>NC_139031.1:71943335-72294186 GCF_964662115.1 Mustela nivalis
TCACAAATAGGCAGAGAAGCAAGCAGAGAGAGAGGGGGAAGCAGGCTCCCTGCTGCGCAGAGAGCCCAATGTGGGGCTCGATCCCAGGACCCAGAGATCACGACCTGAGCCAAAGGGAGAGGCTTAACCCACTGAGCCACCCAGGCGACCCCCAATTCCATTTCTTGACTGATAACAATGAGCAAATAGAAAAATATAACTTGAGAAATGAAAGGGATATTAGAAGGATCTATGACCTCTCTAGTTCTCCTAAATCTTCTAAACAAACACTTCTAAATCCCCACACGTTGCAAATAAGGTGACACATGGAGAGCAAGCATTGAGTGACCTACCTAAGGACCAAGATTCATCTAATGCAAAAATAGGACTGGAGTTCAGGCCAGCAGATTGCTAGCCCTTTAACAAAACAGTTGCTTTCTATGCTCACTGGATCATCTTAATTAGAACCAATGCATGTGCTTATATACTTATAACTTCCTGGTCTCACCACACAAAGAATTGGGTTTTTCAGTAAGAGAGCCATCCATTGTATTCAAAGTATTTAATAATAATTATGGTACAGATAGGGACCATTCAGAACGGAATCAAATCTAGTCATAAAAGATACCAGCTGTCAACCACAGATGTTTGGTAGTATTACTTACCAGACAAGGATCATGGCTGACTTCATACAATACTGAGAACCCTGAAGAAGCCCCTTATTCCTGCTGATTTGGTGCTCCAAAATGGGGACCTACGATTTGATCCCTTATGCCAGGACTGCATGAATTTTTGGATGTATGAAATCTCTGAGATTAAGCACTTAAAATGAAAACAGATTTGAAGTTTTTTCCCCCCACGTGTTAAGTGATAAAACTCATATGTCCAGTTTTAGATAATGACCATTTGACATTAAGATTTGAAAAGTGCCTTGACATTTCTACAACAGAACAGTTGAGAAACTACATAAAGTACTGCCTCTGAATATTCATTCACTGGGCATTTATTTACCATGAAAAATAACAACTCATTGTCACTACTGATTTATTACCAATACTAACCATCACAGGGTAACTGTAGGAATTAAAAGTAACTATAATTACTTTTAATGGAATGACAGATTTTGACTTTATTTATACAGTATTCTAAAAAACTGAAATCCTTCATCAAGCTTTTGTAACTTTATTTTGAAGGGATTCCATTTGCAAAGGTAAGCCATGTAAGTTCATGACTGGAGCTCAAATTTTGTCCTTTTGGGCTTGTTTTCCCAGGAAACCCTTGGGAAATTGATTTGAAATACTGAATGGGAATTCAGTGAATAGACACTAAAAATTTACGATGGACAAATAAGATGTGACCTAGCCCAAAGAACAAAATGAAAGGTTCGTGCAGTAGGGTCAGTAGCTCTGACTTCAATTTCAGCTCAGTGGTAACCTTCTAATACCTTCTCCACTGAGTGACAGGATAAGAAGCCAAAAGCAGAAAATCAGCCTAGATCTCCCAGGCAGAAAGTCAGAAGTTTCCAAAGAAGCCCCGGGAGTGACTCAAAAAGGCAACATAATTCTCATAGGCATCTGTCGACTTGATTGTTTATGGCAAGCTTGTTCCTTTTTTCAAGGCAGAAAGGAAAACAGAGAAACTCGAAACTTCTTTAAACAGGGTTATTCATCAGAGAATAGAAAAGATCGAAGAGTTCACATAAGGGACATTTCAAGAGATGTAGTCAATATATAATTTACTCAATTCTTCCAGGTATTACCTATCTGACACAATGGTCTATGGTATGTGATTATTACAAGTTCTATTCACAAAACTCTTAAAACTGCCTGCATTTCAACGGCAGAAATTTTCTTAGGAAAATCAGAGTCTTTTGATTTCTTTGGAGAAAATACTGACTTAATTTTCACATTAGTGTTTATTTCATTCAGCAGACTACTGACATTAATATTTTAAAATAGATCACATTGTTTCGGAATTGTTTCAGTAATATAATTTACATTTTTCCTTGTTTATAGGAAAGGTAAAAGTAAAATACAAATAAGATTGAATTTTACAGGAGAATGAACAACTTTCCTATTTCTGTTCTCTTTCTTCTCATATACTCTTATTGGCTGAATGTTAGAAGCATCTGGAAGCCACACTGTATTTAGTTATACATACACATTGGGAACACTTCTATTAGCTACTGATATGATTGAATAATAATCAGTAACAATAGCTAACATTTGCTGGAAAAGTATTACGTGTGAGGTGCCCTATTAAGCGTTTCAAAAGAAGTTACTTAACCATTTATCACAATCCTAAGATATAGGTCTTTTTCTGCAAGTTTTAGTTTAAATTCCAGTTAGTGAGCATACAGTGTAAGATTAGTTTCAGGTGTGGAATTTAGTGATTCATCACTTACACACAAAACCCAGCGCTCAGCACAAGGGCCTTCCCTAATCCTCAACACCCATTTGAACCATGCCCCCGCCTACCCCCACTCCAGCAACCTTCACTTTGCTCTCTCTAGTTAAAGATAGAGATCTTATATCCGGTGCAGCCAGGAAAATTAAAATTTACAGAGATTAAATAATTTGTTCAAGATTACAGGCATCAAAGATAGCAGGGCTGGACTATGCATCTATGTTAGCTTGACTGCTGAGCATATCCTCTCTACATTTCCTCTGGTTGTTTGTATGTAAAATTATGTAATAATCACTACTATATTCAAGAAGTTAAAAAGTGAAGCTATTTAATTCATATGATTAAAATTTTGACATTTCCTCCCTGAATATTAGCACTTTTTATATCATCTGCTAGTACTTGCTAATAGGAAAACAAACATAGGTGCAAGATAAGGATGGGATCCTTGTTATCATCTCATTGACAATGAAACTGTTAGGAATCTGGGCTTTGCTCTCCCATATGTGGGTTAGAAATTCAAATGATGACTGATCAGTGGTTGGAAACATACATACATATGGCATTCCTTTCATTTGAATTTTTTTTTTTTCAGGGCCGCACGTAGAACCACTTTGTGGTCATTTTTTTTTTTTTTCAATTCTTTTCATGTATAAACAATTTAATTATACTATTAATATTTAGCACTTTTAACTTAATTTATAGAGTTCATTTTATCTTCTTTCAACTGAGCTCCAGAATGCACAATGGGACATGTCTCTCCCCATTAGTTACCTTGACTATTCTGATTTCCGTAATTCCAAAAATATGCAGAATTATTTCAGAAATATTTCAAGATGTACCATTTTGAGGATGGTCTATTTATATGGCAAACTTTAGGAAGAAAAACTGTCAATGTCTGCATGGCTTTACTTTATTTCTGGGAGTCTACTGGACATCTATAGGGAAACTACCTCCAGCTTACCATTCACACCCATTGTTGCATTTTAAATGTATTGCAATTTAGATGCCTCCTAATTTCAACACAAGCACTCTTAGAAATACTTGACTGGCAGTTTCTATTGTCATGTTCATTATCCCCACATTTAGATTAATGTCACATCCTAATATGTTTATAAGTAATTCTGTAGTTTTATGGCTACATTATTGCCTCCTACAAAATGGGCTTACGATGTAAGATCTTCTTTCTGTCTCATTACTGATAAATGTTCATTGATTTTCTTCATCATCTTTTGAGTATGTTTAAATTTACCAAAAAAGTGGATCCCATCAATATCCCTGACCACGTACTGATGTTTACAGATGTTCCATGGTAATAATGTTTCTAGGGGATGATAGTTTAATGGTTCCCTGTTGGAGGATAATGAGTTTAAACATCATTTGGAAGCTCAATGATCTCTTTATTTGGAGACTGATTCAGAGTATGCTGAAGATCCTAGTTCATTTTGATTTCATGCCAAAAACTTTCTGAGTGGTAAATGCAGCACAGAATTCAGGAAGTTAATGGAAAATATGTCTAATTTTTGTGACTTTAAATTTAAAGGTGAAGGAACAGATTTTATTTCTTTGAATTCCTTAAGCTTCACAGAACTGAAAATGAAAAAAAAAAAAGAAAAAAAAAAGAGGATTTATTCTCTGAGTTAGTGCACTGATCCCAAATCAGTTATAATGAGTGTCTCTGAACAATGTATTCGTCATTTCTGCTCACTAATATGGAGCACAGGGTCTGGTCCACAGTAGGAAATAAGTATGCCTTTGTGGAATTAATCAGTTAATATATTAAGTTGACTTGATGATTTTATGATTATAATCAGTTTGTAGGGTATAAACCACTTTTTAAATCAAAACCTGATGGTTTTAAAGGCTGAACAATACTACAATTAGAAAAACCAAAGAATTGGTTATATGTGCTTACCTTACTCCATACTGGACACACCATATGTGTAAAGTAAATACTTAATGTATGAATGCATTAGTGAAGTCATCAAAGCAAATATAACTCAGTGCTTAAACTATCACACTTTTTGGTCAAAATATCACATCTCTATTGTTCAAATGATTCTTATCAAGGAATAACTATAGTTTCACTCCTGAATCCTGAAAGATATTCATTTATTACATATGAATACTAGCTCTTTTTTGTTTTTTCAGTTCTCTATGAAACATTGTTCTTTGGTGGCATTTTTTGAAATATGAAATATTTAATCATGTAAAATTTGGTTTGATTTTTTGAAGGTCTATTGTTGTTTTAGATTTCAGAGTCTTCTTGGAAAATAAAATGTAAGGCTGATAGCAGCCTAAAGAAAGAAATAGTTCTTTTTTAGAACAACAGAATAGCAAACATCTTACTAGATATTATTCACTTTGATCTATTCATTATTTAAAAATAAAAGAATGCATATTAGCCCAGATCCTAAAGCTTACCACTATTTGTATGACATTTTTTCCACAAAATAAAATGACATGCATTTATTCATGGAAAATACGGAAAAACATAAAGACAAAATTAAGTTCATGTGACATCTCTGAATCAAATCAAAGTTTTTGTTTCTCTAAACTAATTCAAATGAATTTTCACTGTTCTTGAGAAATTGTGAAGTTTTCATAAACCCTACTAAGACTTTAGGAAGATAATTATCTATACTTTTTTTTCATTTACCAGGAGTAATTACAAATAGATATTCTTCATACAAGAGGATGAGTTGAATAGACTGTGTCTATCTAGTGTAATTAGGGAGACTATTTCTACATGGTATGACTTCTATACTTGAATTAATTTAAGGCAACTGCTATCAGCTCATATTAGAATAATGGAAAGAAATGACATAAATTCACTGGGTTAAAATTTATAGGAAAAAATTGCTCTGGCAAATCTCTCAAAAATTATTTTGATACATAAAATCTTTGATTTCAAAACCAAAGGAAAACTTTATTCTCATAAAGATAGCTGTTATGTAAAAAGAAAAAGAAAGGAAGGAAGAGAGGAAGAAGGAAGGAAGAAAGGAAGAAAAGAAATAAAAACCAAGAAACTAACAAGTGATAAAATGTGGAAAAACTGGAGCCCTCATGCATTCCACAAATAAGTTCAAAGTTCATATATTTTAGACAATTTTTCAAAGTGAAAAATAATTCTAAGACAAAAATGCACTTGATATTTCTCAGTTGTATTTTTACTGTGATATTATCAATAAAAAAATTAAACCAAATGAGAGCTTCATATTGTTAATTTATGCCAGTTTTAAACGTGTTTAGCACATACATAACACTGATCAGTGATTTTTTTAATCACTGATTTTTTTTCTTTTCTCTTATGGTAAACACATTTGAGCTAGGGAGGGGCCCATTCACATTTCCTGTCAGACCAAAAAAAGTAGAAAGATATAGATAGGAGATACCTGATACCTTTTCTCATAACTAAAATATACATATATATTATATACATATTTAGAGAGAGAGAGAGGAGGGGCAGAGAGAGGGGGACAGAGAGAATCTTAAGAAAGACCCCATGCTCCGTATGAAGCCTGACATGGCTCAATTGCATGACCCTGAGATCATGACCTGAGCTGAAACCAAGAGTGGGAGGTATAACCAACTGAGCCACACAGGCACCCCCAGTGAAATAACTGAGCCATCCAGAGGTCCCCACAAAAATATATTTTAAAATATCAAGTTTGGTAATGAGAGTAAAATGGCAATGAACTAATAAAAAGCCTTTATCTTAATGCCCTCTCTCTGTGCATCAGATGGAGTACATGTTTTGCGGAAGGTATCAAAAAGATGTAATAATATCCACGTATCTAATGATTTGTATATTTAAAGAATTTACAACTAACACTTTTGTGATATGAGTTCTGATAGGAAAGAGCTAGATGAGCTAAAGCAAATGTTCATTATAAGGTTTTAAACTTAAAAGGTATCAAATCAAATTAAACTCTGATAAAGACAGAAGAAAACTTAACTCTCAAGGATGCTGAGGGGGAGTACAGGAACAGACTAGCTGAGTGCTCACTTAGAAAAAAAGCACTTGCACAAGCACCTTTACACAATATTTGGACAAAATCCAAGATCAGCAAATACCTCAGCTACTTTCTTGGCTTATATATGGCTCCACATATCACATAAATATACACCAGAATGCCCAACTTTCTCAGACTTTTCAAGTCGAAAAAAGTACCTTATAGATTAACACATGCAGATATTTACTGAAGGTCAGGCATGAAAAAGAATGATGATAAATAATTTGGCCCTTATTTATTTATTAGACTTTATTTTATTTTTTTCAGTGTTGCAAGATTCATTGTTTATGCATCGCACCCAGTGCTTTTTTTTTTTTTAAAGACTATATTGATTTATTAGAGAGAGAGAGTGAGCACAAGCAGGGGGAGTGGCAGGCAGAGGAAGAGGGAGGGCTCCACTGCAGGACCCTGGGATCAGGACTTGAGATGAAGGCAGATGCTTGACTGAGCCACCCAGGTGTCGGGGTCCTTATTTACTTTAGAACAGTTTGTTAATTAGCAGTTATAATCAGTGTTTCCTAATCACTCTGTGACTGAAAACAACGGTGCATGTTGAATGATTTAACAGACCATAAATGCAGGATTTATACTCCAAATGTCATTTCCTAACATTGAAATATGTATTTAAAGAAATAAGGTCAAGGTAATGAAACTGTTCGAAAATAACAGATCTCGGGGCACCTGGGTGACTCAGCCTCTTAAGTGTCTGACTTCATTTTGGCTGAGGTCATGATCTCAGGGTCCTGAGACCAAAACTTGTGTAAGGCTCTGTATTGAGCATGGAGTCTGATTAAATTCTCCCTCTCCCTCTGCCCCCACCCTTGCCCCACACCCCCACTTGTGCACGCTCTCTCTCTCAATCTCTCTATTAAAAAATTAAATAAAAACTCAAAAAATTTATAACAAATCTTAATCATTGGCCAGAGATCTGTATCCATAAAGAAGGCCACTATCAGTAGTTAAAAAACACATTTTCCTCCATGAGTGAATTAACAGGAGGATAGGATGTTTAGCAACACACAATGAAGAGCAACAAAATGTGGGATATTACACGTAGGAGTGAAAAAACCAAACATACTGAGCTAAGTTGCTCTATGCAACCTTACCCAAAATGATCATCAAGGAAGACAAGCATTAGAATCTTCCAGAATTGTATTCTGGCTTGAGTGATTTCTAAATCTATACACCTAAGGCGAGACAGGGAGTTGGAGGATTATGGGAAAGGTGCGCCGAGAAGCAGTTAGGTCACACTCTATTGTTGTGCAGTAGTGGTAGGTACTCTGCTCAGCAGCATGCCTAAAAAGTTAGGGGGCTCCATTGCAATTTCCTCTGAAATACTAAGGAAGTGATCGATCTTTATTTGTCATTTCTGGGTGCAGAGATCATGCTCTGGTGAGCACGTCCATTTGTCATTTAGGTTGGCCTGAGATGGTGAAGAGCAACAAGGGCAGTGACAAGGGCGGCTCTATTTCCACTATGTCATACGCTTGCCTAGAAGCTGCACATTTCTTACAGTTTCCCTTAAAAATTTGATCTTTCCGATCAAAAACTTTCAAATAAATATGTGATGAGTTATTCTAATGGATAAAGTCTATAAAAGCTATTCTGATTCTAGTTGCATTACTTAGGTTCAAACAAGACCAGAGGGTTCCTAAAATAGGTAATGAAATCTGCTAAAGGGTATTTTGCTTGCTTATTTTCTGGGGGGCTTCAGTGGTGTTTTTTCCCCTCAGGTTGAGTGACTAATTTCATGAGAAAATCAGCCCATTCCCTGAGACAATCCTTTCCATGGAAATGAGTAATCCACTTCCGTATAATGATAAGCCACATCAATTCCCTGTGACTTAGGTTCTTCTACAAAAATTGAAGAAAATGATGCTTTTTGCATATTTCTCAGAGGTATGCCAGGTAGTAATGAGATAGTGTCTTTAGAGCATTAGGAATTCCCTGAGGAGATGTACAATACAAACTCAAATTACCACTCCATTATGATTTACCTTTGCTTTATATAAACTGTTTACTGTTAGCAGCGTTTTCCTTGTAGAAACCTTTTATATTGCTGAAGTGCATTAGCCATGATGTTTATTTCTACTCTTTGCTCGTAAAGGGTCTGAGGCTACAAAACAGAGAACTCTCAACTGCATTAGGAGCAACTCTTGTCTTCCCAGACTAATTTGTCCTTCCTTAAATGACGTCTCTACAGCAAGCAGCTTAGAAAATGTGAGCAAGAGCTCCCAAGGGACAAGTGAAATGCAACCCAATAACAAGAAAGCTAATTTCCAATCTCATGAAGGGACTGGAAGATGGGCCCAGCTATCATCACAAAACACACGGAGACAAAGAGACTCTCCTTAACCCTGGCCTTGAATGCAAGGAACCAAGGTCCTTTTTGCACCCTCTCTCCAAGCCAGCCCTCCTGAAGCTACCATTCTCCTAATCATTTGGGCTCCATTACCAAGAGCCAAAATTACTGTCTCTCACTTTCAGGGCCCAGGATAAAGTCTTTTCCATTTTTTTTTTTCTTTTTTCCTTCTCAGGTCTCAGGGCTGCCATCCTAAAAGTTTATTTACCTCACCTTTCCTAGAGTACTTCAGCTGCTACCAGCTACCACCAGGCTGATTTTCTTGAATCTGAACTCTTTCCTACTTTCAACCTATCTAGTAAACTTGTGTCTGACTCCTACCTCAATCTCAAGATCCTCTATCATTTATAAATTCAAGCATCATAATGCAGCAGTTTCAAACATGGGAGTGATGGCCAGAAGATGGCTCTTCCAACTCTTGGCTTTTCTTTACTAGCGGCAGAATGCGTGAGAAAATTGTTTCTGTAATTCTTAACTCCCTCAGCTGTAAAGTGAGAAAAATAATACTTATGTCTCCTTTTCTCCAAGAGCTGGTTGTTAGGAATAAGAAAAAAATGTAGGCCAAGTGTAGCGGATGGTGTCCATCACTCCATCTGTAACAAGCGGTAGTTGCTATTGTTGTATAATCTGGCTTCATTCTTTGCATGAAAATCACATCCTTTAACAGTGTTCAATGACCTGATAATAGTAATAGTAGCTAACATTTGTTGAATACCTCCTAGGTGTTGGGTCCTAGTAGAAGAGCTTTATATATGTAAATTCATTAATTCTCAAAATATCTTCAAATAAATACAAGAGTTACTTCCATTTTACTGATGATGGGAGTGAGGCACAGAAGGATCACATCACACTTAGGTTACACCAGTTAAGTCAGGGAGCTGGGACTCCATTCTAGTAAATCTGGCTCCACTACACTGGTTCCCTAATCCAATCTCTTGGCCATTCCCTCCCTTGAACCTGTGGGCTGCTGTTTCTCTTTCTTGAAATTTCTTCCCTTTCAACCTCTAGATTCCCATACTTATGGATTTTTCAAGCCTCACTTAAAGTTTCCCCCATTCTAAAAACCCCTGCAAGTTTTCACTGCATTAATTTTTTTCCTGTACTTTAATAATCCTGTATTATATAACATGGTACTTAATTATAAACTGCATCATATTATTTTTAAAAATTTTATCATGCATGTTATTTTTTTTTCTCTTAGTACCTTCTATTACCTCCCTAATAGCCTAGCCACAACTCCTTTGTCCTTCCTATGCACAGTACAGTACTGAGTACATTTCACTATGTTCTCAATGAATATGTACCAATTGTTACATAACAAAATTGTAGGCACAATATCACCTTGTCTGTCTAGGGCTGTATTATGCATTTTATATATGCTATCTTAGTTGAAATTGCGAGTAATTATTCACATACAAAATTCCTCAATAAGTATTTAGTTATACTAAATTTATAGCTAAATTTAGTTAGTCGGGGGTCTTAGTTTCACCTTAATGTTATCAAACTTGTATGGAAAGCAAGTTGAGTATCTCTCTGGATCCCCTACGCAAATCCAAACTCACACAGTTCCTCAGTCTTCCTCAGAAGAATGAAGACCTGTGACAAGTAAAAACAATTTCTCTGAAGTCTGAGAATACAAAGTTTGATCTCCAGAATGCTTAGATAGGTTCATTTTTTTTTTTATTTAAGACATTTTGAGAACTTATAATTTTCTAAGAAGACAATTTCCTTCAGAGTCATACATAAGTAGAGCTCTTACCACCAGGCAATTTCCTCTGACATTTTCTTAAAAATTTCCCATCTTTTCCCCTTGATCAGATGATGACTCCTTGCAGCTTTTGGTGGTGTGCTGGGTACTTCCTTCCCCCTCCTCTGTGATTACAGACTCAAACATGGCCAGGCAGTTATGAAGTCCACCCTTTAATCAACATTTGTCCATGTGAGGCGTAATTGGTCTTTTCAAGTTACTAGTGATGACGAGCTGCCTATGCAGGCTGGCAATATTTTATTACTTCTCAGTAATATCTGCCCTCTAAAACTGAAATAATCTAATGTTTGGACCATTTTGGCAGCCTTTCTGATTTTCAAATAAATTGTACTAAATATAAATCCATGTTTACTGAGAGACCTCCCACAGTGTTGAAGATATTATGATTATCTTTAAATTAGAACAAAGCAGACTTACATATTGGGCTTTTTAATCTAATTCTCTGTAAAAAGCGATGCATAAAGTCAATTTCAGGTCTATGTTCTCTCAAATCAAAGATCTTTACAGATAGGTGAACTTGCCTTTATCCTTTTTAAGGAGGGCAGACATGATTCCAAAGCCATACCACTTCCGGCTTCTGGACCGAGTTTGTAACAGTCCAAAGAAGGGGAACTTTATGAAATGTGTTCTTATGCTTCTATATAGAAAATATAAATGAGTCAGATTAAAAGTAGTTGATGTAACAGTTCTTTAAAACTATAGGCTTTATCAGAGTTCATACTTGGGCTCATAAAAGGATTTTATAATGCTTAATCCCTCCTTTCTGAAAATACAGGAAACTGGCATAACAAAATTTCTTTCATTTTTTTCTCTACTAATAAAACACCCTATTTCCTAAGGGAAAAGACAAACTATTCATGAATGCTTTGGTGCCAAGCAGTGAGCTACACATTTTTCACAGATATTAACTAATTTTACCTTAGATAGTTCTGGAGACATTTTAAGCCTAGCCTATTCCATGGGTTAGTGAAATAGGTGATTGTCTTCCCCTGTGACATCACTGGAATCACAATTTTTAATATCAGTTTTCCCCAAAGGGCCTTTAAAAAATAGATACATTTTCACTGTGAAACATCAGGTTCACTCAGTTGCTGTAGTTGTTGAACCAGGTCAGGGAAGCTCAGAAAGGGGCCTGTCTTCTCACTGCCCCATTCTACCTGCTCTATAGATGGAGATCTCCTGCCCACTCCCCCAAAACTGGGATGAAAATCTCCTCAGGTTTCTCAGTTTTTACCATTACTCTGGGGAAATAAATAAATATTCCTTTAGGATTTACTTAAAAAAGAGAGAGAGAGAAAGAAGGAATCTGATTCTTTGTTATTAAAGATATTCAATGTTTAAAGTATCCGCCACCCTCTCAGCTTGGGCCAGTCCCAGTCTATAAACCTGTAGATGAAGATGCGTCTTCTCTGTGACTAATTTCACCTCCTTCCTCCCTCACAGTGTTATCGCTGACTCTCAAGGTCAGACCTGGTGAAGAGAAGATTCATGAAGAACACAAAGCCTGACACAGCTGGGGTAGTTAGAAGCTGCATCTGAGCGTTTTTCATGGCAGGGGCCAAGTCTCTATTTTCTTCTCGGATACATTTGTGATTTTCTTAGAGATACTTTCTCTATGTCTTCTGTATTCCAGTCCCCTTGATGCAGCCACTGCCTCCTCCAGCCTAGCTGCTTTGTTCTACCTGGACTGCCGCCTCCTCTCCTGAGGCGCTTGCATTCAGGTCATCCTCCTGGGACATGTCCCTTTGGAATGGCAGATAGGCCACAGCTTTCTAACACAAGTCCCTCAGGCTTCTCCCAGGATAAAGGGCCCTTCAGCTGCCTTTCCAGTGAGATGCAACCTCACTCTCTTTACTCTATGGGCAGATACACCATTCCAGTATATCTTTTGCTTTTTGAGTTCTCTTGGTGACAATGAGATACCATGCCACCAGAACAGATTTTATAACATTTCAAGATATATGGTACTTAGTATATTTTATTTCTTCATACTTTGTTAATATATCAAAAGATCAGAAATCTGAATTCCAAGATGCTTATGTTCTACTGAATGAAAAGGAAATTTCCAGTGTCCAGTCCATTGTATATGCTCTTCACATTGCCAATGCTCACCGTAAGCCCTTTGTTATAATTGCTGGAGATACTAATGGAGAATCTCTGAGAATGCTCATTTTGAATAGGATGAAAGTTGGTCTTGAAGTTGTAGCAGTCAAAGCTCCAGATTTTGGTGACAACAGGACCAGCTTAAACATAGCTATTGCTACTGGTGTACCAGTACAGTGGTTGGAGGAGGACTGATTCTAAATCTTGAAGATGTTCAGCCTTATGACTTAAGAAAAAGTTGGAGAGGTCCTTGTGACTAAAGATGATGCCACGCTCTTAAAAGGAAAAGGTGACAAGGCTCAAACTGAAAAACATATTCAAGAAATCACTGAGCAGTTAGACATCACAATTAGCGGATATGAAAAGGAGAAGCTGAATGACTATCTGGCACATCTCTCAGATGAAGTAGCTGTGGGGCAGCAGTTAGTGGGGCAGGTGATTTGAATGAATGAAAAGAAAGACAGAGTTGGGAGATGCCCTCAGGGCTATGTGAGCTGCTATTAAAGAAGACATTTTTCTGGGAGGGAGTTGAGTCCTGCTTTGGTGCATTTCAGCCTTGGATTCAATGAATCCAGCTAATGAAGATCCAAAAAATTGGTATAGCAATTATGAAGAGAACACTCAAAATTCCTGCAGTGACCATTGCTAAGAATGCAGGTGTTGAGGGATCAGTGATAGTTGAAAAATATTATGTCAAGGTCCTCAGAAGCTGCTAATGACATTATGCTTGGAGATTTTGTGAATATGGTGGAAAAAGGAACCAGTGATCCAACTAAGACTGTAAGAACTGCTTTATTGGATGCTACTGGAGTGGGCTCTCTGTTAACTACTGCAGAAGTTGTAGCCACTAGAATTCCTAAAGAAGAGAAGGACCCTGGAACAGGTGGAATGGGAGGGGGGAAGGGGAGGTGTTATAGGATGTAGCAGGTTCTGATTTCTAGAAGAGTGTTTTACTATTATTAATGAACTATGAGAGGAAAGTCAAGGCAAAGTTTCTCAATAATAACATCAGAGAAGCCAGCTGAAGGAAATGACTGAAAAGGCCAGCTGGTGTTTAAGAAAATCACTACAGCCATGCGGCATCTAGGTGGCTCAGTCAGTTGAGCATCTGACTCTTGTTTCAGCTCAGGTTGTGATTTGGGGGCTATGGGATTGAGCTTCATGTCCAGCTCCACTCTCCATGAGGAGTCTGCTTGAAATTCTCTTTCTCCCTCTCCCTCTGCCCCTCCCCATTGCTCATGGACACTGCCCCCCCCAAAAAAAATAAATAAATATTTTTTTTAAAAAAAGGAAAAAAAATCACTGCTCTGTCACTGACCTGTTAAGTAAGTAACCACGAGGAAGTTAATCTCTCTTTACCTGCTATCCTAATCTGTGAAAGGGGGTACTAATAAGTACTAGTATTTAACCTTACCAAATAATATAGGAGTTTAATAAATATAATTGTCTTATCACAGTTCCTAGCATATGATAGGCACTCAAAAAGTGTTAATTGTCAGTTACATAAGAGTCTGGCACCTACTATATTATTCTCTGCCTTGGAGACCTCAAGGCCAATTGGAAAGAAATGTTTCTAATCTGTTCCTGAGAAGATACTGTTACATTTGTTTTCTTGAAGATAGCACATTTATTTTCATTCTCCCCCTGCTTCCCAGATGATTTGTGGCAGTTTTTAATAAATAATAAATATGCAATAACAACATCAAAATAAGGATAAAGGCCATAATGTCATGTATCTCAATAAGCTAGATAATTATAACAGCAATGTCAACCAAAGGAGTTTTCTAAAATTGAGTATTTAACTTCAGACATAATGGAAGCCATAATGACCAAAGAAAATACGACACTCGTCTAACAAAGTAATAGCACTTTGTTGAGTTACCTGAACTTCTTAAAGTTTTGAATATGTAGGAGAGTCTTTTTCTATAAGGCTTTATGTATAAAGGAAGGAGCACTAAGGGTAAAAATAATAGCCTTTAAAAAGTCATTTTTGAGACTACTGTCTTGAATATATGTGGGGATTAATATTCTAATATTAATGAAACCAAGGGTTCTCAAACTTCAGCACATAAAAAAAATCAGCTAGAGATTAAATGCAGGTTCCTAGGTCAGCCCCTGGAAGTAGCCGGGGTACAGAGTGACCAAGAATCAGCTTTAGTTTCTTGCAAGGAGGGCTCAGACCACACCCAGAAACACTCAGACAAATGTGGGCAGAGTTTCTCTCACTTGGCACCAACCACTCAAGAACCACAGATAAGACATGGTTATGAAGTTCTATTTGAGTGCACCAGGCTCTCTTTGGAAGGATCAGATACCATGCCTATAGGCTCTCCTGTTAGTTTCAGAATGAAATGGGAACTGTTTAAAGATGCATCAAATGCAAAGACAACAATTTAGTTATTTAGAATAGAAAATACAGATAATGAGAAAATATCTTTAATTACAAAATGCTAATGTCCATTAGAAAAATATAAACAAAGTACAGAAGAGAGGGAGCATTAACGTATTCCACAAGAGAGAAGGGATGGTCAATATACATATGAAAAGATGTTTGACCTCATTATTAATAAAATAAATTCAGACTGAAATAAGGAAACATCACTTTTTATCTAACAGACTGGGAAAGGACAAAAGATTTCTGCTAACACTTTCATAATGACAGGAAGATGGGCAAAAGGACATTTCTGTACACTTAGTTGGAGAGAAAACTGCTACATTTTCTTTTTTTTTTATTTTATTTATTTATTTGACAGAGAGAGATACTGCTACATTTTCTTAAAGGAGATCTAGAAATATGTTTAAAATTTTATAAGTGCTAAATTTTGACAAAGCTTAACATTTACACATCTAAGGGCTTGAACCTGAAAAAATAATTGTCTACTGTACAAAAATGTTAGTTTAGCAATGTACATCAAAGTACTTTTTATCCTAGGAAAAAATATTAAAGATCTTAAATGCCCAACAATTGGAAATGGTTAAAAATTATAATATTCACACTGGGTGTTGCATGCAACTAATGAATCATTGAACACTATTTCAAAAACTAATGATGTACTATATGTTGACTAACTGAACATAATAAAAAATTTAAAAATTTAAAAAATCTTAAAAATTATAATATTCATTATAATCCAATACAAGGAAAATACTAAATACTAAATGTGTGATTATGATGTCCACAAAAACACCCATGAAAATATTTAAGTGCCAAAACATTATGAAAGATCATGCATAGTGTGATGAATTTTTCTAAAGAAAAAATGATTGCATGTGGTAGCAAAAATCCTGAGGGTTCCACATCACAGGAGTAAACTACAAATACTTTTAGATAAAGTAAAAATACATTTCAGATGATTTTTGTTTTATCTTTAACTTCTAATAGCCTGAATTGACCAACGGAAAGTACAATTAGATCTTTTTCTTTAAAATATGTTAATTATATTTAAAAATATGTGATTTCATCACATAAAATATGTGATTTATATGAACCTCAAAATATATTATTCAGTAGCATACCACTATGGCTTTTTCCTGGCACCAAAAAGAATGGCATCTTAGCTAGGTTTACATTTCCTTCTCTGAACTACTTCCTTAGATATCTAGCTGTTGTAGAAATATCTGGGAGTTGTATAAAAATAAAAATTGAGTGCAAAGACACATTCTGACCTGTACTTTTAAAAGTACTATAGAACTTCTGATCATTGAGACACTTTCAGTATTTTTCCTTCAGTGCCTCAGAGATGTTCACTCAAACAACTCTACCTTGAACAATACCATAACTTGGGGGGAAAAAACTGTTTTGGGAATTGTGCTCTTCCAATGTTGTGAGAAGAAAAATAGTCCAAAAAAATAAACCCAAGACAAAACAAAAAACAAAAAACAAAACTCAATTGTTTTACTCTCATAGTTTCTTGAAGAGTTCATTTCTGAATTTTTAAAGAGCTCCTGAAAATCAGTATCAAAATTTGTTTATCTCTGCTAGTGTTTTCCCAAAATGAATAAAGCTCTGAAGTAAACACTTGCCTTGACACAATTTGCATTTGAGCCAGAGAATGTATTGTCTTTGGTTAACTTATAAGCTGCTCTATTTTTCAGAATCCATCAGGTACAGTTGGGACCTAAGATCATTATCATTATTGAAGCTCCTTGTCTTTACAGACTATTTTGCAACTTACAAAACATTTTCATACACAATGCATTACTTTCATTTTTATTTTCTGACATCCTTGTGAGGTAGGCAGAACAGGTAGCATTTTCTTCAGAGAAATGTGAGTTACAAAAGTAAAGCTATTTATGTAAGATCTATGTACCATGTCACTATCTCAGTGGTGACTTACTGACCTAAAGGTCTTCATGGGGGATCACATGGTATATCATTTACAGAAGAGAAGAAGATCTAGTAATCTTGGTAAGTAAAAAAATCCATGAACTTTGAAACTGTAGAAGGAGATGAAAAACTGAGCCTCTATGTGTTCTAAAAACTAGAGGATCCCCAAAAGGAAATCAAACTTATTATTTTAAGAAGTAAACGCCTTTAAATTCTAACAATGAGATATAAAATTTTGATGCTTCTTTTATAATAACTAATGATATACTCTTGACTGATATTCTTGTTTCTAGACATGAATAAGTTCCAAAACTTATTTACAAAATGAGTAGAGATTATTAATTAAGCAGCAGTTCAGCAATCTGTGTAGGGATTACTTTGTGTATTAACTAGAGATTGGTTTCAATCCAAAACTAGCATTGCCTGAACCTCTAAGAAGCTTCAAGAGCATCTAATCGAATATTCCCCAAAGGATATTTTATGACCATGGAACCATCAAGAAGTTCCTCTTGAAAAGAGATTTAGAGTCGAATATTTTTAGAAAATCCAGTATATGACACTACCCTTTTAGATTCCCATAAGGAAAACTGGTATATTGTAGACTACATATAAAGAAGCTTATGCAGTATGCTCTGTCCCAACTGTTTCAATTCCTTCTCATAAAATCTATTTTCTTAAATAATACCTATTAAAATTTCATGGACCCAGAATACCAATATGTTATGTGAGTCCTTTTAGCCAAGAAACAAACCAATTTTGAAACAATAATCAGAGAAAAATATGTGCTGTAAAAATACATTTTGGTCTCTCATAAGCATTGTATGATACTCATTTTAAATCATCTTATTGGAATTTCAGCATAGTGCTCTAAAATTACCAGTTGCAGTTACTTGGGAACAAAGGAAGAATACACATATACTGATTGTTGTCATTTACTGACTCTGTTTTTTAGCAAATATATCAAGACCTAGAGACATGCACTGTAGGAAAAATAGGTATCACTCATTATTCTAGAAATAACAAAAATTTAGTCTTAAATCATTCAAAAAACAGTGTGCTCAATTTTTAAATTTTATTTTGTAATAAAAAAAAATTAAACTAAAACCTATGGCCAGGTTTCTTCTCCCCTTAATGAAACACTTGTGAATACTTGGTAATAGCCACTATTGATTAACTAAGACTATTAAGATTTTTTTTTAATAAGACCGAAAAAAAACAGAGATTTACCTTAGTAGAAATTGGTTTCTTTGAACTAAAGGATTAAGGGGAATGACAAAAACAAGAGGTTTAGAAGTCAATGAAAGTACAACTTCTTTTGGTAATTTCTATTTCTCTCTATATAAAATTGTGGTTCATGAGTTTGAATGTATATACAAATATCATACATATATATTCACATCAATATGTACATCTGTATGATGCAGTAGAGTATATTCATATGGCCATTTCATGAAATTGATTACTTCTGTTTACAATGATTTTATTAGTATACCATTAAGTTCCAAACATCTATTTAGCTCTTCTCCTTGGTGCTATTCACAGATGTGACAGCCAGCTCATCACCGGAATCAGCCTGCTGTTAGACAGCCCCTAAGCCTAAGAGATTAAGAAGAAAGCCAAGTAGTTTCCCCGACATCTGTCATATTGACAGGCCAAAATTAAGTACAGCTGAAAAGAACGAGGCAATCTTGTCTCTAGAGTTTTCTTCTTGAGAAGAGTGAAGGTCAATCATGATGCCAAGTATTGATCATGGGAGTAATTTAATAAAAAAAATTATATATATATAAATATATATTATTTTTATATATATATACATATATACATATACATATATATATATATATATATAATACTACCCAACTAGTCCTGGAATTCCCTACAAATGTGGACCAAGTGGGGAAGGGGGCTTAAATGAAAACAAGTCTTTCTGGATTGAAATCACTCCTCACATTTTTTTCAAGGACCTTGAAATTATCAAAATCCAGAAAACTGTACTTCAGAATTACCAACCAGATCCCTTTGTGCATTTGGTCCTAAATAAAAATACAAATCTCTACTGAGTTGCCTATAGACTGCGCTGTAAAATTATAATCACTGATTTTTGAGATAGGTCGATGGAGCTTCATTGCTTTCTTTTTATCTAACCTTACACAAATGGCTTATCTCACTAAGGTTCAGTCTTCTCAACTATAAATGAGGGACCACTGTCTTTCACAGAGTTTTTATGTGGTTAAAGGTTATATATATGAAGTGCTTACCACAATTACTGATTTATAGCAAGTGCTTCATAGTGATTAATATTACTGTATTACTGGCATTCGAGTCTACCTGTTGCCCATGCAGAGCTCTAGGAAAACATCTCTCACTCCTGTTACTTTGCTATGTGGTTCACCTGTGGTTCATCAGTATCCTTCCCCTCAAGTCTTCCAACCAAAATTCCTTTCCTATGTCCTCATCACCATGGCCAATCAGAGTTAATTTTTAGCTATATTGGGAAGGTGTCTCCTTATTTCTGGGGATGCTTGGATACCTGGCTTTGACTGTTTAAGAGAAAAACAACAGTGGGACTTGTGATGTACTATTTAACTCCCAGAACCAATGTATTTACTGATGCTTTTCACCCAGCATAACCTGTTAAAGAGCCTGGCTTGACTGGTGGTAAGAGGTCACCCGGCTGGTAACTTCTACCTTAGCTCTCCCCAACCCAAGATCTGCTGTACTTCATAATGGCAAATTGTAGGTGTTAAATGAACACTAACTCTCATTATCATCACAGTTATCTTTCACTTTTTGTGTGCTTTGTTCCTAACAAACTTATCTTTTAAGTGCAGATAAAATGTCTTAGTCATCTTACTATCCTCTATTTCGAGCATGTGCTTAACACAAAGCAAGACCTTTCATCTACTTTTTACACTGAACTGAATAGAGCCATGAAGAGTTTTGGGTATCAATTTCTAAGAGATCAAACATCTGCAATTATCTAAGCATTTGAATAATTTACTTGCTGTAGTAATACATCTTCTTAAGTGCTCTGTAGTCTTGAACATGTAACTGACATGCATACACTTCATCTTAATTGCTGGTCCTCTTGCGCCTACCCCTAACTCGCAACTAAGTTATTCAAAATCATAGTAAAACTCTCTCTCTTCTTCTCTTCTTTCCCTTCTTTCTTCCACAGATATTTAGTTAGTGATTACTCACAAGCACTGAACTGAGTCCAGGGGGCTCAGAATTGAATAAGATATTTTCAGTATCTTCTAGGAGTTTATATTCTCTTGAGCACAGGAGACAAGCAAATCTACCTCTCACACTACTGTGAATAGTGTGAACACAGTATACACCGGATGCTATAGGAGCACAGAGGTGGGTCAGGGATAACTCCTGTAGACGTTGGGTGGCTAGGACCAGAGCAGATTTTGTGTAAGAGATATTGCAATGGAATGAAGAATGGCTGAGAGACAAATAGGACCATGGAATACTATTCCAGGAAAGTAGAATGTGACACAAAATGTAATGCTTCGGAGTTGACTAGAGATGTAAGACAAAGCCAAGGTACAAGAATGGGAATTTTCATAAGGGTCAGACACAGGTTTGCTCAGGTTTATGATGAATTGCCAGTAATAGAGAAAAATGGATAACAGTTCATGGAACATGTTCCCTGAGGGGGTAGGAGAACCTGCCATCCAAACCACACTAATCATTATAAAGCCTGATGGGTGGGGTAAAGAAACTTTATATCCCACCACCCACATGGAAGCGATTAGATGAGAGCTATAGAAGTATTAATGGATTCCTGGAGCAGAGGCAAACCCAGGGCAGCCCAGTGGGAATAACTGTTCCCACAATGGCAATAAGGGGTGCATTGTCTAAAGAGAATTTTTATATAATAACGATAGCTACTAAAAGTTAGTCTGATTTTTATCAGTTTCTTGCACTGTCAATTCTAGCCAATGTTAGTAATAAAGAAGTTCTCCTCAATAAAACTTTGACCCAAAGTTTCAAATCAATGCTGCCCAACAAAATGTTACGAAATGATGTCAATTTTCTATATCCGTGTTATCGAACACTGGAGTCATTAGCTACCTGTGGCTACTCAGAATTGTAAATGTGGTTAATGTGGCTAAGGAACTAAAATTTTATTCTTTAACTTTAATAAATTTAAATTTAATATAAATAACTGTGTGGCCAGTGGACATCACAGTTCTAAAAACTACTATGGTTACTGCTGTTGCAATGACATAAATAAATAAATATACATCTATTTAACAGATAATAAAATAATTTAGGGTATATTTAATATGTAATATTAATATATTAAATATAAACTTATAATTAATATATAATAAATGTATTAAAATTTTTATAATAAAATACTCTATACATATGCATCTATATATCATTTTAGTTAGCATTTTATTACTTACATTTTAATAAACACTATGGTGCATGGAAGTTAATTCAGACAATTCCTAGTTCTACCCAAACACATAGAGACCCAGGCATGTACTATCTGTTTTGCAAATAAGTTCATAGCAGTTTAGGATCATTAAAGTTTGTTCCTAAGCAATTCATGTCTCTGTGGCACTATCTAAATCTGAATTCAAACAGCAATTTATAAAAAGACATCAATAGCATAATGACTATAGAAATAAAGGATGAGAAGATGATTTACTTTCATTTTATCTTTGTATACTTTTTGGAGTCTATGTATGAAAACTTTAGACATTTGCAGAAGACTGGAGAAAGAACATGTGGGGTTATAATCCACTATGATGATAGATCAATATGCAATTCTTTTTTTTAACATAAAAACACATTAATATAATTCAAAAATAAAATATATTACTCTTTGACTAAAACATTTATTTCTTTATCATATACATTTATGTAAAAGTTCAATAACAATTCTTAACTGCATTAATTTTCTGGCCATTTTCATCATTTGTTTCATCTCATGATTATTACTAAAAATAATTCTGTAATGAAGAGGAAACTGTTTAAAATGACTTGTCAAGTCTGCTAGGTACACCACCTATACTGGGGTCTTCCTCACAACTTACACATAGAAGAGAAGAGAAGTCTTGACAGAAGAGAAGTCTTGACAGAAGAGAAGTCTTGACAGAAGAGAAGTCTGACCAGGTAAAATTATAGGAAGAACTCATATTATCCCTACATATGAATCTGAGGCCTACGGGAAACTGGAGACTTCCATGACTTCTAACCTAAAAAGCAAATTCTTGCCCTAAGCACAAGTTAACTCTCAACTGGTCTGTCATTGTCTTGAGAAACACATGGCATACTGGTATGACATAGAGCACACACTGAGAATTCACACTGGGCTTTGCCACCTCTTAGGCAAGTTCCTTAAACTTTCTAGATCTCAGCTGCTGCCCTCTTAAGATGGGAAAATAACAAGCATGTTTTGTGATGACTAAATCAGATTATATGCACAATATCTTAGACAGTAGGTGCCACATAAGTGGTGGCTCTATCCTTATTAGAAAAAGCAATGCAGATTCCCAATATAAGCAATTCAACACACTGATCATTAATATACTCAAACATCTTCCTTTATTGAGAAGTCTATTTTAAAATTGTAATCTTTAATACTATTATTATTAATATTTTCCTTCGCAAAATATTTGAAGTGTTATAAAAAAATGCGATCTTTGGACATAGCAAAAAAAATGGAAGTTAAAAAAAAAAAGGTGGGGCGCGCCTGGGTGGCTCAGTGGGTTAAGCCTCTGCCTTCGGCTCAGGTCATGATCTCGGGGTCCTGGGATCAAGTCCTGCATCAGGCTCTCTGCTCAGCGGGGAACCTGCTTCCTCCTCTCTCTTTCTCTGTCTGCTTTTCTGCCTACTTGTGATCTCTTTGTCTGTTGAATAAATAAATAAAATCATTAAATTCTTTTTAAAAAGCCCTAAATTAAAATTCAACTCATTGAACTTAGGCTAAGATTAAAGGTAATTTGGAAGTTTGTTTTTGTTTTCGTTTCTTAATTTTGGGAAGAGTTTTTTTTTTTTTTTTTTTTTTATCTTTGTTTTTAAAAGAATAGAAAAAGGTGCACCTGAAACAGTATTATTTTAAGAAAGTAATTCTCTGTGCTATCTCTTATGTGTCTCATGGGGGCCATTAGCTGAATTTTACTAGTATCTGTATACCTGTTCCAACTCTGTTTTCAGTCCATTAGATGGGAAAAGTTGCTAGCAGGTCAAAGCAACCCAACTCTTGTGGGAATAAACTTTGGAGGCAAAATTGAACATGGTAAGTGAACAAATAAAAAATAAAGAGAGAACATCAAAAACTACCAAAAATTTTTTAAACTATTAAATTTTTAAATTATGCAATTTTATTGGTTTTTATGCCTCAGTAGTTTCCCATGTTGGGATTATCAAATAGGGTGGGTCCTGAGGAATTAGCTTGCATGATGGGAGTTAGTATGCATGGCCAGGTGCTATGTATGTTTCATGTTTCTTATTCTAACTTCTAACTCTCTTCACTGGAATTCCCTAGATCAGATACATGCTTTTGACTTACAGAAGGGAATAGTAAATTGGGTACAGAGAAAAAAAGTGTATAAGAATTAGGTGAGAGTCTTTTGGGTAAGTAGTTTTATGATTATTGATTTATTTTGATTATGAGGAAGAATGAGGAAAAGCACACTGAGTTAATATTTCAATACCTCATATTCATAGATGTATTTTTAGCTAAAAAGGTGGTTCAGCAAAAAAAGTCCTCCTGATTTTTATAAACTGACCAAACAGAGATAAACAAAACAACATTTTTACCTTAAAGCTGATGATCCTTCCCTACACTAGCTTCATATTTTAATCCACTTGGGAGACTTAGAAAAAAAAAAAGAAAATATATCAATATCTGCTTCAGGGCTCTTGAGAGATTCTGATGTGATTTTTCTGGGGGCAGGGGTGGGTAGGCTAAGCATCACTAATTTTCAGTGTCTCTGGATAATCCTGTTGTGTAGTCAGGATGGAATAACTGTGAGTGACACTAATGACTGCAATGGCCACATGAGATCATATATGCCAAGAACTCAGTCCAGTGCCTGGAACATGGGAAGTACTCAAAATGTTAGATTCCTTTACTCTTTCATTGAAGTGAGCCTAAAGATAATGTCTTCATTGAGGCAGTAGCTTATAAAATTTAAGAAGAGTGTGTATGTTGAAAGAATTCTGACTTTGACATAGGCGTGACTGAACCATAGAATTCCCCACAGCTGGACTCCCTTTTGGGTCAGATTTGTCATTGTCATCATCATCGTCATCAGCATTACCACAGATCTTATCTAACCTCTGTGGACTCCTTCCTGCAACAAAACTCTAGAGTGATGACTGGGGAGAGGGTGGGACTTGGACTAAAGTATGACAAAGAAACATGTTAATGAGGACTTGGGATTTTACCATGTTCTGCCCAAACAAGTTCAAGCCTGCTTACATTTTAGTTAACAACAAAAATAAGCAAAAGATAATAAATAGCTTGTTCTTGCACTTGAAGATGGAACTTAATTTCATCACATTAAAAGTATGAGAATCAGAGGCACTTTAGGTAATGGCTTTTTTTTTCTTTCTTTCTTTTGAAGAACTCATTACACCGCACTATAAAGCTGAGGAGGTAACATTTTGCTTTTATTTCCTCAATGCAGGGCCCTATTTCATTATTTGCCACATGACATTTTTTCCTGTAATTTCAGAGAAGATAGATTTAACAAAATGTAAAAATATTCAAAACCTTATTTCCTTTATACAAAGTTAAACTATGAGATTATTGCAGTAATGAAATGACTGTATTATTAAGGCAGTCCTGAACAGAGGTAGGAAGGACCCAGCTGGACCTGCCTCCCAGTTCTGACTTACTAGTCCATGGAGAAGATATTTAATTGCTCTGAGCCTTTAAATAGTTTTTTAGTTATAGTAGTTATAGCTAGTTATTTTAGCTATAAAGTGGGAATATGATGCTTCATAAAATAATTGTAAGATTGAGAGCTGAGTATATGGCAGTACTTTGAAGTAAGTACTTACATCAAACTTAAAAAAAAAAAAAAGTTTTTACTTTACATGTGAAAGAAAGTACATCCAGTTCCTTTCTGGGCTAAGATTAGTTGTTCCTTGATTGCACTTTGCTATTCTCAAATGCAAAACCTTTCTTCCAGGCACAAAAGGATTTCTCCTATTGTACATCAAGTCTACAACACAATCAAAGTCTGCTGACAAATGGTACATTTTCCATCACTTTTAAAGGTAGTTGAACAGAAGAAAAAGTATTCATGAACAATCCTGAGAATATGTCACAAAACTCAAACTCCAAAAACTTTACTGGAATATTTTTTTAAATTTCAAAGTATGATTATATATTTATGTGCAAACTATGAAAGAAAGCATCATGATTACAACCTTTCAAAGCTTGTTTTTCAATAAGTCACATGGTTTACAATTATGGGAATTTGAATACGAAATTTTCTCACTACCAAAAATACCATAAGTTTAATATACCTACAATTCAGTCAAGACAGCATCAACAATATGGCTGAAAAGCATCACAATTTGAACCTTTTCAGACTTCACCCCATTGAGCAAATTACTTGGACTTATCCAACTGGGTATCATACTGAGTAATGGCTAAATTTTGAGTCATGATTGGAGAAAGTCTTCTTTCTTGTTTCTTACAATACAATCGCAATTATTTTATTTATTTATTTATTTGACAGACAGAGATCACAAGTAGGCAGAGAGGCAGGCAGAGAGAAAGAGAAAAGGGGAAGTGGGCTCCTCGCTGATCAGAGAGGCTGATGTGGGGCTTGATCCCAGGACGCTCAGTGGCTTTAACCCACTGAGCCACCCAGGCTCCCCAATCTTAATTATTTTAAAAGGTAGCTAGGGACTTAATCAGTTGTGGTAAATAAGCTATAAGAACACAGAATGTAGTTTTTAAAGAAAGATAAACTTGGAAAATTTCCTTATCTGGTTAATATTTTAGTTGAAAGAAACAGGGATTCATTCTAGCATAACATAACCCAGTAGCTGTCATACATATTGTCTGTAGATGATGCATGGGGCCTTTTTGAGATTCTTATGGTTTCTATAAACCATCACTACAAACATGTAGCTTAGAACAACAGAAATTTACTCTGCCACACTTTCTGGGGTTAGAGGTCTGAAATCAGTATCACTGGGCCAAAATCAAGTCGTCAACGGGAACACACTCCCTCTAGTGGAGAATCTGCCCCTTGCCTCTCCCAGCTTCTGATGGCTACCAGAATTCCTCCATTTGTGGCACATTATTCCAATCTTCAGGGCCAGCATCTTTACATCTCTCTCACTCTCACCTTCACATCATCCTATCCTTTCTGTGTAGTCCAATTTGACTCTTTCTCCCTCTTAAAAAGACACATGTGATTACATTTAGGGTCTCTCATGATAACCTAGGATATAACTCTCTCAATATCTTAATTATATCTGTAAAGTCTTGGCCACCTATGGCAACGTTCACAAATTCTAGGCTTTAGGATACGATATCTTTGGAGCCATTATTCAACCTAGTACCATGCTCTAGTGGAATCCAGTCCATTTAAAAGTCTGCTCTTGTTAAAAGAGAGAGAGAAAGAGAGATCTTCCAAATACTAGCTTTTAATTTTGTCATTACAAGGACATGTAAAGAACTATGCTAGTAAGTAAAATAGGAGTGAAGATCACGGGTGTAAGTTGCTTTCACAAAAATGAAGTCACTGCACTGTTAACCAGAGTAATTGGTAAGGAGGCTTTATTACCTCTAGAAATGAAGCTTAATCTTTGAACACTTAAACATAATTTTAGGTCCAATTTACTTCACTTTTCTTCAAAGTTATACAAGAAATAGTTATAGGTAATTTTATTTTAATCACAGAGTTTATAAAGACTCAAAATACCCCATTTGGGCTTTGAGGACCAAATATAGAAATGGAGACTCACTCTTCTGAGGACTTTCCATGTGGAGCAGAAGAGGCAACACACAGTTAAAATGAAACTACTGTTGCCCAATAAGTAAGTAAGACAGAAATATAAGGTTTTTTATAACCATGCTTGTCATAAATCATATACATATTAAACCCACAGATAGCACAAATGCTTAATTTAGAAGTCTGGTCTATTTTCAATTTAAAAAATCCTTTTTGTTGACCTTTTAATAATTGCTTAATTAATACTCACTAATAAGGATGACTGCAATTAGCCAAAAGCTTGATTGTCCATTTAGAAATTGACAAGGTTACAAAAGGTAATACCCTGCAAAGAACTATTATTTCTTAAGGTCACAATAAAATTTTCTTAGGGTTCTATCATTATTTAAATGTGCATAATTTCTTAATGTAATCAAATGCCTGTCTTATCAGAGAACTATGAAAAAGCTAAGGGAGAAAAATCACAAATATTCTAGTATACATTAATACCATCAAGTCTACTGGGCTTGGAACAGTGACAACACTAGTAGTTTATAAAAATAAAGAAACATATTTCAGAAATTCTTTACCTATTACTCCCTAGGATAAAAATCATATTAGAACAGTTGAAAACCTCTAATAGAGAAAGAAAATTTGGCCATGATAAGAATATATCACTGTTGGTAGCTATTAACCTAAGTGGAGGGGGAATTGTACCTACACTCAAAAATGGAGATTTATTCTTTTAATCCATTTTAAGTACACAGTTGTAGTTCTGGACAGGGGTCAAATGGGAATAGAGCAGTTCAGGTTAAATAGAAATGCTGTTTCTAGAATATTCCTGAGAATTTGAACAATGCATCCGTATTAATGGTAAGGCTTTCTATAGCCTTAGGATTTGTGCATGTCTGTCTTCATGTTACACTTCAATAAATAAGTTTATTGAAAACATCTCTATCAAAAATTATAACATATAATGCCTTCCAGATCATTTAGTTTTTCCTTGTCATTATGTCCATTGAGTACTTAACAAATTTATAACAGTAGTTTAATGCAATTTTACACTTGCAATATAATTTATTTTCTCAAATAGCATAATTTATTTTATGGATGCTTGACCTTAGGTAAAGTAGAATGGTGCTATTTGGAAAGCCAATTATGTGAAAAATATGTGTGTCCATTCTGCCCGTAAAGCAAATGTAAAGATAATAATGTTTTTGAGACAGTATGTTTTTCACTAGTTGACTGGATGTTTTATCCACTGAACACATGGCATTAAAATTTCAGGAATAAAATGCATTAAGGCTAGGACAAAAGGATCAATGCTTGTTTTGAGCTTCAAATTAATTTATTAATAAATTATCATTAAATGTGATTATTAAGAATTGATACTAGGAGTGAGACCAAACTACCTCTCATTTATGGACCTAAGCCTAGCGAGAGGTTCAGAATTTAAGGAGAGAAGGATGGTGCCCTGTCTATCTCCCACTGGTATATTTGGAGAGACAGTGCCCTGCACTCCTGTGATGGGGCCATTAGAGTGTGGCAGGGTGGGGCAGAGAGAAGGTTTAAGATAGTGCTTGCACTTACTTGCTCTTGGCTTGCGCCAAATAATGCCTTAATTTACCAGCAGCTTCTAGCTAGAGACACAGAAGAGAGGATCTGAAACTTGGAAAAAGACCAGAGGTTGAGAGGAGCAGACCTCAGATACAAGGCATGCCCAGAAGATAAAACCGTCCCAACTTGAGCAGTTTGGAACCTGCCTGAAGACATGACTAGTGATAAGAAAACTCCAGGACACCCTCGGATAGGAGGATGGACTTCTTAAGGGAAGCTGGCCATAGATCTGAGGACAGCCACTGAACACCTATCTTCACCATAGCACCCATGGAAGGAGGAGTGTGATACGAAATGTTGCAAGAGAAAGACCTCATTAAAACTGAATTAAATTTGATCACTTCAAATTTCAAGCTGATGATCTGTAAATCCAGCACTTCAGCTCCAAGCTACCCACACTGACATTAATATGAATTCATAGAGGAATTCAGAGCAAAATGAAAACATGAAAGATAATTCCTTTTCCCTCGTTTTCCTGCTTTCGAGTATAACCTTTCACTTCCTTATGCATGTTTTTTTAAAAAGTTATCTATAGGAGCAATCTGCAAGGTGAAGCTTGCACACGTGTAGAAGTTCAGTAAGACTTCCCAAGAGATAGAAGGTTATGATATTTTACAGGAATCAAGTTTCAGGTGCGAATCTTTCTAAAATGTATCTCCTTGACCATATATCTGGGGTTAAGAGGTCTTGCTCTTTTCTCCCACACTGCCTTGTTTCCTACTGCATCATTACACTCATAAACTCACCTATGTGTTATCTTAACATGGTGCATCTCCCTGGGGTGGGAAAATCTCCAGGACAAAAGACAGCGGGCCAGCTCAAAACATCAATCTCTTCAAAGCTTCCCAAGAATGTAAGTTTGTGGTAGATGCCTTCCTTAGCTTTCTGTTAAGAGTAAAAACTCTAGCATTAGAAATCAGATCTTTGGGTTCCTGTTTGGAAGGTCCTGAATTCAAGTGTACTGTTGAGTGGATGTCAGATCTTTTATTTAAAACCCTCTTTTATCCTAGAATCTTTTCAAAGAATGGTCTTAGTGGAAAGTTCATTTTGCCAGTCATCATTTTGTTTGCCCATGGCTGACTTTCCTATTCCTTTGTGTTCAGCTGTGCATCTTAAGGGGGGGCAGCTGTCCCCCAACCCCACAAACCATATTTTCCAAATTTCTTAGCCAAATTTCTTTCATTAGAGGAACTCACAGGAAAAAGGAAGAGGGGAAGATAGGAAAATAGAGTCCCTTGCTACCAACCTCTAGAGACACAAGAAAGCTGCTGAGACACGAGAAAACAGCCTGCTGAGAAATAGGAATTTATGACAATATCTGACATCACTGCCTTGTCATTACTCACAGTAAGGGGAAAAAGCTTGGTGAGATGCCTCACTGACCATGTCTCAATTTTACCTGCACATATTTTGCATGATTTCAGGGAGAAGGACTTACAAATTTCCATACTTTTCCTCCAATAAATCAGGGCTAAGTTTGAAAGTAAAATATTGGAAATAAGCTAGTCGAATATTTTCTTGAACATTTATTCAGGATCAGAGCAGAAATATTTGTATTAAGTTTTGTTAGATATTTATTAGATACTAAGAATTTATATTCATTTTTTAAAACCAGAGCCCAAATACCAAGCTTGCTGTTATTTTTCAACAAGTTCTCTATTCATTTATTAATGGCTTGGGAGAAATTTTGTCCAGGTTAATTCTTTGTACTTGTGCTTGGACTCACCTCCCTTACACGACTCTGGGAAAACACCTCTGTTTCTCTCTTTCCATCCTTCTACTCATTCTTTGCCCTTAATGTATAAACAGACTCCAATTTATTACAGTTAAGTAATGATGATTATAATGATGATAGTGACAATTATTCTAATGGTGGCAATTGTAATGATAATGTGAAAACTCTCCATAACCCCTCTATCATTTCTCTTTAATTATACTGTCCCCTCTCCCAAGGTAAGCATTTTTTTAATGAGTTGTCTACATTCTGGCTTTACCAATTCATGTCCATGAATTACTATTTTCCTTTGCACTTTTACTCTTCATATTATTTTACTACATTTGGCACTGCTGATAAATTTCCTTCTTGACATTCTTTTCCTTTGTGGCTTCCAAAATAATTTTCTAACACTTCGAGGCAGCCTCCGTAAGCAAGCTTCCTCCCTGCCACGACACCCACTGCTATGTCTCCTCCCAGTGAACCTCTGCACCTTTTACCTTCCAAAAGGTGGTCACTTTTCTACTTGTAGACCACAGTTTTTGTTCTTTCAGACCTCCAACGGACTTCCTGGGTGTTCAGAATAACTTGATAACTATGTAGGCGTGTTCGAGGGATAAGATAAGTTCAAGGTCCTCCTACTTCTCCGCCATCTTAACTCCCAACTCCTCTACTGTTTATTTCTCTATTTTTAGTTCACTTCTGCCATTTTCACTATGGTTCCTTCCAGGGCAAGTTTTCCAATATCTACCTGAAATTTTTATATTTTCTAACATCTTGTCATATCATATGTTCTCCCTAAGCAACATCTTATATACCCAGAGACTCAATTATATGTATGTTGAAGATTTCCAAATATTTATATCCTGCCTAGTTCCCTATATTTCTGATCCATTTATTTAATTGTATGTTGGTTGTAATTATCTGGTTTCCATGTGGAAATTCAAATTCTAAATATCCACTATCTAATTTATCACTATCACTTCAAAACCTTATGCCCAACTGAGTGACAATACCCTTCTAGTTGCCCTTATCAGAGATCTAGAAGTAATCCCTAGTTCCTGTGTCTTTACTGCTCATTTAAAATAAGCATTGAGCAATGCATATCACTGTAACTAATACTTGTAATGTTAATAACAACCAACAAAACTGTTAATACTGTCAGGATGTCCATGCTTTCCACCTTGATGTATTCAGCACAATCTCAGTCAAAATTAAAAACCTCTACTCTGAGAAAGACAAGTGTTACATACACACACACACACACACACACACACACTGGGGAAATATTTTGCAAAACACCTATCTGCAGGAAGACTTCTATCCAAAGTATCTAAATTAAACAAAGTATCTTCAAATTAAACAATACAAAACAAACAGTGCAATTAAAAAGTGAGCAAAAGATCTGAACAAACACCTTCTCAAAGAGGACATACAGAGCACCTGGGTGGCTCAGTGGGTTAAGCCACTGCCTTCGGCTCAGGTCATGATCCCAGGGTCCTGGGATCGAGCCCCACATCGGGCTCTCTGCTCAGTGGGGAGCCTGCTTCCTTCTCTCTCTCTGCATGCCTCTCTGCCTGCTTGTGATCTCTCTCTGTCAAATAAATAAATAAAATCTTAAAAAAAAATACAGACAGCAAATAAACACATGAAGAAATGTTCAATATTGTATAGCCAGTGGGATTTGCAATGAAAACAATGAGACACTGCATTTATCAGAACAGCTCAAATCCAGAACACTGACGACCCCAAAAGCTGGCGAGGTTGTGGAGTAGCAAGAACTCTCACTTACTGCCAGTGGGAAGAGAAATTGGTGCAGCCACTTTGGAAGGCACTTGGTGGCTTTTTTTTTTTACAAAGCTAAATCTATTCTTACCAAACAATCCAGCAATCAAACTTCTTAGTGCTTACCAAAACCATTAAAAACCTACATGCCCACAAAAACTGCACATAGATGTTTATAGCAGCTTTGTTTTTAAATGTCAAAATTTTGAAGCAACCAGGATGACCTTTAGTAGGTGAAGAGATAACCTGTGGTATATCCAGACAATGGACTATCATTCAAAAGTAACAAGAAAAGGACTCTCAAACCATTAAAAGACACGAGGAAACTTTAAAAGCGCATTGCTACGTGAAAGAAGGCCACATAAAAAGACCACAAGCTGTATGAATCCAACTGCATAACAAAAGGCAAAACTGTAGAGACAATAAAAGAGCAACAATTTCGTTTGACTCAGAGAGATGGGGGGATGAAACTATAAAGCACAGCGTGCATTAGGGCAGAGAAACTCTCCTGTATGATACTATATTGGTGGATACATTACACTGTACATTCCTGTGGATCCACAGCCCATGAATCTATACAAGACAAGGAATGAACCCAAATGTAAATCCAAATGTGGATTCTTGTTAATAATAGTGTATCATTTTGGGTTTGGGTTCCTCAACAGTAACAAGCGTCCACCCTAATGCAGGACGTTTATAATACAGAAAACCAGGATAGCAGTTGAGAAGGCATAGAGAATGCTTAGTACCCTCTATTCAATTTCTTTTTTTTTTTTTCTTTAAGATTTTATTTATTTGTTTGAGAGATAGAATGGGCAGTGGGGAGGGGCAGAGGGAGAGAGAGAAACAGACTCCCAGCTGAGCGAGTAGGGAGCCTGATGCAGGTCTGGATCCCAGGACCTGGAGATCAGGACCTGAGCTGAAGATAAATGCTTAGGGGTGCCTGGGTGGCTCAGTGGGTTAAGCCTCTGCCTTCAGCTCAGGTCATGATCTCAGAGTCCTGGGATCGAGCCCCACATTGGGCTCTCTGCTCAGCATGGAGCCTGCTTCTCCCTCTCTGCCTGCCTCTCTGCCTACTTGTGATCTCTCTCTGTCCAATAAATATATAAAATTAAAAAAAAAAAAAAGCTTAACTGACTAAGCCACCCTGGTGCCCCACTTTCTGTTCAATTTCTCTGTAAACCGACAACTACTCTAAAATATACAAAGTCTATTAATTTAACACACACACACACACACACACACATAGAGACACACACACACAGAGGTGTTACTTAAATCTGTTCCCTTCACTCCATCATGCTGGCACTCCCTTTGTTCAGACTCAGAGTAGCTCCCTTCTACCACTGTAATAGCCCTCTAGCTAGTGAATTTGCCTTTAGTTCCTTCAACTTAAATCCATCTTCCACAATGCTTCCAAACTGTTTCCTTCTCGGCTGAAAGTGTTAGGTACTACCCTGTTTCAAATCTTGTAGGACCTCTCCATCTGCTCACTATTTAACCAGCACGCTCTTTCTTCAATCATTTGACATAAGCAAACTAATTACAGTTGTGCTGTGCTATCCTATTTGTTTGTGAGACTCCCCCAAAGCTCAACCACCCACCTGTGCCTGACACCCTACCTACCAGCTAAATTTTTCTAAAACATTAATTTGTCCTCTCATCTCTGTCTTCTTCTTCTGAATTCTAAGTTGAAATCACTAGTTTTCTCATCTGCTTGCACACCAGACTGGTGTAGTCAAGGGCAAAGGCCATAGGTTTTCGCCCTTTGACTACTGCACATGCGTCTTTATACCAGTAAGACCCAGCGCAGAGTTTAGCCGAAGAATGCATGTAATACACTCAGTTTTGACATGTGAATGTATTCAATATATACCACATGAGACAAGCAACTTCAAGTAAAATATATAGATTCCCTTTATGGGCAGAGAGGCAAAATGTTGTTTTTCCTTTGCTTGAAGAGGAAAAAAACCAATGAGGGATAACAAAGGAGATGCTCAGAGGTGCTAGGGATTTTCGGAAAATGAAGAAAGGTGTGCTTGAAGAAGAGGAGCTAAGTGTTGGAGTAAAAGGGAGGAGGATAAGAGAAAGACACAGGATGGAAGACACGTTCCCTGACTTTGGCAATAATGCAGAAGGGAGCAACAGAGTCTGTGGAAGAGAAGTGACAAAGAACATGAAATCAGAAGGTCAAAGACTGAGACATTCAGTGGTTCCCGGTGACTGGGCCCAGGGACTGAGTCATATGGTCCAGATTCTGCCAGGGAGACAGCAGTCAGCACTGGGACTGTGGACAGCAATTCCATTTAGAGCGAGAGATTTAATTTAAAAGAAATTAACGTCATCAAAGAAAATTTAATGTAAAATTAGGAGGTTTGGGCTATTCTTACAACTCTAGGAGAGTTTTCTTCTTTACTACCCGACAGGATTCTTATTTTTCCTTCAATGTGCTGATACAACAAGCAGACAATAAAATACATCACAAGCATCATGTTTGCATTTAAAATAAGGAGGTACATTAAATAGAATCATGTTGTCAAATTATTTGCAATGATCCAAGTATTCTCCCAGTAATTACACCTAATGCATGATTTATTCCAGGTCTATTAGTAGATTAAAAATATTTTTCTCCTTTATTGATGTTCTCCTACTAATTATACCCAAACGTGATTTACTTCATGCTTATGAATAGATTATAACTATTCGTTGGACATTTTTTCTCCAATACCAATGACACGACTCTGCAGGAAAGCCTTTATTTATTAAATATAACTGTGGTTTAACTTAACAGCAATTCCTAAACTATTTTTCTCCTCTCCCTCTAGGATTTTCAAGGAATCTCTCTCTAGTGGCTTCTTCCTTTCTAGCCTACATTTTAAGTAGGTTATTCTTTCTCACTCTTGCCCTTTTGCTAACCACTTCTTTTTGGGGCACATTTTTTTTTTCTCTTTAGCCATTTCTTCCTCTCCTTCCTCATTTATTTTTACTTAACCCCTTACATTTGTCTTCAGCAGGCTCTCCATGGAAATGGTTCTCTAAAAGGTCATCACTGACTGATGACTGATCTTGCCACATCCCATAGAATCATTCTCCTTGACCTTCTGTGGCATCAAACAGCATTCAAAGTGTCTGCTGTGTTACTGTTTCCAAATAAATATTATCCTCTTTCCAGAGATGAACTGCGAGATTGCTTAAAGAGAGTGAAATTATTCTAGAATGGGGAAAGGTTTCTAAAAGTGAGGCCCTTGTAAGCCAAGATGTAGAAATAATGATATAATATTCAAAGTGCTTAAGATATCTCTTTCTTGAAATTCTTTCCTTATTCTCTTACCTCATAGCTCATCCTTCTTTAGAAGCCACTGACCCCATTACAATTTTTCTTCCTCCTCTCTCTGGGAATCTCCTGAACAATCGGCATTTAAGCCTGTGATTTTCCTCTGTGTGTATTTTCTGAAAGATAAGCCACCCATCCTGGCTCTCTACAGGCAGGAAGCAAAGGAAAAACACAACTACCTAACTTCATAATACTATAACTAATGCCCACTAATAGGTGAAGGAGAGGAAATACTCAAGAATTTTTAATCTCGAATTCTCTATGTCTACCTTCCCTATTTTTCATATAGCAATGTTGCATTCTATTATCAATTATGTGTATTAGTTCACTTGTATTATGACTGACTTCTCTTCCCTCTGCTGACTCAGCCCTCTCTTTGACTTCCTGGCTGTGACGGTTGGTGGAAATTGGGAGGTCTCCTTCTCTAGCTCCAGACATGTGACCCATTCTACAACCATCCCTTGCTTGCTCTCCAGTCTCATCAGGACACCTGCTGGGAAGGGACCACTCTCTTCTATCTCATTTGCTATCTCATATGGGGCTCACAGAAAATTTACAAATTAAGTCCCATGCCACTTGATAGTAGTTGAGAGCTTTGAGAAGTTGTCTCTGGCCCTCTCTGCTTCTTCCTTTTGTATAAACCAAGTCTGAGACATAGAATGCACCTCTACCATTCTCTCACCCTTCCAAGAGAGTTTAAATGTGTTCCAATCACCCAGATTCACAGCAAGGGGAACAGAATGTTTGTGACCACACTGCATCTTTCTTCTTTCTCCACACTACCCCCTCACCCCTCACTCTTCTCCAGTTTAGAGGGTCAACCATCTTGTGTGAGAGCAAGGAAAATGATGATTTTTGTGTCTTCAAATGCATCCCCTAATCATTTTGTAACTTGTGCCTTTTAAACTTAGAATCTTAAAAATGTGAAGTGTTTCTTCCCAGCTATGGATACTTCCTAAGGCACTAGGAGTTCTTTGGTAGAGGGAGCATCAGTAACTGTAACAGGAAAACTAGAATAAATCTAACCAGCTTATATTTTCTAGAACATTCCATCATAGACAACTCACACATATGAAAAATATTACCAATGTATTTAATGTCAGGGACTAATATAAATTCGTTTAAGAGGATCACTTAACCTTTACACCTCAATAGTATAGTCTCAAATAAACACACATGAAGACAACAATCATAAAAAAGAGAATAATCATCATTATGTTAAAAAAGTGATTCTTGATATCAAAAGGATTGGAAATCATTGTGCTAGTGAGTACATACTTATGATATCAATTATTAATAAAAAAGTGGTTTTCTTACTAACATTTAAAACTAGCAGGTTCATTTCCATTTGGATTGCGTTCTTGAAAAACTCACCATTTTCTTCATTTTATTTTCCTTTTAATAACTAGGCCTTGAACAACTAGAGCTCCATGTCCACTTTAGTTCTTGGTCTGAATTCCATTACTGCATTTACAACTTCTGCTGAACATTTCCAGTAGGAATCAGTCACATGGTCATCAAATTCATGCAGCTTCAAACCAAAGTAATCATCTTCCTTCCATAAAAATCCTGATGTCTCCACCATAGTCAATGATACCACCTATCTCCTGTTTGCAAACCCAAGACATCCTTCATTCCCCTACTGTAACCTTCTACTTTGCCTTCCTACCCCCCAGTCCCTCTTGGTGGACGTAATAGACTTTCACAAAACATTTATATATTTTTTCTAATTTTATTTCCCTTCACTGGGATTTAAAACAGCTTTCAACTGTATTACCAATTACTCTTTCAGAAGTCTGATAGTTTCAGCTTCTCAAGAATGAGGACCCACTTCTCTCTTCTAACTCTCCAGTTCCTCTCTGTAGGAGCCCTCCAGCTCTGACTAGCCTCCAGAAGCGCCCATGATCATTTCCCAACCCCCAGCCCCTAGCGTGTTATATATCTTGCCCATATATAGAGAGAGAGACAGAGAGAGAGAGAACTTTCATTTTTCTTCATTATATTCCTATGTATTCTGAGAGACTAAATATCACTTCTTTGAATTCTAAATGCTAAACTGAGTTATACAGAGCCTATACACTGTGTCTTGCTGTATCATCTGACTAAAACACTGAGGATGTAGCACATAATACTAAAGATCACAAGTAATGCTGTAGTATAACAAACAATAGTTCTTAATACTTTTTCAAAGAATGCCTCAGGATAAATGGTTTTGTTTCTAACATGTGTTCACTGAGGAAACAAAAATATGCAACATTAAATTATATATCTTAAGTATATTGTTATTTTTGAATTCATGCATTCAGCAAGCTTTTCTTGAGCACCTATATATTCCATCTCCACACTAGGAACTAGGTGAGTAAGACCATCACTCTCTCTGCCCTCTTGGAACTTATATTTCCTTTAGAAAGACTTTTAAGTAAATTTGTAATATTATATACAATCAACATGTGAAAAGCAAAATAATTTTCACATTGGTTTTATACTAGCTACTTAAAATTAATTCCTTCTGGTTTTACATTCAAGACTTGGAAATTTTTATATATCTTTTTCTGTTGTGGGTAAGTGAACCTTCACTCCTTATAAAAATGTGACTTAAACTTCTTTATAGTCTTAAAAGTGAAAAATAAGATATTTGATTATCGTAAAGAAATCAAATTTTATAATTTCAGGGAAATGGCTATTTATGTTCACACTTAAAACCACATGAAGTTTATCAAATAAAGAATATCATGAAGAGAGTTTTAAAAGTAGAGTAATATTACGATGCTTGGATGGCTCAGTTGGTTAAGCATCTGCCTTTGGCTAGGGTCATGATCCCAGGGTCCTGGGATTAGGTCCCTCATCAGGCTCCCTGCTCAGCAGAGAGCTTGCTTTGCCCTCTGCCTGCTGCTCCCTCTGCTTGTGAGCTCTCTCTCTCTCTGACAAAATAAATAAAATCTTTTAAAAAAATAAAAAACAAAAGTAGAGGAATACTGTCAAAAATGCAATATATCTGATAATAATGCAAAATATTCACTTCTGACATGTCTGTTTGAATGCCAGCCTTGCCAAATTGGTGGCACACCATGCAAATAGCTCAGAGCTAAGAATGCCTGCTAGAGGAGCTGGTGTATATAATGAATACAGATTATTGAGTTTTTCTATAGTGACTGTGAGGAAATGAAATGCTTTTGAATCAGTTTGTGTGTACTAAAAGTGCTACATTAAGGGATTTCATTCTGAAATTGTATTGCTTTTTGTATTCCATTAATGAATTCTGGTTTGAAGAAAAATCATTAAAATAGAAAGAAGACAGTCATTTATTTCTGGGGGTGGTTTGATATGAATTATATTTGAAGTTTCCTGATGGAACAGAGGTAAAATATGTATCTAATATCAATATAAATCTGATATATGCACCATGGCTATGATATAGACCCTTGAAACTACCTTGATAATATGGCTCCTTGTCATTTTCCTAAGGGAAAAATCTATTAATAAAATATCTGTTTTGAAACGTTGGTTTAATTAATCTGAGGTTATCTAAATGTGCATTGTTCACCTCTACCTGGATTTCAGCCATCAGAATTTACCCCTTCTTTCAGATCAACTGTAGGAACCAGCACTTAAAGACTGTAGCCTTTTCCAGATGAATGGGGTAAAGATGGTTTTGTGTAACCCTCTGGGGATCAGCAAGAGATCATCCTTGCAGTTAGTCCAGTCTGGACGTCACAGCTACGCAGTTAACACATCCATGCTACTTCCACTTTGCATCTCCAACCCTGACCTTTGTCTTTATAACTTGTCTAACACTTCTAAAACTAAGAGTCTGCCTTATTTCTGACTATTCCCCTGGGGGAGATGATGTCTTACCTCAAAATCCCAGCCCAAACCCCAGTGAGACTTTCCCCCATGCAGAGATCTTTCAATCAGAAAATCATGGGCGTATCTTTTGCCTGAGCCACTGAAAGCCATGTCCACCCATCAATTGCAAACTTTCTGTTGTAATAGTTTGATACCCATGATGCCTATTGTCTACTCAAACTGCCAGCTCCTCTTGACTGCCACATCTGAACACCATTTTCCTTTCACGGAACTGTACCTTTCCCCAGTCCTTAGACCTGGGTTTGTTTCCTACTGGCTGCTATTTCCCTGTGAACAGGTGGGTTTCAAAACATGTCTGCACACATGTAAGACATGCTTGAAATGTAATTTGACATTTTTTGGAAAATGTTTTACATTTTCTCTTCCCTTTTTACAATTTGTTTTTTTAATTAGCAGTATTTTGATCATCATTTCAAAGAAAGTGTTCTAGGTTGTAAGTTATGACACAGCACCAGAGTGGTCAGTTAACAGGTCTTAGCTCTATGATCTCACCTTTGGGGGGTATCCTCAAGGAGGAACTGTCACAACCAAAATGAGCCTTTTCACTAGCCTGTCGATTTTTCTTAAATAGGATTCCTCCATGCCACCTTTAACAGGAGCTTACGTGATATAAATATTCAAATATATATAATGGTACTGAACTTTTGAATTATATTTTTTAATCAAGACTTCAGTTAAGTTTGTTTATTAAAACATCACAAGTTAACAAAGTTTCCTTATAAAATAAATAACCCATGGGGATGAAAGTATAACAAAGGGAATATAGTGACTAATACCATACTAGATAATAGACTGTAACTACACTTAACATGGTGAACATTTCACAACGTATATAATTATCAAGTCACTATGTTGTGCACCTGAAACTAATAAGTCAACTATCCTTCAATCAAAAGGTTTTAACATTTTTTAAAAAAATCTCAAGTTTTAATACAAATTATAGCACAATCTATTGCTCTGTTCTTAGGACATTTCTGAACAAAGTACTCAGTTGAGAAAATATTTTAATGAAATCACAGGCTGTTTATTATTAAATGATCTTAGGGTCTATTCTCCCTCACTTGTTCCTAAATATGCTGATAGAATTAAGGCAGCTCACTTGACTGTGTCAGCTACATCTATGTCTTACTGTAATGAAAAGTTGATTGATCTATGACAAAAGATTTTGGAGAGATTGATTTGTCAATGTTCATTACGACAAGGTATAAAAATACAATCTTCATTGGAGTTTGGGCAGGTATCTGAGCTAGCAAACAAATGCACATTAAATTATTTATTCTAGCAGTTTACAGGCTAGAATCATTGATTCGTCTCCATTCCATTTTGCACACAAAGGGAGAAAGGTAAGAGTTTGGGGATCATATGAGATACATGTCGTATAGAAAGAACAGGAGTTTCAAGTTTGACAAACTAGAATTAGAATCTGAAGCCATTAGATAACCATCCATTTAACATTAATATGTTATTTACCTGCTCTGTTCCTCATTTTCTTCATTAGTAAGAGTTATATTTTTTTTCTCTGCACAGAATTTGTAAGAATTACATGGTAATAAAGAACATGGATTCTGAAGGTAACCCAAAGTTTGAGTCTCGGCTTCATTTCCTACTATGTGTGACCTTAGACAAGTTAATGTCACAGTTCCTCTCTCTCCCCTTTAAAACTGAAATATAAATTGTTCCTTTTCCCTCCCTCAAAGGATTTTTATAAAAGTTTGAATTAAATAATATTAGTGCTTGCATCAGTGTCCAAGCTACTGCCTAAATGCATTTGTTATGATTATTACACTGTTACTTAACTGCCGAATGTGTCTTGAATGCTAAGTACATGGCAGCTCAGTGATATGAGGAAGCACAATCTTATCAAAGTAGGTAATTTTACTGGAAGTTTTCATGAACAGTTGACACAAAAATCGGGTGGTGGGTTTGTAGTAAAACAAAACAAATTTCCTTCAAGAAGATGCATAAAATAAATAAGAGTTTGCACCTTTGTGGGAATTTCAGTTCAATAAACCTCTTACGAATTTAAGAAAATGAGACTATTTCTGCAGTGATATTATCTGGGTTCTGTGTTACAATTTTTTCCCTGTTGTGATATGTATGCTCTTTCAACATACAGACCTGTCCTTATGTTTCTATTAATTTTTGGTTAGGTTCTATCTGACTTGATAGCTTTTGTGATTTTCTATCATAACTTTCAAACCATATGCTGATTAGTCTGCTGATTCATGATTCTGTTTAGCAGACATCTTTAGGTTGGCTCTCTGCTCCTAAATAATTTAATATTTGTCTTCGTTTACGTTGATTGGGTGTTTGTTGGCACTCTTACTCAAACCCTCTTCTTGAATTGGGTTTCATTGCCCTTCGTTATTTTCTGTGCTTCCAGTTCCAGCTTCATTTGCAGACTCAGAAATTTTGTTTCAATGCCTTCATCCAACTCATTTATGTATATTACAAACATCCATGCTGTTGAAATTAATCTATGGCCCACATACAAGAATATTCAGCCTTGGAGCGAAATGAGCCAGCAAGAGTCACAGAAACAGGGCGTCTGCTTTTCTCTGAAGCAAGCACAACAGTCTTCAAAGTGCTTAAAAGGCAAGTGGGGAGAACTGAAGGAAGCCAGGGAAGGTAAGGTCCACCCAGAGATGCAGCAGCACACTTCCCATTAATTTCACCTGGGGACTCGGCATGAACCTGAATACAGGATTTAGCCTGAAGCAATCTGCGAGGCTTTCTGAAAGTTAGTCCTTGCAACTGAATGACTTTCATGACAAGCAAAGATTAAGGATCAACAATGCGAGGGATGATATCTAGGGAGTGAATAATTCAACATTGCAGGTGTGAGGATGATCGGAGGATGAGAGCGGCGTCTGCTGGGAAGCTCTCCAGCTGACCGAAGTACTAGCTTCATGGCATAATTTCAACTTAATTTCATTTCATATATAGGCATTGTTCCCTGGAAAGGACCTGTCAGCCATTTTGAGTAAATTAACTAATAAATTTATCAACTTTAAAAAAAGTAAACATTGGGGCACCTGGGTGGCTCAGTGGGTTAAAGCCTCTGCCTTCGGCTCGGGTCATGATCCCAGGGTCGTGGGATCGAGCCACACATCAGGCTCTCTGCTCCGTGGGGAGCCTGCTTCCTACTCTCTCTCTGCCTGCCTCTCTGCCTACTTGTGATCTCTGTCAAATAAATAAATAAAATCTCTAAAAAAAAAAAAGTAAACATTCAAATAAAATAATGAAAGCTATTTTGAAGAGGAGTGCAACAGGAAGACTGTATTCAAAAATATAAATAGAACGGATCATCTCAATTTTTTAAAGGATAAAGAAAAGAATAAGACGTCTTTCTGAAATTCCACTCTTTCTTTGAAACTGCATTATCTTAAAATCTGGAACTGGAAAAAATACCCATTTAAGCAGTAATTAGGGAAGTCATGTCAGGGAATATAGGATTCTCATTCCACAATACAGAGATCATGATGGGGCCAAAAAGAATCCAAAAGACAACCAAAGAAAATTCTAAGAAAGGCCAGCATAAAGAGCATTTCATAAAAAGCGCTGTGTGACATCTACCTCCGGATCAGTATCTACCTCGGGATCCGTTCTCCCACCAAGTGCCTCTCCAGTCTTTAGATAATTGTTACGTTCATGAATCTTTTCTGCCTAGCAGACTTCCTCTCCTGTCTCATCCTGGCCTGGTGACACTATGCATTTCCCAACATAAATTCTATTCCTTCCTGTATCACCAGACCCATCATACTTCTTTCCAGGGTTCAGTTTTGACACTTACTGGTTAAGCCTTAGCTGAATCCATTTGTTATTTGCTGAGATACTGATTTTCAAACGGGGCTCTGCAGACATGAGTTCGTTTAAGTCCTACAGAGAAGCTCTAAGGCATAGCTGTCAAGTTTCAGCCAAAGAATATTTTTGTATATAGTTTCAAAGATTTCAATATTTTGAAAGGAAGCAAATGGAAATGTTTTGGTTACCAAATTTTTAACATGTCAGTATTCTCATTTGTTAACTTTTGCAGTTACCTGATACTTCAGTTTCATGAAAAACTTGTAACAGTTTTTCCTGCTTTCTCATCACATAGTTTGAAGCTTTTGTAAATTAGTCATTAAGAAGACTGATGATTTACACTGATCTTTGTTTTCTTTCACACTTGTGCATGCCTATAGAATTCTTTATCTAATACCAGGCAAGGTGAGATGTATCTTTGAACACAGTCTCATTTGGGAATAATTATCTCTTGTACGAGTATGTACAACAGAACACAACGGTACTGTGACAGTAGTACATTGTAAGAATTTTAATGTTTATGTTTTGGGGGGAAACAAATTTTTTAACTTTTACATTTATGAAAAATATTGGTCCATAATAGATATCACTAGAGACTTAACTTTGAAACAAATATTATTTATTGTTGTTCCCCTTTAAAGCTACTCTATCAGCTTAAATCAAATCATATCCTGAGATGTCAAGGCAAACTATCTTTATAGATCTGTTACCATATGCAATGACTTTTTAATGTGAAAATTGTTATCAATACTTGATAAGAAAAACGAAGAACTCAACTGATACCAAAACTGATGCAAACGTCCAATCATCCCTTGTGTCTTGGAAAAGGAGCACAGACTCAAAATGGATAAGCAAAGCTTTGCTATTAACAAGGACTACCTTGTAGGAAGGGAGGTGGGTTCACAAGTCAGGGTCGGAAAACTTTTGCACCTCAATTACAAAAGCATTAAAATTTCAGGCTTTATCAACAAATATCTGGGCATACCCAAAATATCCTGCAAGAGTTGTTTTATGGACAGCAGGACAGCAGTGGAAGTATGGTCTCTGGGGACACTAACACAGGAGAAAAAGGGCCCCTCAATCCCCAGAAAAGATTCAAAAGGTTGATCTAATCATTAGAAAACTTGAAAGAAGTCATTGGAAAGAGGGACTGAAGGACATACTTTAAATGAGGCCAAACGTCTAAATGACACAAAATACTGTGTAAGTTTAAGGTATTCAACATGATAACTTGATACAAGTGTGTTCTGTGAAAGGATTACCACATTGGTTAATTAACCCATGCATTACTTCACATAATTACAACTATTCTGTGTGGTGAGAACACTAAAGATCTACTCTCTTAACTTTCAAGTATTTGGCAGAGTTAACTATAGTCACCATGTTGCTCATTAGATCACCAGAACTTATTTATCTTATTCACCTGTAAGTTTGTACCCTTTGACCAACATCTCCCCATTTCCCTTACCCTCCCACTTCTGGTAGCTATCATTCTACTCCTTCTGTGAGTTTGCCTTTTTTTATTAGATTGCACATAAAAGTGAAATAACACAGTGTTTGTCTTTCTCTGACTGATTTGTTTCACTTAGTATAATGCCCTGAAGGTCTGTCCATGTTGCCACAAACGGCAAGATTTCCTTCTTTTTTATGAGTGAATAATATTCCATTGTATATATACCACATTTTCTTCATCCATTTGTCTGAGGACACTCTGGTTGTTTCCATGCCTTGGCTATTGTAAATGATGTTTCAATGAATATGGGGGTACAGATAACTCTTTAAGATAGTGATTACATTTCCTTCAGATACATACCCAGAAGTGAGATTACCATACCATATGGTAGCTCTATTTTTAGTTATTTTAAGAAACTTCCATACTGTGTTCTGTAGTGGCTACACCAGTTTACATGCTCAACCATAATGCATAGAGATTTGCAGAGAATCACAGCTTTCCTGGGTTGGACCCAGTTATAAGGATGTTGCTCAGTCTGCAGGTGGCCAGCTTGCTACCAGACGCTCAGGCAGGTGTGGATCTTGTCCACCCCCTGGATGGACAGGGATGCCACCAGTTTCCTGCTCAGAAGGTTAGCACCGAGATAGTGATCTGCTTTAAGCCCCACAGTTGAGGCCTCAGATGGCAGGCATATAACCAGATGTTTAGTGAGTGTGGCTCCTGCTAGATCCATGGGAAGGCTGCTGCCTGCCACAGCATGGGTTCCTGGATGGGCAGGACTGGCCCTGGATCACGGTTGAGAGGGAACAGAACTAAGTCTAGGGCGCTTTAAGAATATACAGTTGTAGCACGTATGGTAGGTTCTCCCTTTGGGACCTTGGACCCCCAGTGCTGCTGGCTAGTTGGAGATTGTTGCTGTAAGGAAGTTGGAGCTGGGTATAGAGCCCTTTGAGGGTCTCTAAGGGCACAGACAGGAACATCTCCTACAAGGCCCCTATGCCAACAGAACCCTGCAGACTTGGCTGGGACAGGCTGGAGTCCACTTACAAGGCCTTTTCCAAATCTACATTCTGACTCCATTTGGCAGGCTTACCAGGGCCTCACAAACCATGAAAGGAGAGGAGTTAGAGTAGGTTCACAGACCATTTCAGGGTGTCACAGCCAGAAATGAGGTCAGTATGTTACTCTGTACATGGATACTTGTGATTCTTCCTGGGTTTATTAACCTATGGTGCCGGTGCCAGACCCAAAGCCAGACAGAACCGTAACCTGATTCTTCAGGGGTACAGAACTGTTTCCACTTCTGCAGTCAAGACCACAGTTGGTGAGTCAGCTGCCCAAGTGCCAATCTGCCTTCTCAAAACAGCACTCTTCAATTGTGAACTGCAGCATGGTTTCACAATCCCCTACCTAGATCCCAAAGTTCTAGAGAAGCACTTTGGCTATAGATGGATGCCAAATTGTTGTTGTTGACGGAAGGGGTACTTGTGGGAGATACTTATTTGGCCACTTTGTCAATGTCATCATACATATATTTGACAGGATGTAAAATAAACTTTTGAAAACGAAGTCACAGTATTTCTTCAGAAGAAAAGAAGAAATTTTGGGAATTGACAATTTGCATCTGTGTCGTAATGTTGATTCAACAAAATAAAATTTTGTTAGTTGAAATTTTAGAACTTTTAGAATTTTAATCTGAAAGACCTAGAATGATATCTGCAATGTGATAGTTCTTAATAAACACTGACCTTATCTTCGTTTTCTTTTTCTACTCTTCCAAATGTGGTTGACAGTATCACAGGTTGCATGTAATGTCCTTAACTAAAATATGCCCATATATTTATGGCATTAGCTAGCAAATAGTAAGCCATCTATCAGGAGGGCTTCTGAGCCCTCTGCACTAGAGGAAGCTGCCAACAGTAATGAATGGAGCTGCCCCACAATAATTTGAGTGGTTTCTCAAAGATCTAACTCAGTGCTAGACAAAGTGAGACCATTTTGGTTGAGTGCTCAGGTCCTGAACTAAAAGATGTTTTGATACCTGAAATACTGAAAGGCCAACTTTGGACAGGGTGGACTTTCTCTACCCACTGATGAGTATCCTCCCCAGGAGACCAGTTAAACAATTCAGTGGCTCCTTCAGATACATGTTACTCCTATGCATACAAGTATAGAGGTAAAATTCCCCTTCTGTCTTTCAAGAAAGAACATGTTCTTGGCCAATAATGGGGTCCAATTACCAAATACCAGTCCCTAAGGCAGGACAATGTGAATATAAACAGGGAATTTTTTAGGGCAGTGCAACTATTCTGACATTGTGGATACATGAAGCTATACATTTGTCAATGCTCACAGACCCTTAAAACACAAAAAGTCAACTTTAAGGTATACAAATTTTTAAAAAATCACTTAGAAATTTCAGGGAATCCAAGAAAAGACAAAAGAAACCCACTTTATTACAAATCATGGAACAATTTCACTAATGAGTAGAAGAAAAGTGTGCTACCTAATTAACTTGGGAAATAAGAGGAGACTTCAAGATTAAAGGCAAAAAGAATGGACATAGCACTGTACTCAAGCTGATGCTGTTTCCCACAGAGGCAATGATAACAGTTCTGGAACCATTTTTTGTGTATACTACAATTTAAAAATTAAATAAATGGATGGAAGATGGTGAGAGCTAGTTTTCTCACAATTGGAATGGGAGTTCATACATAAGTAAGGGTGGGGGAAGGCTGGAATGATCCATGTGGTAATGAGATAACAGAGATAACAGAATGGACTCATTGTTAGTCTAATAGAGCTTTGGATGGTTACATACAGATTTATAGATATATGTATATGGTATGGGTTAGTATACACATATATATATTCCTTTGTACTTTCAGTTGAACTGGCAATTAGTACACCAAACAGTAACAATGAGGACACCTAACACTCAGACCTTCACTTCTAATGTCATTTCTATAACAGAAATAAGGAAAATATGGGAATATAAAAAATGACCTGAAATATGTTGTAATGCAAGCAAGTAAGGAAGTGCTTAAAATATAATAATGGTATAAACAACAATGGATGGGCCCAAGAGCCAACTAAAAGTTTTCCAACAGTCAAAGTTGCAATAATTGGAGGAACAAAAAGACATAGTAAATACATTCCCAAAGTAGACAATATCTATCATAAGTCTGTATAGATATAAATAGAAAGAAGAGAAAATTTTCCAGTACTTAAGAATTGCACACACTTTATACAGATACTATGCCCTCCAGGAAGTGGAACATAAGACTAAACAGGAATAGATTGATGAAGAAAAGCAAAGAAAAAAATGTCTAAACTCATAGTTTCATTCAGTTAATGAAACCCTAAAGGGAAGGCCCAACCAGACAATGTGCCATAGGAAGGCAATGGATCCTTATAGGTGGTTTTGGTGAATATAGTGGGTCCCAGAGGGAGGTGAAAAGATAAAAGCAAGCCCATCAGTGCTATGTATCATCTGTCCTTGCAAAATAAATTCAAAATTCCCATGAATCACATGCTTATTTACTCTTTCAATTAGGACCAAGATTGTACTATATTTTCTTTTTTTTAAAACATACCTTAGTTTGAGGGAGGCTAGTTATCTACACTCCATTTTTTACTGTGAAAACTAGTCTAAACTCCAATATGTACTCAAAGCTCTCAGATTTCTCAACCCAAGAAGCAGGCAAATCCTGTAAACAGCACTATAAAATAAACCATTTTCTTGTACAGAAAGATGACAACTATCATTACACAGTTGCTTCTGTTGCTGTTCTAGCTAGCTCTTATCATGTTTTAGGAAATTTTTCATCACTCTTTAAAATTGTGTGTGATTTACATCTAATTTATATTAAGCTAGCTCATTTGAAAGACTTTAATTACTTTTTTCTAATTGATATTATTCTTAGGTGATTGGCATCCCTAATTCCATAAGACATGCTACAAATTGCTAACATCAATTCTTTATATTATCTAATGATAAAGCTATCATCAAATTGTTCTGGTAAAAATAACGTAGAATTCAAAAGAAGAGGAAATGAGAGAGAGAATGAAAATAAGACAAAGTAATATGTAAAATCTTGTAGGGTGAAAATTTGCCACTCCAAAATGTGTTCCTTGGTGTGTGGATTGTCTTAGGCTGATTATTTTTAAGAAGAAGATTAAAGACTCAATAAAAAGACGCAAGAAGTTTTGTTGTTGTTTTTCTTTTTTATCTCCCCTCTAACTGCCTAAGAGAATTTAGATAGAGGCCCTGTTCCCAGAAGTGAGTTATCACTACAGCTATGTACTATTTGATAATTTAGATAGAGGCCCTGTTCCCAGAAGTGAGTTATCACTACAGCTATGTACTATTATACTATAGTTATAACATGAACTAGCTGTGGTAGGGAGGAACCCAGCAAAGTCTATTGTTAAAATTCATCTCTATGTCCCATTGTTTCTGTGTGGTCCATAAAACATTTGTTTACTGGATATTTTCTCTTTTTTCATATTCCTATGAACTGAATTCCTTCCAAATTCCACACTTCTATTTCCTTCTTCTTAGCTCTAGGTGGCTATATAAGCCTCAACTTCTTGCCCATGGGCTTCATATTTTATGGAGCCACTGCACATATGTAGTTAAATTTGATTTTCTCCTGTTAATGTCTTATGGCAATTTAATTCTTAAATCAGCCAGAAGAACTTTAAACAGTAGAGTAAAATTTTTCCTCCTCGGCAGTAAAATTTTTCTTCTCTCTTTCCCCAAATTTGTGTTACCTGCTGCCTAATTTTGATCACCCCTTTAGTTTGAATTATATACGGGATCCCTCTCCATTTTTGCATTTGACTCAGTATGTATCAGTCTGTGTTTCTTAATTGCTTTTTAAATGTTTTTGGTCCATTTGTACTTTGTGTATGTGTTTGTGTGTATGTGTACAAAAAGGCATGTGGGTGTATTTGTATTCATTCTACCAAAACAGATTACAAAATTCTCAAGACCAGAATAGCATCTTTGATTTTTTTTGAGGGGGGTATGAGGTAAGAAAAAGTCTTTTGAATGCTGTATACTTATATTATGAGGGACTGTGCAACCTAAATACTCAAATTACCAATCAGGTAATTCTCATCTTGATAGAGTAGACAGCTATGTTAGTTTTCTATTTTTCCACCTCTGTAATCTAATAATCATCACAAGGCAAGTGAATATTTAGACCAGTCAAGAACTAAAACTCTACCTATATACAGTATTTTGGCTTAAAGATATTTTATCAAATATCAAAAATTACATTGATAATGTTATTTTCCTATGGGCTAAGTACTGTACAATTCACTTAGGAAATAAACTAAGTAATCATATCCTGAAAAATCCTGACTATCTGGCATTCTCTCCTGACACCTCTTCTCTCTTCTTATATTTCTTTTTCAACATTTGAAAATTTCTCATATTTATTCAGACTACAAATACTTATTGAACATCTACTATATGCCAGGAACTCTTCTATAAGCTGGAGAATTAGCAATGAACAAATCAAAAATTCTGTTCACATGGATCTATCATTCTCTTCCCATTTCAATATTGAAATTATGATGAGAAAAGTTCAGTAAAGTAGAATTGTAATCACTCACCCATTACTAATTAACAATAGTAAGAAGAGAAAGCCCAAATGCCCACTATATGTTGAAATCTCAGAATATTCTTTGTGTTTAATTTCTTTTTATGTTTCACAGTTGTGATGATCAGGTACATTTGTTTTGCATTCTCTAAATTTAACAGCTACTTTTTAAAATCTGAGAAAGAATTCAGGCTTTAATTTTCTTTTTCTAAACAATTTACATACACAGAACTCTGGAAGTTTCTCCCACTAAATTTCAGACAGCACAGGCTAGAATTCATTCTTAAGTAAATACTATCTGGCTGAGGATTATTCAGTATAAATTTCCATAAAAATCAGTATATGCAACATCTTTAGAAAGTACTGTTAGCAGAAAATACATCTGCACTTTGAATATTCACTCGCCACCTGCACATTTGCAAGTAGTATCAAATTAAAATAACATTGACCTGAGAATGAATTTAATTCCATTTTAATTATGTTTGAATATTTATATTCTAACATATTTAGATGTTTTTTGGAAAGTGCTTCTGCCTTGGAGATAGGTGAGTGTACTAGGGTGTGTGTGTGTATGTGTGTGTACTGGTACATGTGTACATGTGTATTATGTATGTCTGTATACAAAACATATTTTCCCCTATCGCTTATGAATCATTTTAAGATAAAAATACTTAATTTAGACTACCCTTCATTTTCACTTCACAAAAAAAGTTATCAGGAAATTTTCCAGGCCTTATTTGCTGTCACAGCAGAATTCAAGTAAGAACATTATATACTTAGATGCATGATTCTATATATGCCTATTTAGAGAAATGGAAAATGTTTCCCAAAACACAGCAATCTATATCTAAACACAGAACATTTTTAGGCAACAAATATAAGCCATCATGTGTTGTTATAAGAGGACAGTAACCTGAACAGTGTAGAATTTCTTGTTCAAGAATTAGCACTAAGCTGAGAAACACAGTTTACTATATACAGTACCAATAAAAAATCAGTTATTAACGACAATTCTTGAAGGTCACTGCACGTAATCTTTGTAGGACTCAAAGTGTATTCAGCTATCATGTTATGCTTTAACTTTATTTTCCCTAGGAAAGAGAAGATGAGACCAATGCTTATGTGACAACACTGTGCAGGAGCATAGGGAAGGAAGATCTAGAACAGAGGGGAGTGAGGAGGCAGCCAGGGGCATGGGACAGCCAGTATAAAGGAGAGCATTTCTGACACGACCACAGCTCTGTAAGGGGCTGGTGGATCCGTCTCACTACACATCTTCAGAGAGGCATTATATAGCGACTGCATCTCTGAAAAGTCTAGCTAGGGGAAGAAGAAGAAAGAAGAGAGGTGCTCGTTCTCATGCGTCATGGTGCAAACTTTGCCTCCACAAGGTGTTAATTTCCCGTGTGTCCAGGTGACATGGAGCTGATCCAAAGCAACAAGGAGAGATGAGGTAGAAGTCGTGGGCCACTGTTGAGTTTTGCTCCCCAAAACAAACAAACAAAAAAAACATTAGAGGCAGCAACCATGACCTTTCTCCAGGATGCAGGGATGGTGTAAGTTATTACCAAGGATAATATGAGCAGAGAGTAAGGCAAGTACAAGGACCCGAGGGTGCAGAAAGTATAAGCTGAGTCCAGTGTGCATGATATGGGGTCTCTGCCTGTAGATCTAATTCATAATACCTCTCTTCAATCTTCTTGGGAATTAACTACAAAGCATTCTTAAAAGCAAGTAAAAGCATGTCAGTAGATAAGCAATAGTTTATATTTATTTATTGAATATTTTATTTTTATTTTTAAGTGATCATCCTATATTTAAACTTCTTAGTGGTCTAAGATCCATTAATTTCTCCTATTTCTACGGCCTTTATTTCCCAGGTCTTCATGGATAGGGATTTATTTATTTGTCATTTCCCTTCCAGTGTTTTTTGATTGTCTGCTCTTGTTTCTAGATATTTTCCCCTGCCTATATGACCTTCTTTCTCATGCCTTAACATTAATAATCACCAAACTATAGAACTTAAAGTAGAGAATCAGCCCAGAACACTGGTGGGAATGCAAATTCTCAAGTCATCCTGACTGACTTGGAATGCTGGCTCCATCTCTTGAAAGTCGTATAATCCTGAGGAAAATTATTCTTCCTTGTCTATAATATCAAACTTGTCGATCTTGAAGACTCACGGTTGGAACTCAATACATTCACACACAAAAAGCACTTAGGGCAGAACTGGACACAATGTATTTGCTGTATCAATCTCTACTTCATATTTGCTGAGAGCCCTGTACTGCTGAAGATTCTCTAATCAAACATGACCATCTCCTCTACAATCTCTTTTAATTTGGGTTTAGTCAAGGAGAGAGGACTCTGCTCAGCATACAATATTTATTTCTGGCATCGGTAAGAAGAAAGCAATAAAAGATTTAGAAAAGGAAACACATGGAAAGTGGAACTGATCACAAAGTTGTGTGTGTTGCATATGAAAGGCCAATCTAAATGGAAGCCTTGAGAGGAAATGCCCACAATTTACAGGGCTTGCATCTTAACACAATCGTAGTGAAGTTTAGTTTAACATTTGAAGATCAGGAGATACTAAAATTTTGTGGTGAAACCTATGAATAAAAACCATTTAAATACATATCAGAACTAGTTTGGTGATACTGTACTTGTATATTCAAGTAATATTTATTTGACTTTGATATCGTGGAGGTTTTATTCATGTTGACATATTTGTTTCTTCTCTACTTAATTAATCAAAGGATTTGGGGATTTTGACTTTTGGAATTTTGAAACCTTATAGTCATATTTATTTAAAATATGGACCCTTTAAAAAAAAAACAACATTTATTTATTTATTTGAGAGAGCAGGGAGAGAGGGACATGGAGAGGGAGAAAGGGAATTTTAAGCAGGCTCCACACCCAGCGCAGAGCCTTCTGCTTGGCTGGATCCCACAACCCTGAATCATGACCTGAGCTGAAATCAAGAGCTGGATGCTTAACCGACTGAGTCACCCAGGCATCCTGGACCCATTTTTATAAGCAGAAAATATAGAATAATTTAGGTTAGTGTCATAATGTCATTTTGGCACAATTATAATTTAAATAAGGGCAAATCAAGATCTGAAAATGATCACTGTTTGTGTTATCCATTTTCATACTTCTACTTTAAGCCTCTTACTTACACTACCGAAGATGAAATCCATTTAAACTTCTGAGTATACATCAATTTTGTCTTGTCACTTCACTGGTGCATTCTAAAAATCAATATACACTAAGTTCTTTTCAAAATTGGGCTTCCTTTCATTTTTGAGAAACTATGCTATGAACTAAAAAGAGTAATTTGGCATGGATTCCATTTTACACAAAGACATATTTCTATTATAACAATATTGACAAATTACTTACATACAAGCTTCCAGGCAGAATTAACTTGTAATAAAAGCCCCGTACTAGATCTCACTTTATCAAACTTTGAAAAATCACCCATAAAATTTTGCATCCTGGAATTCCACCATCTGCTGCATGATTCAATATTATATAACCTTTGCCAGATAGGATTATCAAATGACTCAATTGTATTTGCAACTAAGATAGGGGAATTTAATCCCAATTTATTAAATATAAAAAGTTCCAGAAACTCTATTTTCTCTCTATCCCCCCTATTTTTTTGCATCCTTATATTTTTGATATAGTTTTTCCATCAATACATTATTCTCAGCATCCATACACCTTGGTTGGCATAATTTAGTAATTACATTACACCTTATAAAAGAGCTGTTTGGTAAATGCAAAAACTGTAGAGGAATGAGATATGATCTCAGGATATACATTTGTATGTAAATTGTCATCTTCCTATGTAGAAGAGCATATGCAAGATCTAAAATTACTCTCTTATAGAATAAATAATGGCTGAACATTACCTTTCTACATCATGAAATGTGTAATAAACCATTTTTATAAATTCACTTTCGTGCTATCAGCAGACCCTAAAAAGCCTTACTTTGTCAGTACCTGAATCATCTCTTTAGGAAACTGCACAGAGAAAGCCTATTGCTTGTAAATTAAAAAAAAAAAAAAAATCAAATCGCAGCAGGCAAGCAGAACACAAAATGATAACAGACTCTTTCCTCACTGCCTCACCAACTATCTCATATTTAGTCAGTAGATTAAGTCATGGAAGATTAAAGCAGAAGCTTGCTCAGGGCATGTAGGAAATGCAAAATACTTGATTTGCAAAAATGTAAAGTATAAAAGAGGAAAAATGGGTTGGAAAAGCAATCAAGTTTAAAAAGTCCCCGAAGAATCTAAATATCACTCTATTATATTTTTGCGGGACTGCCACAGTTTGAAGATAACCCAGGAAATCTATCAAAGTAACCGACAGGAGGGCAATCCAAATGATAGAGCCATTCTAATGAAATGCAGACAAAGATGAAAAAGAATTAAAAGTGACAAGTAAAATCCATTAAAGAACAGCCTTTAACTACTGTAATCAGAAGACGATTACTTACCTTGTCAATTAACAGCTGTGTGCCTCCTTTGCACATAGACTAAAGATCCTGCAAAGTGTCACAGAGACACTTGTAAAATATACAAAATGCAGTCATTTGAGTGGTAGGTAGGGTATGCATGCTTCCAAGTGAAACATCCAAACATCATTGAATCTACTAAGCCCACAATTAACTATGCTTCAATGGGTTAACAGTCACTCTTACGGAGTGAACATAGCAGATTTGGGAAGTAATTAAAAGCTGCAAAATAATTACATTTCAATTCATCAACTCTAAGAATGTTTCTCACCAGCTAGAAAAGCTCTACTTAAGTGGAGGAGAAAAAGTTCCTGCCCAAAACTATTCAGAAACTTGCACTACGTATCCAAGAGAAAGAATAAATGAGATCCCCTATTTGGTGTGCTCAGAAACTAAAAATCCAATCATCTTCTTTGGCAAACTACTATAAACCTTAAAGAAGAAAGGGGAAGAAAGTGGAACTCCTTGAACACAGAAAACAGCTCAATTTGTAAATGTTCCCTGCTTTTTCCAGAGAACTTTGATTTGGGCGAGCATATCCTAAACCTGAAGAATAAAAGCTGAACAGGGTTACTTGATTTGGGAAGATTAACCTAAGGAGAGTTCAAGGAGAATGAAATCAAGGACAAAATCAGTTCAGCCCCCTGAAATGAAAAAAAAAAAAAAGCCATATTAAATTTTTTTTCCAAAGCCCGTATTTGTCTTTTCCACTATAATAAATTGATAGTATAAATGATTATTTACAGAAATTGGCATACTCCAGGTTTCACCAGGGGATTTTTATTTTAAATCACTAGCAAACAGTAGTTTATTGAAGAAGTTTTTAAAATCTGATTTGACAAAGAAAAATAAGAATATGTAAAGTGGAAGTCAGAAAAATGAGTCATTCTATTAGACAACTCATTTAATTTAGAAAAATGACTTTGTTAAATATAACTACTTGTGATTATCGAAGCATTTCAAGGCATTTATGGAGACTTCATGAAGTCAGTCTCAGTCATGCCTTCTGCTTATCTGACCTTTTTGATACAAAAATTTTTGTCAGTTGCAGCAGTGCAAGAATAAAGGTTTAGAGTCCCAATTCTGATGGAATAAAGCCTATGTGTTAGTGCTAGTGTTACTGAGACTAAGTTCTCGTACTCAGCACTGTTAAACCTTGCTATGCCAGGAAATACAATGAGGAGCTGCCACTTGGGAGACATAGCAGTCTGGTATCCCACTTGCCCAAGGGGAGGGCCTGCATTCTCAGGATCCTGCTGACCCCTAGAGCACCGTTTACGCTGTATCTCTCGGTATCTCAGTTTCACAACTGTTGATTCTCTGGGGGCCTGAGCTTTCTCTTGAAATCTAATCAGCATCCTAGGCTTCCATCATTCTGTCTCCCACTCCTCAACCCTGTCTATGCATCCACTCCCACTTTGGAGACTGGCAATAAGAGGTTCTCCCCTGGCTGTGAAAATCTCCTACAATCGCGTTCCTTACGTAATTTAGGGCATTGCCACGGAAGTTACTCCGTCTTCTGAGCTCTACCTTTACATCAAGTTTCTCTATGTGCCCACCCAGGTTTTGAATACTTGCACAGTTCACCCAGACCAACAAGCCTACAGATGATCTAGGTATCCTTGTTTCAGTCCATCCATCCCCAGCTTCTGCCGTTTTCCCAGCTGTTCTCACAAGGCTTTATAATCAGATTTACTGAACACACAGTACGGCAGCAATCATGGTCCTATACTGACTCTGAGCCTTAAGCACCACTGCATAGGCTCTACCCACCTATGAAATACATTTTGAGCTCTTCCACCCCCATACTTTCCCTTTCTCTGAGATTCAAAACAGAGACAAATAAGAGAAGTCAGTTCCTCTCTGAGGTATCAACTTAATCCATAGGTTACTGCTTTGAATTTCTGAAAACAAAAATACCTTCAATGATTAAATCTCTCCCCACGTGTCATTTCATTATTATGCTTAGATTAAGCTAGAGGAAATTTAGTATTTACATTGGTTGCACTTCTTTGCAAGGTGTATGGGTTTTGCTAAGCTTGGAATGTGAACAGATCTTATTCAGCCATACAAAGTTAGACACATTTAGCCTCAAATACATTTCTGAGTAAGTATTATAATGACCAATTTGGGAAGAAGTGGAAAATAGTAAGTGTATAGTAACAAGCAGTACCTTTTGTTCTTAGTTGAGTCTTTTATTACTTTATAACACTACTGAGTCTATAACATTATAGTGTTCTCCCCCACATAATTAGAAATCCAGAGAGCTCCTTTGGAAAGGAAGACACAGTCAGCGAACTAAATTTCTTAACAAATTTGATGATGAACACCTACTATTTCTTACAGAGTTCACACTCCTTCACTAGGTCAAAATAATTGTACATATTCATTCAGGAAAACTTCATGATATTATATATATATTTTTTATTGTGGAGTGTATGTGTATACTGCTCTTTTTGCCCTTGCAAGGCAATTAGCAGAATTTCCAATTATGGAGTAGGCTAAAAAAGTTTCTCATTAAAATCTTTTTTGTTGTAAAGAGGATCTTCATGTCAAGAGTTCCCAAAAACACAATCCCCTCGGAAACTCCTGACTCTAAATAACACTGAACAGGAACATTTCCAACAGACCACAGTTGCTATGAAAACACTTCTCCTGTTAATGGTAGATATTAGTCCTTAAACTGCCAATAAACATGGTTACCTACAAATCAAAAAGCAAGGGAGTTGTCAGGGGCTGCTCCTTTAGTGGCAGAAGTGAGGATGGTACTGCTGGGAGAGTCTGCATTGTTCTTTGGATTCCCCAGGAAAGATTTACAGAAGGGTCGTAAGGGTTGGAGCTCTAAATAAAGACAGCCAGGAGGAAAGGAACAAGTACAAAGCAGTTCATGAAGAAGAGTAGCTCAAGGTGGAAGAGCACACAGAGAGGTCGTACCTGCCCTGAGGCTACAAGGGCCCTTTCCTTTTGTGTCAATGGGATCTTGTATCATGGAAAGGGTGGTCTAATGGAAGCTGCCTCCAAACAGTTGGGGGACTCCTCCTACAGGTTTTATACCTTAACCTTCATGGTAGCCTTTCTCCCTGGAGGGTGGAGTAGAGGGGAGGGAGCAGGATGTAACTGCAATGCAAATGCATTATAAGGACTGTAGGGGTTACCCCACAATAAAAGTGGAAGAGGAGAGCACATACTCTGCACCTGTGGCTCTTGCTCTATGAGCCCCAGGGTTTATTTAGAAGTACTAGGCTTCTAACATGTACCTATGTATCACCATTCTTATCCCCAGCTCATGTCTACCTAATTGTCTACTCTATCATGCCCCCATCAAGGACTTGGGACTCTGTAATCTTTCAGGTCAAGAGAGGATGTCTCCTTAGGGCATTCCTTCCACTGCCCAAATCTAGCTTCTCCCTAATGAAATTACCTTTAGGGAGTTAAATTTCCTTTACACCCTATGGGGATTCTGTTTTTAGATTTAGAGCTCTATGATCTCTATGACTATTCTCCATTAAATAGTGCAAGATCCTTAGGTATCATATTTTTCCAAATAAGAATTGCATATGAATTATGATTAATTTTCTTTTTAATCACTTTAGCTCAGCCTTACAGGTTAACTTCATGAGAAGGAAAGTAATCGTGTGATTCCAGATCTAGGAACTTGAACCCCTCTCTCTCCTGCCTCCAGCCACAATCTGATGATGAAGGCATTTCAGATGAAGAAAGGTTTTTCTTCTTTTGTTACTACACATGGGTCATACAACAAACTGTGTAACAGACATCCACTCTTAGTGCAAAAAGATTAAAAGTATTTTATCTTAAATTCTGAATTTGAATGAAAAAAAAAAAGTATGAAGAGAACTTGAGAATAATAGGTGGTTGTGAGAAAAATAAAGGAATGCTTGAGACCAACTTTGCCTGCTTCACAATTCTCACTGAGAAAGCCTAACCAAGAAACACGTGGACAAAAGAAGAGGCACTCTGGATCTTTCATTATTTAAATGATCTCTCTTGCATTTGAACATGCATTTATATTTAAGGCTTAAAACAATTTGGAGGACTTGACAGTTGTCACTTTGTACTCATTCCATTTCACCAGCTCGAGGGGAGGAGTCAAGATGGCGGAGAAGTAGCAAGCTGAGACTGCTTCAGCTAGCCGGAGATCAGCTAGATAGCTTATCTAAAAATTGCAAACACCTGAAAATCCATCGGCAGACCGAAGAGAAGAAGAACAGCAATTCTGGAAACAGAAAAACAACCACTTTCTGAAAGGTAGGACCGGCGGAGAAGTGAATCCAAAGCGACGGGAAGATAGACCCCGGGGGGAGGGGCCGACTCCCGGCAAGCGGCGGAGCAACCGCGCACAAAATCAGGACTTTTAAAAGTCTGTTCCGCTGAGGGACATCAGTCCAGAGGCTAAACCGGGGCGAAGCCCATGCGGGGTCAGCGTGGCCTCAGGTCCCGCAGGGTCACAGAAGGATCGGGGGTGGCTGAGTGTCGCAGAGCTTGCGGGTATTGGAACGGGAAAGCCGGCTACAGAAACAGAGCCGACAGTAAGCTCACAGCTCGGTGTTACCTTGAACCGATCGCAGGCTCGGTGAGCTCGGAGCGCAGCCAGAGGTCAGGCAGACGGGAGTAACTGGGCGCTGTTCTCTGAGGGCGCACTGAGGAGTGGGGCCCTGGGCTCTCGGCTCCTCCGGGCCGGAGACCAGGAGGCCGCCATTTGTGTTCCCGTCCTCCGGAACTCTACGGAAAGCGCTCAGGGAACAAAAGCTCCTGAAAGCAAACCCGAGCGGATTACTCATCCCGGCCCCGGGTAAGGGCGGTGTAATTCCGCCTGGGGCAAAGACACTTGAGAATCACTACAACAGGCCCCTCCCCCAGAAGATCAACAAGAAATCCAGCAGAGACCAAGTTCACCTACCAAGGAGTGCGGTTTCAATACCAAGGAGAGCAGCAGAATTCCAGAGGAGGAGAAAGCCAAGCACGGAACTCATGGCTTTTTTCCTGTGATTTTTTTTTTAGTCTTGCAGTTAATTTAATTTTTTCTTTTTCATTTTTTTTTCTTTTTTTCTTTTTCTTCTCGCCTTCGGGTAAAATTTTTTTTTTTTAACTGTTACCTTTTTCTTTTTTAACGATTTTTTACTAGTTTATCTAATATATATATTTTTTCTTTTTTACATTTTTCTCAGGTGTTTTCTTTTTTTAAAAAAATTTTTTTTTTCTTTTCTTTTTTTTTCTTTCTTCCTTTTTGAACCTCTTTTTATCCCCTTTCTCCCCACTCACGATTTTGGATCTCTTCTAATTTAGTTAAAGCATATTTTCCTGGGGTTGTTGCCACCCTTTTAGTATTTTACTTGCCCCTTCATTTACTCTTATCTGGCCAAAATGACAAGACGTAAAAATTCAACGCAAAAAAAAGAACAAGAGGCAGTACCAAAGGCTAGGGACCTAATCAATACAGACATCGGTAATATGTCAGATCTAGAGTTCAGAATGACAATTCTCAAGGTTCTAGCCGGGCTCGAAAAAGGCATGGAAGATATTAGAGAAACCCTCTCGAGAGATATAAAAGCCCTTTCTGGAGAAATAAAAGAACTAAAATCTAACCAAGTTGAAATCAAAAAAGCTATTAATGAGGTGCAATCAAAAATGGAGGCTCTCACTGCTAGGATAAACGAGGCAGAAGAAAGAATTAGTGATATAGAAGACCAAATGACAGAGAATAAAGAAGCTGAGCAAAAGAGGGACAAACAGCTACTGGACCACGAGGGGAGAATTCGAGAATTAAGTGACACCATAAGACGAAACAACATTAGAATAATTGGGATTCCAGAAGAAGAAGAAAGAGAGAGGGGAGCAGAAGGTATACTGGAGAGAATTATTGGGGAGAATTTCCCCAATATGGCAAAGGGAACGAGCATCAAAATTCAGGAGGTTCAGAGAACGCCCCTCAAAATCAATAAGAATAGGCCCACACCCCGTCACCTAATAGTAAAATTTACAAGTCTCAGTGACAAAGAGAAAATCCTGAAAGCAGCCCGGGAAAAGAAGTCTGTAACATACAATGGTAAAAATATTAGATTGGCAGCTGACTTATCCACAGAGACCTGGCAGGCCAGAAAGAGCTGGCATGATATTTTTAGAGCACTAAACGAGAAAAACATGCAGCCCAGAATACTATATCCAGCTAGGCTATCATTGAAAATAGAAGGAGAGATTAAAAGCTTCCAGGACAAACAACAACTGAAAGAATTTGCAAATACCAAACCAGCTCTACAGGAAATATTGAAAGGGGTCCTCTAAGCAAAGAGAGAGCCTACAAGTGGTAGATCAGAAAGGAACAGAGACCATATACAATAACAGTCACCTTACAGGCAATACAATGGCACTAAATTCATATCTCTCAATAGTTACCCTGAATGTGAATGGGCTAAATGCCCCTGTCAAAAGACACAGGGTATCAGAATGGATAAAAAAACAAAACCCATCTATATGTTGCCTCCAAGAAACTCATTTTAAGCCCGAAGACACCTCCAGATTTAAAGTGAGGGGGTGGAAAAGAATTTACCATGCTAATGGACATCAGAAGAAAGCAGGAGTGGCAATCCTTATATCAGATCAATTAGATTTTAAGCCAAAGACTATAATAAGAGATGAGGAAGGACACTATATCATACTCAAAGGGTCTGTCCAACAAGAAGATTTAACAATTTTAAATATCTATGCCCCCAACGTGGGAGCAGCCAACTATATAAACCAATTAATAACAAAATCAAAGAAACACATCAACAACAATACAATAATAGTAGGGGACTTTAACACTCCCCTCACTGAAATGGACAGGTCATCCAAGCAAAAGATCAGCAAGGAAATAAAGGCCTTAAACGACACACTGGACCAGATGGACATCACAGATATATTCAGAACATTTCATCCCAAAGCAACAGAATACACATTCTTCTCTAGTGCACATGGAACATTCTCCAGAATAGATCACATCCTTGGTCCTAAATCAGGACTCAACCGGTATCAAAAGATTGGGATCATTCCCTGCATATTTTCAGACCACAATGCTCTAAAGCTAGAACTCAACCACAAAAGGAAGTTTGGAAAGAACCCAAATACATGGAGACTAAACAGTATCCTTCTAAAGAATGAATGGGTCAACCGGGAAATTAAAGAAGAATTGAAAAAAATCATGGAAACAAATGATAATGAAAATACAACAGTTCAAAATCTGTGGGACACAATAAAGCCAGTCCTGAGAGGAAAATATATAGCGGTACAAGCCTTTCTCAAGAAACAAGAAAGGTCTCAAGTACACAACCTAACCCTACACCTAAAGGAGCTGGAGAAAGAACAAGAAAGAAACCCTAAGCCCAGCAGGAGAAGAGAAATCATAAAGATCAGAGCAGAAATCAATGAAATAGAAACCAAAAAAACAATAGAAAAAATCAACGAAAGTAGGAGCTGGTTCTTTGAAAGAATTAATAAAATTGATAAACCCCTTGCCCGACTTATCAAAAAGAAAAGAGAAAGGACCCAAATAAATAAAATCATGAATGAAAGAGGAGAGATCACAACTAACACCAAAGAAATACAAACTATTATAAGAACATACCATTTCACCAGCTCAATATTTTTAGTTAGCATTTATTAATAATCTACAGGGAGTATTTACCAATATCCCTTCATGTGACATGGGGGTAAGATCTTGATTGCTTGTGGAGAAAGAGGCGCTATACAGTTCTTCAACGACTGGTGCATTTTATGTCCTCAAATTGACTGACAGAAAGATAGAGGAGAGGTTCACTCCACATTCCAATAAGAAACAATTCTTAGAATTGGATAATGTTAAAGTTTCCAGGAAACTTAGAAATCATTCAGGTAAATTCATGGAATTTGGAGGAAGTGAAAATAGTCTTTCAGATGTAGAAAAAGGAAAAAAGAGATTCAGGTATGAGGTATGTATCAGGGAAAACACAGAAGTATAGTAAATTGAGCATTGTGTCATTTGCTTTTGAAAAGTCATTGACAGAATGACCCATAACACTAAAATAAAGTGAGGTGAAAAATTTGCTCAGTAGAGATAGGAGAGTGAAAAGAATGAATGTAGTTAGATATTTTTAAGTGGCGAAGGGGGATATAAGAAGAATCCATTTTCCAAAGATGTCCATGTGAGACATCATCCAAATCTGTAGCTATACCTTAGAATGAATGGTCTGCATTTAATTTAAATTAAATCAAATCTTGATCCTCTGATGACCTATTTTCCTTCATTGCTGCCTCATTTCCTTCAGCCATTGATTAAGTTCATATATATACTGTGTGCTGCACTTTTATATAATGTGCATAATGGTGAAGAAAACCAACCTTAGAGGAACTTATAAATGTATAGTGGGTTGGAAGTAAGCAATACAGATCAAATAACTAGATAAATGTAAATGCCTTACTCTGATAAGGAAACATATAACGAGTAATGAGAAGAGCCAATGGAAGGAGGTATACCAAGTAGTAGGGGTTGGGAAGGCATTTCTGAAGCTCACATGATCCTGCTGGGTTCCTTCCCTGCCTAATTGCTAACTGGACTCAACACTACCTTCAATTTTGTTTGTTTGTTTGTTTGTTTTTCTGTTTTCCTGACACTAAGTGTCAAATTTCTGACCTGAAATTGACTAGCATCCTTGAGGAAGGCTGATTTTTTTTCCCCAGAGGTGAAGAACAATCTTAGCTCTATTAGATACACAAGAGCAAATCCCAGCTCATCTCCATGCATCCAACATTTATTGGTTGACTGTTTCCCACCTCTGAAACTCTAACTTTGCTCTAAGCGATTGTCCATCTCCTTGCTAAACTTGATGTATCAAACAAAAACACTCAGGATACAACAAACTCTTCATGTTACATTGCACTGAAAAACACCAGTTTGTTAATTTTTGACAGATTTCTACCTGTGGATGGATTTTAATACAGCCTTTGGATTTAAACACTTTCGCCCCAAGAAGTCTAGGGTATATACGTGAGAATTCTTCATTATAAAAAACAAAAATAAAATAACCCAACACCATGATTTAGACATGTTACACAACTCACTTAAAATGTATAGGAAGAAAACAGCTCTTCCTCAGCGATCTCCTCTCCTATTCCTGAAGATTTCTAGATAATACATGCTGAATAGAGGTGAACTGGCCCGCTTGCCAACGAAATCTTCCCAGGACACATGACCAACTGCCAAGTAGCTAAATGTCATGACATCCACCGATGAAGGATCTGACCATGAAGTGTCATGGTCACTTCATAGGACTTGGATCTCTGCAGATAGTTTTCCTTATTTATCAAAATCCTAACAAATATAAATGAAAGAACTGCTCTTTGGACATAAGAAGCTTATTATAGGTTTGCCTATACCTGAAAAGGAAGGATTATGTTCTAAAAGTGATGTAATCCTGCACATTTGGTCTTTGATATGGTATGATTTTAACTAGATAGACTACACAATCCAAATAACAATAACTGGTATTGATTTGATTCTTACAACATGCATTTCACAGAAATCCCACAAGGCAACAGAGCGAATGAGATGCTCATTTTTCCAGGTGGAAAAATGAGTGGAAACAGCAGGATTCTTCTTCCTTGCTCACGTTCTGCAATAATTCTTTTTGAAAATTAGTTAATTTCAGTAGTATTTGATTAAAGTCCCTTCAAAATACACCCACATTTTGACTACTTCTCACCACCACCACTGCCACCACAATGATCTGAGCCACCATATTTCTCCTCGATTGTTACAATATTCCGTAAGTGTCTTCCCTGTTTCTGGACCTGTTGACCTTCAATTTAGCCTCAACCCAGCAGCCAGAGCAACCCTGTAAAAACAGGAGTCAAATCTCTTCATGCCAATGCTCAAAGCCTTCACTGGTTTCCTACAACTTGGAAAGTACTCCATAATCTAGCACCCAGAATGATCCGTTCTGTCTTCTCACCTTCTGCTACCACCCCTAACCTTGTTCACCCTACATCGGCTGAAGTGAGCTCTTAGGGCCTCTTGTACACATTACCATCGATCTCCATGATCTCATCTCAAAGCTGGTGGATAGGACTTTTCCTCTTTTGGAAAGCTTTCCCCCTACATACCTGCATGGTGAGTTCACTCAAACATCACTTTACAAAGGGGTCTTCACTGGTCACGCTACCTAAAACATTTGTTCTTCTACATCAGTTCTTGTCCCCTTTCTATGTGTTTTTCCCTCGCATTCTAATATCCGAATGTTATGTATTTTACTGCTCCACTTTTAAAAGTTACCTGTCTGCTCCAACTAGAATGTAAGTCCCTTAAGGGTGGGGACTTTATCCATTGAACTCACTACAGTATCCACCCACCTACTGAGAGTGGGGCAGAGAGGGGGCGGTTCATCAGTATCTGTTGAGTAAGTAAGGGAAGCTCACACATGTTAAACAACTGAGGAAGGCCCTATGGCTAACAGTGGAGGACACTGCATTCAAATTAGGTCTTTCTTATTCACTGGTGTTTTATTTATTAATTTGTGGCATCTGCTTAACTTTTTTAAGTGGCACTTGCAGTCTTCTAAATAAAGGACTTCAGAGGGAATGTTCAAATACAAAACATTTACCCTGGAGCCTGATGGTGGGTAGAGAAATGACAGGGTAACATTTAATCCTCGGTTCCAGTGAGAACATCTAACAACTCTCTTCAAGAAGCAACACCAGGCTTGCACCTTGATCCCTTTCTCCTCCACTCCCAAATGGGGTCTCTACATCTTCTGGGACTTGACGCAAATGTGTTCTTTGCTCAACAAGTATGCAGAGTTTGGAAAAATCAATGGAGATTTGATACACTTTAACATGAAAGTGGCAGTTAGGCTTTGAGGCTTTCAAGCTTGGAAGAGTTATGGATAAAACAGATACAAATAAATAATTCAAGCAGAGGAAAAGTCACGAGAGCCACAATCACTAGTCCAAAATTGCCTTAATAAACTGTTGGCCCCATATTCCATCTCCTTCCATCTCCTGAATGTATCAAGTAGCACTAGCTCACAAAATCCAATGGACATTTTGAAAAGTTAAAAATTTTTTTTTCCATAGGTGTACAATGGTGGAAGGGAAATGAAAGTGGTTAAGGACCAATTTTATATCTTAGACTCCCTAACTCCCTCTTCTTCCTCTTTCAGTTGTCATTTTATCTGCTTATTGAGGAACGAATAAAACTGGGCATAGCTTCAGTGCCAACTGAAAAAGTTCTAGTTAGAAAGAAAATATCTAAGATAAGTAATGAAATGTTAAAACATAGCTTTAGCTAAACTACAGTACTTTTATTTTATATTATACTCACACTTTCTTTCACTCATATGATGACAAAATATTTAGATAATATTATAAAAAGGAAGAAAACCCTTAGGTTCTCCTGTCATACTAAATATCCCTCATTGATGGGAATAAAATATCAGGAAAACTTGTGTATTGCCTGAGTATAAGAGAACAAATAGAACACATTTCTCGCCAAGATTTTTTTTAAAAAGATCGCATTTTCTCAACAATTAATTTCAAAGACTGTGTGTCCTGGTCTTCAGAGGATAGAGCAAGTTAGAAGCAAGACCAACAATTTCCAAAATTCTTAATTGAGTATTTCCAGTGAGTTGATGCTACACTAAAGGGAGATAAAACTTGCGATTTGTTTTTCTTAGTACACAATGTACTGATTAAACTTCATTCCCCTCAGCACTCAAGTCAGTGAAGCAATAATACCTAGTGAGGTACCGTGGAAGTCTGGGAAAGTTGGTTTGTCTTCATGGAAAGATCCACCTTACTAATGAGAGATTATTTGGACACCTAGTCCATTCTCTCATTAGTAAGTTTGTAAACAGTGGTAACTGATAAAATCATGTCCTCAGGACTCCAATAACTACGGAAAGCTTCTATTAAAGAATAACACCTTCTGTTCATGTCTTCTGCCCATTTTTTGATGTGATTATCTGTTTTTTGGGTATTGAGTTTGAGGAGTTCTTTACATATCTGGGACATCAGCCCTTTGTCTGTAGTGTCACTTGCGAATATGTTCTCCCATTCCGTGGGTTGCCTCTTTGTTTTGCTGACTATTTCCTTTGCTGTGCAGAAGCTTTTGATCTTGATGAGATCCTAAAAGTTCATTTTCGCTTTTGTTTCCTTTGCTTTTGGAGAGGCTGTGAAAAGAACGGCCATCTGTACCCCAATGTTCATAGCAGCAATGGCCATAATCGCCAAACTGTGGAGAGAGCCAAGATGCCCTTCAAAGGATGAATGGATAAAGAAGATGTGGTCCATATATACAATGGAATATTATGCCTCCATCAGAAAGGATGAACACCCAACTTTTGTATCAACATGGACTAGACTGGAGGAGATTACGCTGAGTGAAATAAGTTAAGCAGAGAGAGTCAAGTATCATATGGTTTTACTTACTCATGGAGCATAAGGAATAATATGGAGGACATTAGGAGAAGGGAAGAAAAAGTGAATTGGGGGAAATCAGAGGCAGAGATGAAGCAAGAGAGACTGTGGACTCTGAAAAACAAACCGAGGGTTTTGGAAGGGAGGGTGGTGGGAGAATGGGGGAGCCTGGTGGTGGGTTTTAAGGAGGGCACATATTGCATGGAGCACTGGGTGTGGTGCATAAATAATGAATCTTGGAACACTGAAAACATAAAATTGAATTAAAAAAACTAAAGGTGTTCAACCTCATTAGTCATTAGAAAAAAAAGATGCCTTCTGAATAATATCCTACTAACCTTATTTATTTGATAGAGAAACCATTTTGATACAAAAATCATTCTCAGAATCTCTACTTAATTAGCCTTAATAAATGTGAGAACAACAGTTCAACTAGATGTCATATAATAAAGCTTCCCCAATGGATTTTCTATAAATATCTTTAAGGCAAATAGCACTCTAATTCCTTTTATTTATATTGATATGGTTAAATATTTTTCAGTGTTTATTTACCTAATTTCACTTGAATACCCTTGATGAACTTAAGGAAAAGAAAACATTGGGAATGCTAATATAACATCTGTCATTTAAAAAAAATACATGTTTTTTGGAAGAAGCATCATTTCTAATATAATTAAAAAATTTAAAAAAATTTTAAGTACCACACAGTATTTTCAAATTCATGATTTTTAAGATTATTTTTTGACCTTAAGCAAAACATAAATTGTTATGGTATCATATAGTACTTTCTGTTATTTCAAAACATTACTGAGATTAATCCATTTCATCAAATCACCTTTCTCAAGATAATACCCAATTAAAATATAGGTTGATCTAATTATTAAATGTGTAATTTTCTAAGAGATGTTATATCTTAGAAATTGTATAAGCTTCTACATTAAACAAAATCAAAACAGAATGAGAGATCAACTCACTTCTACTGAGATGGCTATCATCAAAAAGACAAGAGATAAGTGCTCACAAGAATGTGGAGAAAAGGGAACCCTTCCTCATGCACTGCTGGTGGGAATGTAAACCAGTACAGTCACTATGGAAAACAGTATGGAAATAGTATTTTTCAAGAAATTAAAAATAGAACTGTAATATGCTTCAGCAATCCCATTTCTGGATATATATGCAAAGGAAACCAAATTATCATCTCAAACAGATATCTGCAATCCCATGAACATTGCAGCATTATTCACAATAGCTAAGACATGAAAATAACCATCAACAGATACATGGATCAAGAAAATATGATACACATTTATATCTACATGTAAATAATGTAACACTCTTCAACCTCAAAAGAAAGCAAATCCTGCCACTTAAGACAACAGGAATGAACTTGGAAAGTGTTGTGCTAAGGGAAATAAGTCAGACAGAAAGAGGCAAATACCACCTGGCATCACTTCCATGTGGGGGAAAAAAGTTGGAACTCATAGAAACAGAGTAGAATAGTTATTGCCAGGAGCTATAGAATGGCCAGAATGGGGGGAAATGAGGAAAGATTGATAAAAGGGTACAAACTTTCAGTTATATAATGTAGATGTTCTGAGGATCTAACCTACAGCATGGTTGACTATATATATATATATTAAACCTTAAAATAATTGGAATTTATTGGCTCACATAAATAAACATGGTTATGTCCATGCACTTAAATAATACCATCAATCCTTTCTCTCTTTCTCATCTTTACTTCCTTCAGTGTTTTGTGTTGTGTGTTTCCTAAAGACTGGTATCTGCTCTGTGGTGTCCACTGGCAGTCCTACAAACTGAATAATACTGTTAATACCAGCAGAAGAGCCGATTCTAAGTGCTTGAAGGAGATTATGTGATCATCTCAGAATCAGTCTCTGTAATCGGAGAGAAGGAATTCTAAGAATGGCACCAGATTTGATATTATTTGAACCTCTGCCAATAAAGTCAAAAATTCAGGGAGAAGAAGATTTTCTAACAACAGCTACATGACAAATAACTAATGATAAATCAACTGATCAAAAGTATTCAAAGATCTAAGGCAATGGTTAATTTATAGCTGAGCTCTATATACTTTCTAATGAGAAGTATTCCTGACACTATCCAAATACTCAATTTTATTATGAGTCCAACCAAATTAATACAACAAAACTGAAGATGAGAGTGTAAAACAAAAAAATGAATTTCTAATTATGAATATAGCAAAAATTCTAAAAAAATTAGGAATCTAGCACATATCAAATGCAGAAATGCAAGAATGGTTGAATAGAAAATGTAGCAAAATGAAGAGAATGATCATATAATGATGTCAGCATATTCAGAAAACACATTAGAAATGGATAAAAAAGATATATATAGATAGGTATCTATCTCTTTATATAATAAGTTTATATATTGAGAGATAGATATCTATCTCTCTATATATAATAAGTTTATAGGAACTTATAACCCTTTTATAGGAACCCTATAAAAGGGTTCCCTTTTCTCCACATTCTTGCCAGCACTTATCTATCTCTCTCTCTCTCTATATATATATATATATTATCTATCTATCTATATATATATATATATATCTCATATGATACACACACACACAAACACACAATGGAATACTACTCAGCCACCAAAAGAATGAAAATAACCATTTACAACAATGTGGATGGAACTAGAGGGTATTATGCTAAGCAAAGCCAGTCAGTCAGAGAAAGACAATTATCATATGATTTCACTCACATGTGGCATTTAAGAAACAAAACAGGATTGGGGGAAGCAAGGGAAAAATAAAACAAGAGGAAATCAGACAGGGAGACAAACCATAAGAGACTCTTCTTAATCATAAGAAACAAACTGAGGGTTGCTGGAGGGGAGGGAGGTGAGGGGATGGGGTAACTGGGTGACGGGCATTAAGGAGGGCATGTGATATAATGAGCACTGGGTATTATGTAAGACTTATGAATCACTGACCTCTACCTCTGAAACTAATAATATAATACGTGCTAATTAATTGGATTTAAATTTTAAAAATTACAAGAAAGGTAGTTCCAAGTTCAGTCTGAACACATGGGGGACAGAGACGTTATGGGGAGATTAGTTGGAGGCTCTTGTAGTTTAGGCGAGAGATGACATTGGCTTGGAGTAAGAAGGTGATTCAGACAACCCCTTTCTCTTCATTTTGTTACATGTCACCGTGTTTATGTGTGTCCTGGACTCTTTCATAAACCTGACCGTCAATAAGACCTAAAATAATGAGGGCTTAGGGGGGAAAAAAAGGAAAAGGAAAAGAAAACCCATCAGATAAAAATAAGAAGTCTATTACTATAAAAACTTTAGGTAAAAGAGAACAGAATAAATTTTTTTTCCTACTGGATATCTATTTTAGTAAGCATCTTTCTGGTCACCCATTACATGTGAACACACTTTCCCTACATAGGAAATGACTCCTCTTAAGAAGTCATGCCTCTCTCCAAGGTGTAAGCTGAAGACAGTAAGCTTTACTTACTAAGGGTATTTTGCAGAATATATACATGCATGATTTTCACAAATCAATAAAGAATTCAATCAAAAGTGCTCTTGAGTTCCTTTTTTTTTCCTTCCTGATTTCTCATGGTCACTCTTTTATTGCAGTTAACAGTTAATCTTTTAAAAATTCATTCAGTGTGTTTTGACAAATTATTATAAAATTTTCTGCAATTAATTATTTTATCAATTTTTAAGAGTGGGTCAGTAGACATGACTTCTAACTTTGACTCTTCATGATCTCTGATCAAAGATTTTTAACTGCCTGCTAATTTCTTTAACAAGATCTCTGAACACCTTTGAAGAATCTGTCACCCAAGGGCACTTCTGAGGCTCAAGTATCCTCTTCAGGATACATATGAGAAGAAGATAAAAATAAAAGAGCTCATGCCTGTGGTTCCCAAGCAGTGCTTTGAATTTTCTGAATATAGTTGAGACAACAAAAAATAAATAAAACAAAAAAGAATTTCTAGATTTCTTCCTAAATAACAGATGATTATGTATTGTCTTTCTGCTTCTATGCATATAGGCTCAGGCTATTCTTCTGAACTTATCCTCATTTTGTGTAGAGTCTACTCATACTGGTATAATAAATCACTTACCCAGACCCCTGAAGAGAGAGTATATGATCCAGTCCCCTATAACACAGTGACCCAAATTTCAGGTATCAGCCCTGAAGAGAGGCTCAGTTTGAATGAGTTAATACAGGTTCACATTCTATCAGATACCCACATGTTTAAACATTACTGAAAGAGTATTTCAAGGATAGTCCAGGACTCAATCTTTTAATGAAAATGCATTTGTTGAGTAGTTATACAATATGTTGGGCAGGAGAAATTTTAAAAGGAACAGGAAAGTCACGGTAGTACTTTCTACTCCTCTTGACTCCTGAAGTTTGAATGATAGCAACCCAAGTCATTCTAACCATGGAAAAGGAAATGTTACCAGGGCCTCTGAAAAAACTGGAATAGAGAATGTAAGATGCCCCTTATCCTTCTATCCTTCTATCATTTATCCTCGTGGACTTTCTCTCTGCTTATGATCTCATCTCTTCCTATTTCAGACCAAAGCATTTTAAAGGCTGGGCCATGGAAACCATTTCTTTCAAGTCTCAGATCCACCTACAGAGGAGCTGAAATGCCACCCTTTTCTTTCCAAGTTCAAACTCTGGAGGAAGGTCTTTGATCTGCCCAGCCTATGTCAACTTCTCTTGACTATTCTCATCACCTGCAGCCGAAGGATTATGGTCTTTGACCCAAAATGGGACAAGTCTCAACACTGATAAACTGGCCCAAACAAATAGGCCTTATTAATAAAATCGCCACGGTAACAAGGACTACACGATTAGGTGAAAGTAAGAAGCTTTTCAAAGGATGTTTTTGGCAGAGAAATTAAATGTATGTGTGTGAGTATGGATTCTCTTTGGCATACTTGATACCCTCTATTTAAAAAGAATTGAAAATATTTCTGTTGATAGAGAAGCATATTTCCTTTTGTTAAAATGCAGTAATGTCAAACATTTTAAATTGGAACTGTAACAAAATGAACCTGAATTTGCGAATGAGAAAATTGTGATCTAATGAGACAGAAAACAGGCTACAAGCTAGTGACTGAATTGGCCATTTACTGATTATTGCTGTGACTAATGTTTGGTGCGAAGTACTGCTTTCTGACAGCAGAGTTTCCTTTATATGTTTCCTTAGATAATTATGTCTTTGCCTGAGTCCCCTGACCCTATCATCATGTGACACGACCCTGTACAAGCATTCTTAACTTAAAAACATGTATAAGTCAATGACAAAAATGTAATAATTAACATTTTTCTCAAAGCATTATTTATGTACTATAGTTTCCTGACTAAACCAGTATTCACATTATTTTGAAATCTTGATGAGTAGGAATTGGGATAATGCTATGGAAGACAGTGAGCAGTTTTTTCTCTCTCTACAAGTAGAGACATAAAGACCCATTTGGGAGCACCATCTTCTTTAGTTTGAGAAACAAACAAACAAACAAACAAAACCCCAAAATCATTCACAGGCTATTTGGCTTTATAAAAGTTGCCTCTACAATTAGCCATACAGGTTAAATTTTACTAAATTCTTACTAGAGGCCATATGCACGCTAAGAATTGTCACATGTTGTATCTCATTTAGGTCTCACAACAAAGAATTGTTGTATCTCATTTAGGTCTCACAACAATTTATAGATGAAGAAACCATGGAGGAGAGAAATTAACTTGTTCCCGACTCACACAGCTAAGAAGTTATTTAGATGGGATTAGTAGTCAAAAGCCTAATTCTAATATATAACTAGCCTCACTTCAGCCCTCCAATGATACTACACAGCACAGATGTGAAGGTCATTATCAGACCTGACATGAGATGGGGGGGGGCACCTCAGTTGAGGTCTGTCAGGGGTCCTTCTGTCCCACACTGGATCAATTGCACTTAGTGTGTCCCAACCACTCACTGACTCACTCTCAAATTTGCCGAGGTCTTTCACGAATGAGAGATTTTTGCACTGCTTCTTCCCTCAGAATAATATTTTTCCTCAATATTTGGGACCATAGTACTAAAATAACTCTACCTTCATCCATTCCCACAACTCAGGTTAATCTCCAGTACACTTCATCATTTTACTTTCTTCGGAACACAAAACACGATCTAAAAGATCTTGGTCACCTTTAATTATCTGCGTGTTTGGAAACATACTTAGGCAGTAGGTACTGAGAAATGAAACATTCATACTCTATAGAAGCAACTTTTTGCTTCCACCCTAGGGAAACACATTCAGTAATAATAGTTAACATTTATCAAACCCTGAGTTGGTGGTAGGCATCCTGCTTATGGTTTTAAGCCTGTCCTTTCATTTACCTCCCACTCCACCCAGCCAGCAGGAACTATTATTACCCTCATTTTCAGAGGCTACTGAAACTCTGTGAGAGAAATAATGTCCAATAATGTCCAAGGTCATTCAAAAAACAAGCTGGCTCAAAATGGAGTTTATCCAATCCTACTATCTGTGCCTTTAAGCATAATGCTAAATACTGAAGAAAATTCTATAAAAAAGATATATATAGAAATTATTTCCAATAGCAAAGAGATAGACCACAGCATACAGATCCAAATATAATCACAAAATGGAATATTGTGCAGTCATTAAAATAATGTTTATAAAGATCCCGAAATAATACTCAAAATGCTTATTGAATACCTATTTTTAAAAGGTACAGAATCTTATCTGTGCTGCAATTACATAAATGAAAAAAAAATTAATTCTGCATTAAAAAATATTGAAGGAAGTGAATCAAATAGTGATTGTGTTTGGGTGGCTGGATTATGCACGGTATTTCTTTTTTCTACTTTTTAAAATTCCCTAATTATCATTAATGAGCTCATAATAGTAATGGAGTGAATTTTTAATTTCACATACACAGTCTCATCGGAGACATTTAGATTTTAATGATACAGGAGTTTTCCTCCCTGTGGGAGAGCCCAGCCCTTCAAGCCTTTGAGGGGCTTCAAACTCTTTTAAAAAAATCCTTCTGGATAAAGAGGCCTAAGAGGCTTTCTCTTTTAAATTAACCACAGACATGACAGGCAGGCCCCATACACATTTCCTTCTTGCATAAACAGGGTCTCATGATTAATCAGCAGGCCAACCCTGGAGACCTGCTTTCTTTTGTCTTCTGCCTACTGGGTTCTGACACCATCCCAGGACCCCAGGACCGGAGCCAAAGGCAGACCCTTAACTGACTGAGCCACCCAGGTGCCCAAGTCACTGTGGTTTTGTTGATGTCGGAAAGCGCCTACCTATCCACTGTATTGTCCTGTCACAATTATGCTCAGTGAATTCAAATCCAGTCACCAGCCTTGAGCAGCAGATTTTGGTCCTTTATTTCAGAGGTACAAGCCTCTCTCAAAACTCAGCTCAGCTTCCAGGCCAGGCCACATCTTCTCAGTGTCTCTAAATATCTCTGCCCTCACAAGGTTTCTAGACTAGTTGGATACAATATTGACTCTTTTCTCAATGATACTTTCTTGGATGACTGTGAAATTACTCTGTTTATAAATATAGAGTTTAATAGCGAGACTCTTAGTCACCTAATAGACATTTAAATGGAAAATCACAAATTTTTAAAGATCCCAGATCTACCCTTTAACTCCCAGTACTCTAACACATCTAGTCCATGCCTTTATTTTGTCCTCATCCAATACTTTCCTGTCTAGTCTCCCTCCAGTGCAATTCAAGCTTCACATAACACAGCATTTAGAAAAATGTAAGGGTTTTTTTTTTTTTTTTAACCCAAGTGTTTCCTTTTAGTAATATACTAAAGCTTCTGATCACATTCACTCTCCTTACAGAGAGATCAGTGAATAGAAATCAGTAATAACCCCAGGCAAACATTTGGGTTTTAGTGACATTGTTTCTACTTCATAAAATATTCATCTAACACAACAGGGTACTTCATTAGGTAGAGTATAATATAAATAGTATCAGGCTGAAGTAATATATAAAGTATGCTAGGTGTCATATTTCTGTAATACACAGAAAGTTACAAAATTGAGCATGTTGCTACAACTTTAAAAGGATAAAGATCACAGTGTTGTTCCCATTCACCCTAACCGGTCACAATTTTCCAACAATTATAAAAATTAATTAAATAGTATGAATTTTTTTAATGCTATCTGGTTCAAAACAGTTGATATTTAAAATGCTTTGAAGGGGCTCCTGGCTGGCTCACTTGGTTAAGTTCTGCCTCTGGCTCAGGTCATGATCTCAGGTCCTGGGGTGGAGACAGCATCAGGCTTCCTGCTCAGCAGGGAGTCTGCTTCTCCCCCTCTCTCTGTCCCTCCCCTGCTCATGTGCACACTCTCTCTCAAATAAATAAAATCTTTTTTTTAATATATTTTTAAGGACTGACATTTAAGTACTTTGCCATCCACGCCCTGTTAAATATTTTGCACAGATTATCTCAGTTAAGCTTTTTGATTTTTAACATAAACTCAGTAAGGAGTTACCATGTTTCGTACCCTGTCTAAGGTCACAGGGATGTGATATGATGTAGCCCAGCTGAGGATCCATCCAGACTGTGTGACTTCAGAGCCCCTGTGGTTAACCACTGCTATTAAACTTCTTAAATTTGTAAGAATTTACTCGTTAGGATACACATGAAGTTATGAGTTGTTAGGTAATAAGCATGAATTACGAGGATAGCAGTCTTTCTTATTGTTTCCAAAGGGGATGATTGTAGCCATTAACACCAGGAATAGTACCATGGATTTCTGATGTGTGGACTTGACTAAGCTATGAAGAAGGAAGGGAGGCTGGCAGTCAGTTTGTAGTATACACAATCTTTAATTCAGTTATTCAGTCTAACCCTAATATAGGTGCTGCTGAAGGGATTTGTTCAGATATAATTAAAATCTCTGAGCAATTGATTTTAAACAGAGTTTTTCCTGGATGGGATTGACCTAGGTAAGCCCTTAGGAGGGGTGAGACTCTTCCTGGTGATAGAGACCCAAACAACAGCTTGGTCTATAACTGATGCCCCTTACCTGTATCTTCCCTATAGATTTCACTTGTTTAACCTGTCTCCGCAACACCCCCTGGCACATGCTTATATAAGCTAATTGCTTGCAATACATACCTCCCTAAATGTACGTAGGTAGGTAGGTAGATAGATAGATAGATAGATAGATAATTTGCTTCTCTAATTGAAGCCTGACTGATACAAGTTTTGTCAGTGTCCTATCTTGATTCTGTGGGGCCTGAAGCTTAAATGGTTTTGTGCATGGGTGGATCTTCTTTGAGAAAAAAGAAATTATTACAAAAAATTAGACATTTAGGTATGAAAGTATTTATGATAAAAGAATCATAAATTCTTAAAAGCTGACAAATATCACAAACAACACAGAATAATAATATTTTTATGATGAACTGCTTGGCATACTTTAAAGTACTTTGTGTACAATTTTTAACTGTACATGACTTAACTGACTTCCATATGACAAACACTCAGTACCACCCTTTCCTATAAAGAGAATTAAAAAAAGTCTGTCCTCTAGCATGGTTGATTGAAATCTTTTATTAGTCATATATATTTTTTCTCTTTTTTCTTCTTTTTTTCCCACCCCAATCATTTTCTATCAAATGGCTTTAGGCTTCATTTATTTCAAGCCCAGATTCTCTTCCACTGTCTGTATACATAGAGTTGTGGGCAGGATAGGACGTATTTTTACCGCAATATGACCTTTGGCACAGAACCTTCAAGGCACAGTGTTGAGTGAGTTGGCACAAGAGGCACAGGACTACTCCTGGAAGCCATTCCCACACCCAGCAGTCAGTGACACCTTATAAATACATGGTTGTCACTGTAAACAACATCTCATTAAAACAAAACCAAATGTACCTTCAAGTGAAATTCCCCTTTAAAACCAAAATGTCTGAAGCTACTCCAACATGTCCCTTCAAGGTGAAGTATAAAAGCAGATCAAAGAGAGGTCATCTTAACTGTGTATCTTACTTCTAATAAACATACATAAACATATGATTGTTCTGTGGTACACTGAGAAATGGCTGCCCAAGATGTTCACCACTTAATTCCCCAGGCCGTACATCTTGGCCTGGGGAGATCAACAGATGTGATTAGACTTTTGAAATGAGGAGATTCTCCTGATTAACAGAGGTGGGCACAATGAAGTTGTAATTGTCCTCATAAAAGTGAGGCAGAAGATCCAAGGGACTGAAAGTAGCGTGAAGATGAAAGCCAAAGGTTATAAGGATGGGAGGGGAAAAAATGAGCCAAGGGACACAAGCAGCCTTTAGAGGTTAGACAAAGCAAAGAAACAGAGTCCACTAAGAATTCACTTGAAGGAACACAACCCTGACCACAGTTGTTTCAGGCTCTTAAACGCCAGAACCCTAAAGAAAATAAATTTATGCTCTAGCCATTTCTGTCTGTGGTAACTTGGTATAGCAGCAACAGGAAACTAATACACATGTATACATTGCTGGGTCCCTTCCAAGGCTTTCCAAGGAGATGTGCTGGTGAGGTGCTCTCAGCTTTATAGATGATCCAGATACAAAACAAAGCCAAATCAAAATGAAACAAAACCTGTAGATAATCCCATGGAGAATCCCAATGAGAGAGAGTCAAGGTGGAAGAGTGCTCTGAGCCATCTGGAAACATGGGACCCCTTTAAATCATACATTTTGTTCAATATTCCTGTGAGAAGAAAGCTCAATGCTGGCCTGAGCAGGCTCCCTTCATTCAACATCATGCTCTTCTGAAGCATACAGTATCCAGTGACTGGTTGAGGCATGCGTATAAAAGCTCAGCCATTTGGACCCAATGTAGGACAACTCTGAGTGATCACTCAAGAGCCAGAGTTCCCTGCAGGAACTCTGAGGGACATAAGCAGCCTTTAGAAGTTAGAAAAAGCAAAGAAACAGATTCCACTATGAATTCTCTAGAAGGAACACAATTCTGCCAATTGTTTCAGGCTCTTAACCTCCAGAACTCTAAAGAAAATAAATTTGCATTCTAGCCATTTCTGTCTGTGGCAACTGCACACCATAAGCTGTTTTTTGGGCCCTCAATGCAGCTCAATCCTGCTTTCCCTCCTTCCCTAACACTCTGAACACTAAACTCTCTCTCAGGGTTTATTTCCTGAAGGACCCAATCTGTATTACTGATACATTACCAGCTCTATAAACTGTCCCATAAATATTAGCTGGTAGTTTACTGAGAGTAACACATGATGCTAACCATCCTAAAATATCATCTTCCTGAGGGCAGAGACTTTGGTTTGTTTATTAGCTATAACCAGCACCAAGAAGAGTATCTCACTCCTCACACTCATTCAGTCAGTTGTGATGCAAAGCCATTTACATGCCTGGGTACTTTGGACATACTAAGTGAGTGAATAACCAAATGAATGGATGGCTTCACGAAATACTGAGACCACAGATGTGAAAAATTTTAGTCAAATCATATGAAAGCAAATATAATATTTTAAACTTCTTCATGGTCCTCCCCTTTCTCCACTTGAGGGCTTCTCTTTTCTTTTCATTTTCTATAAATTGTAGAGTTTAGGGTGCTCTACATAAACTCTCCGGACTTCCCACCTTATTCACTACCAGTGTTCCTCCATAATAATTATCTGAATAGTATGAAACATCCCCTTGTAAGTCCCATATGGTGTGATACCTAATAAGTATTTGTTGATTGATCATTTGTTCTGCTGACATTTCGGTTCAATTTATATGCATGGTTGTTCTCTATTTTCCTTTTGCTTCCAATCTTCATTCCAGGATGAACATTTTGAAGAGGACTAAACCATCAACTATGAGTTCCTGGACTAGGGATTCAGTCTTACATATCTTTATACTCTCAGAGTCTAGCACAGCATCTGACACAAAATAGATTCCCCAAATGTCCCTAGATTCAATCCTTCTTATGATGGTAGGGAATAGAGAATGTTACTTTGTTTGAATGGGCACTTTTGAATTGTTTGTTCCTGGTAAGGAGGGGCATGTCTCCTGCAGTTAAGCAAATAATATTAATTGCTAACAATTACAAATTCATTGTATTTGCATCCAACACTGTACTAAGTACCATAAATAGATTACCTTCTCACAATGACCATATGAAATAAAGTTTACTATCATGTTCACATTTCAGATGTATCTTAGAAAGTTAAAGCATCTTGCCTAAAATCAAGTAGCTAGTCAGAGCAAAGTAAAGGTTCAAAATAGTCTGTCTTCAGGCCATCCTTAATTTTCAATCATAGCAAGTTTCTTTAGATGATGTAAATGTACTACTGTTCAATAAGTGAATCCTTAGACTATCAAAAAGTAGGAAAAAAATATAAATTTTGAATATACATATATACAGCTAACCTTTGGACAATACAGTCTTGAACTACACTGGCCCACTTACAGGTGGATTTTTTCTCAATAATGCAACACATCATGGTAAACTTTTTTTTTTCCTTAAGATTTTCTTCACAATGTCTTTTCTCTAGCTTACTTTATAAGACTATAACATATAGGGGTGCCTGGGTGGCTCAGAAGGTTAAGGCCTCTGCCTTCGGCTCAGGTCATGATCTCGGGGTCCTGAGATCAAGCCCCGCATCGGGCTCTCTGCTCAGCAGGGAGCCTGCTTCCCTTCCTCTCTCTCTGCCTGCCTCTCTGCCTACTTGTGATCTCTGTCTGTCAAATAAATAAATAAAATATTTTAAAAAAAAGACTATAACATATAATACATATAACATATAAAGTATGTGTTAATTGACTGTTATTAGTAAGACTTCCAGTCAGAAGGATATTAGTTAAACTAATATCTATGTTAGTTAAACTAATATCTAGTTTAAACTAGATATTAGTTAAACTAATATCTATTAGTTAAACTAGAACTATGTTCCAGAACTTTGGGAAAGTCAAAAGTTATACACAGATCTTCAACTGTATGGGAGGCTGGTGACCCTAACCCCATGTTGCTCAAGGGTCAATTGCATTAGGAATTACATGTCAGGTTGAATTATTATTGATTTTACTCACTTCAGTTAATCTGGAAAATAAAGAGTTGGCTTCATTATGTCTACCCAGCAGGAGATATTGCTCAATCAGGTGATGATGATTTTTTTTAACCATCTTAATTATCACCAATCAATTGCCCTTCCTTATCATAGGTTCTTTTATTCACCAATTCAATAGACATTCATGAATGCCTACTGTGTTCAGCTCTACTCTATGTACCAGGAAACAAAATAAGATATGACTTCACCCTCAAGGAGTGTGTATTCAGTTAGAGACTAAAATCAACACATAAGTAAGAAATCACAAAAAAATAGGGCAAATGCCAGATTCTAAGCCTTGACTGATATAAAAACACATCTAAGTCTATTTGGGGATGGAAGGTGGATTGAAGTCAGGGAACCCTTCAGATAGGGCTCCGCTTTAATTATGTCTGAGGAATAAATAGGAAATAGGTGGGTATGGGAAGAACGAGGAAGTGGATTCTGAGAGTGGTTCGCTAGAGACAAAGGCACCGAAGCTTGATGCAGCACAACATTTTTAGTAATATAAGTATTCATTTAAATAGTGCTTAAGGAAAGGGTGCAAGGGAGGGGAGATGACAGGGTCTGGCAGGAGGTAAGGGGCCAAAGGCAAGAGGGTGTTCGACGAGTAGTTCTAGGGTTGACCATGAATGCCTTGCGGTTGACATTAAGAAGTTCAAACACTCTTGTCAAGAATGGAGACCCAGCAAAGGATTTCTAAGTAGGCAACTGATAACAGGATTGATTTTTTTCTGGTAAGTCTTTCTGAAAGATTGCTCTGTGACATCATGAAGCATGGAACAGAAGGGCCCTCAGGTGGGAAGCAGAGTTCATCTGGAGGTTATTACAGTGGCCCAGCTTGGACGGGGCACGTGTCCAGCTTGGGCCTTGGCAGCTGGGCTAACAGAAGGCAGAGCTGCTGGACTCTGGAAGAACTAAGTGGGTGGGTGGGTATTTAGAGGCAGAGAGGTTCCTGACATGGAGAGCAGTTGACACTTGGTATAGAGAGGAAAGGGGGAAATGATGATGCAGGATGTGTTTAGGTGTTTGTGGAACAGCCCAATGGAGAACTAATATTAATGATAACTGTAATCATTTATGTAGCATTGTTCCCAGTATTTCAGATATATTAATCCTTCTAATCCTCACACAACCTGTAGGGACCTGAAGCACAAAGGAGGAAGTGACTCACAGGTGCTGGCCCATTTGTAATGTGGGGCTAGAACTATGTTCCAGAACTTACACGGCATGAAGGGCTTTGGGAGATCTGGAACCCTTTTCAGTTGGGGTATCAGATTCAGATTGCTTTCAGGAAAGATCTCTCTGCCCACTGTGTAAGGAAATGGCTACATGAGCAATACTGAAAGGAGTAGCTGTGCATCTTCATCTAAAAGTTAACACAACTATAAATCTGCAGGACTGGCCTGACACGCATCTCGTATGATTTGGTACAAGGGGAAACACAATGTCTGGCTCCATGTATACACAGAGCACATCTTAGTTTCTCCCCATCCATTTCCAATTTCCTTCTTTTCTCTTGCTTTGTTTAAAAGAAGAAGGAAAAAGAAGTCCCTGTTTGTATGCTGTAGAGTGCCAGCTCTCAGAAATGTTTGGCTCAGGAAAGAGGATGGACTCATTTGGCTACGTACATTTCAGATTTTAAAGCACACAGGTAGCCGGTGAACCTTAGAACACTAAGGAGCTTAAATTCACATTCTCTGATGTGACCTTTCCCCTGATACTAACATACCCACCCACGCGCACACGCGCACACACACACACACACCCCCACGGAAGGTTTCATAGCACAATCTCAATATATTTGCATGGAGCAAAACAATTTGCCCAAAATGGAATTAGTTGGCCAGAAAAACAAAATAAAACAAAAACTAAAAACAAAACATTCTCTCTAAGAGTTCTGAGGGAGAATTCTGACTTCTCCCAGGGGAGCACAATCTTCCTGTGTTCCTTGATCCTGCCAGACCTCCTTTTTGTCATTTTGCATCCTCAAGGTAAACCTAGTAAACACCAAGACCTTAAAATGCTTGCTTTAAATACAAGCAGAATGCTTATTTAGCAGGAATGCTGTAACATACTACTGAGTGGATAATATATTGTAGCAGAAATACTAATCAGATGTGTGGAAAGTAAAATCCATTGAGATGCTTTTTTTGTGAATCATTTTATAGTGATAATATCAATATAAAATTATGTTATACTATAAAGGATCTTTCTCAAGCTTGTGCTAAATTTGCTGTTTTATGATCTTGAAACAATTAAAAAGCTATAAAGGTAGAAACCTGATGACAGTAATTATTAAGATATAACTGGAATCATTAACCTCTACCATACCTAAGCAGTTTCAAAATGTCCCCATATTTCAACACATTATTTTATTTGCAGATCTTTAATATAAAGGTTGTTTCTCTAGTAAATAGAAGGAAACCATCTTATGACCAGTTCATAAGGGTCAGTAAGCATCCTGAAGAATGCAATCAAGTCCGTGATATGGGATAGTAATGAACGCTGTTTAGAAAATATAAAGCCTGAATATTGACCTCCTTCCATAAACTCTGCAATACTTCTCTCCTTTCCTGGACTGAGTATTGATAAATGTCTCTATTTATAAATTCAATTATTGATAAAAGTTATTCACCTGCACATGCACACTTAGTTTACATCACCTACGAGATTACTTTTTGTAACGGTGTACTTCTCTACCCAATCTTGGCATTTCTTTTACTTGAAATGAGGATCCCATAGCCTCATTCTCCAAGTACAGTTTACTCTCAAAGGCAGGCACTAAACTCTTCAATCTGGGGAGGGAATCAAGAAGTTTCAGACTCATAAGTCAACAAGCACAGGATCAAATCACAGAATCATTCATTCATTTGATAAGAAATCATCACTGCCCCCATCCCAAGCTCCCTGCACAGACACAATCACACAGTTTCCCTCAGTGGCTATTTATTATCTGACTCCTTTCTATCTCCATCCAAGTTCACCGGTCCATCCCTCAACCCCCTATTTCAATGCCCCAGGGGAGCACAATCTTCCTGTGTTCCTTGATCCTGCCAGACCTCCTTTTTGTCGTTTTGCATCCTCAAGGTAAACCTAGTAAACACATGAATGTACATGAATTCATGTACATGAATTCAGGGACACAATTGTGACTTACATAATAACACAAATTCTATTTATACTTCTCTGTGACCAAAAGCAGACCTGGCAGTAAATATTTTTGATTAATAATTAAAAAAAATAATTAATAATTAAAAAAAAAATTAGGATGCCTGGGTGGCTCAGACAGTTAAGCATCCGCCTTCAGCTCCAGTCATGAACCCAGGATTCTTGGATGCAGCCCGGCGTTGGGCTCTCTGCTCATCAGAGAGCCTGCTTCTCTCTCTCTTCCCTACTGTGCTTTATCTATGTCTCTCGCAAATAAGTAAATAAAATATTTAAACAAGCAAACAAAAATTAATTAAATGAAGAGGATACTGCATGACCATCTTAGTCCTTGAAGAAACTGACCCTCATTCTGGCCCATCCTTGGTTAGGTCTGTACAACCTTTCTTGGACTTTTTTTTTAAATTTACTCTTCTCCCTATTACCCTCTGCTTAGATGCCTGGTTGGGTTCAGGGAATTAGGCAAATCTGGTCAGACCCAGCCTCTTCTTGACAGCTAATTAACCTTCCATGCCATGTCAGTTAAAGAAAAGTTATTTTATTTTATTGATTGATTCTCTGATATTTGGATGGTGTTGTGCTCTTCCTGCTGAGGGTCAGTCCTATCAATTCCTGTGTTACAACAACAAAGATGTCACACGAAACACATCTGGGACTGGAAGTGAGAGGAATTTTTTTAGCTGTCTAAATGGGCTACTAATTTTTATCATAGCTTCCCCTTGGCCTAATGTACATATACATGTTGACGTAGACCTAATGTCTACATCATAAACTCTAGGAAGACACATGCTATCTATTTTCCTCAAATGCCCCACTCCCACCAGTCTGGCTTTACTTTCAAAACATGTACAGTACCTCTCTACTTTCTCTGTATTTCATGTCAACATCAGCAATTCTCTTATAGCTGAGCAACCAGGGTGCCAGGGTCTGGGCTTCTAGCTTAACTGGGCCCACTTCTGTCCACCTTCATCTTCACCCTTTTTTACAAGACAGGGAATCTGTGGGACCAAGTAATCCTACCACCACCACCACCACCACGATGACCACCACCTACCACCTCCCCGTAGATTTCTTGCCCAGATGGCTGGATTGTTCACTGACATGTGTGAGGTTCTTCATACAGGGGACAAAACACAAGGCGAAGGAGGTTCATCAGCCAGAATCCTCCCTTTCTCACTTGCTTCAGGCCCAAATACAGGAGAGGAGGGCCTGATCAGCTTAATCCCAGCTTCATCTCATGCATTCACCCCAAGCCCTCATTGATCCTCTGCTTCCACTGCTTCTCCACAGCAGCCCTTCTCCACACAGCAGCCAACCTGCACAACAGATCTTAGCAATTGGCTGCTTATAATAATCTATTTTCTTCCCAGTGAACTCACAGTGGCCTCCAAGATCTGCAAGATCTGCCTGCCCACTGCCCCTCGTCCACCCCTCTTTCCTTTAACTCTCCAGGCTCCATCCCCAAGGCCTTTCTCCCCCAGCTCAGTCCTTCATCAGAAATATTCCTCCCTCTGACCTAGATCTTTACACAAGTGGTTCCTCAGTCTTGTTTAAGTCCTGACTCAGGGAGGCCTTCCTTGGCCATACAACATCAACAACACCTCCATCACTCTACGACTCATCACCCTTATATTTTATAGCAACAATCAATCACTGTATTAATTTTTCACATTTAAGTGTTCATTTGAATTTTCTGTCTCCCTACTATCAGAGGGAAGGCTGGCTGCACAGCGGTGACAGCCTTACCCATTGTGGTTATTGCTTTGAATGAAGGCTGAAGCATGGTAGCAATTCAATACATAAGTGAAATGAAAGAGGAGACAAGAAGAAAGAGAAGATAGAAGGGGTGGAAGAAGGATAGGCACTGGCAGGAAGGGATCTCGGAGGGTCTGCAATCTCAGAGAGGTAAAGATTATCCTCTAGAAACAACTGACTGCCTCCTCATTCTCCACTGCAACGATCAATGAATAAAATCGGCTAAACTGTTCGAGGCAGGACATTTGTCTCTTGGAAGACTGGAACATCTGGAAACAAGAGTTGCCTTTTCCTAGTAAACTATGTTAACTGAGAAATAACAAACACGAAAAAGGATTTACTCAGTGCTTGGTCATCCTTGCCTGCTTCTCATTCTCATTTCCATCATTTCGTTTCCTTGTCACAGCCACTTCCTTAGCAGCAATATGGTACAGGAATTTCTCCAAAACACTAGCCTTTAAAAGAAAACTCACATTTTAAGATTTTATTTATTTATTTATTGACAAAGAGAGAGAGAGAGAGAGAGAGCACAAGGTGGGCAGCAGAGGGAGAGGGAGAAGCAGCCTCCCCAGTGAGTAGGGAGCCCAATGCCGGACTTGATCCTAGGACCCTAGGATCACGACCTGAGCCCAAGGCAGAAGCATAAGCAACTGAGCCACCGAGGTGCTCCAAAATAAAACTAATCTTTCCATGACTTGTGCATTCATCAAAGATTTATCAACCTTGTACTCTATACTACGTACTGTACTGGTATTTGTTTTTTTTTTTTTCTTTCTTTTTTTTTTTTTTTATTTCCAAGGTCTAGATGGTTGTATTGTTACATAGTAAACATATACAAGGTAGCAATTAATTTACTAAAAAAACAACATACGTGAGAGGGAGGAGGAAAAACATTAAGAGGACCAGGCTAATAAGGACTGCTTCCTAAGGAAGCCTCCAACTCCCAGGCGAGCCTGATCTCTTAGGAGACAGAGCTCAGAATTCTACATGAAATTTGGTGAAAAGAATAATTTTAGGACTAACACCTCATGGGTAGCAGCAAGGGCTACAGTTGTAAATATGTAACTGAACAAGGTAAAAAGAGGTTATACCACACAAGTGCTGAAATTGGGACAGTAAGTGACAAGTAACACTTCAACATAGATCCTCGCCCCTATGTTCCCCCCACCTACAACAGTGCCATCGAGAGAGGACCAGGAACCAGCAACATCCAATTATCTTGGAGCTCCAATTCCTGACATCAATTCTCATATTACTCTCATATTACTCTGTTTAATACAACAGGTTCTGTTCATAGGTCTTGGTATTTCTTCCTGAATCAATAAGAATGTCAGATTTGTTATATTCAACAAAAGAAAGAAAAAGAATAAGGGAAAACTACGGAAGAAAGGGAAGGGAGAAAGGGAGGAAGGAAATTTAAAGCAATGATTGTTCTAAGAGGGGAAAAAAATGACAATGAATACAGAGGGAAAAAAAATCCAAAAGGTATAAGCCTCTGTCAAAAATAATAACATCCGCACAAAACTCTTCCTTGATCCCTGTTGGAAAGTTCAAATACAAATTAGTTTACTTTTCATATTAATATTATTCTTAATATTGACTTCTTCTGTAGAAGTTCAAACTGAATATATCAAGAAAAAAATTCACCCAAACCAACTTTATTATTCAACATAAGTCACCATTACATCTTATCTTCTAAACTCTGGAGTTAAACACAGAACCAAGAGCATCTGAGGGAAAGGAAAAATGACAAGAAACACCTCCAAGTTCAGCAACAAGACTCCAAGTGTCTGTCAAAGTAGAATTTATGACTATATCCTCTAAAGACAATGAGGAAGTACATGCAGGAAGGGCATGGTTTTGAGTAAGTAATGTCACTTATTCATTCATTCATTTGACAGGATTCCCTTTTGACAGCTAGCATTGTAGATATCACAATCCAAAATGTCTTTTACACAATTTTCTCTCAAGGAACAGATTCTATTCAAATTTATAAAACCAATATATTATAATGCTGTTATATTTATACCAAAATGTAATGGTTTGTATAAATAGACATAAATTTTTCCTTTTGGGAATTTAAAAAATATGTTTTAATGCTACAATAAAACCCCACAATTTTGTTAAGTACAGTTGATTTTAATGAAAATATACTTGAAAAACAATTTGGTATTATCTTTTTTTAAGATTTTACTTATTTATTTATTTGACAGAGAAAGAGAACACAAGCAGGGAGAGCAGGAGAGGGAAAAGCAGGCTCCTCATTGAGCAGGGAGGCTAATGCAGAGCTTAATCTGAGAACTCTGGGATTGTCACCTAAGCCAAAGGCAGACACTTAACTCACTGAGCCACCCAGGTGCCCACAACTTGGCAATATCTATTATAGTTTAAATTTAATAGCAGTAACTCTCTTGGAATTTTTTTTCCATTAAAAACACATACATACATGTGTGTGAGTACACACACACACACATCAACACACACAAAAGCAGCATTGCTCAAAGAGGAGAAAAAAAACACAAAAACAATCTGAGGTTCTATGAGTACATGAATGGTTGAAAAAAATTGATACATCTATGTTATGGACCACTATGGAGCCATCAGGGAGAGTGAGGAGAATCTGTGTCTACTGACCAGGAGTGATCCTCATACTTCTAAGTAAAAAACTGAAGTTGGAGAATAAAGTGTATGCTCTTCTTCCGCTTTAAGAAAGCCTCAAACAAAATAATAAAATGTATCTATTTGTGTACTTATTTATGAGCTTGGAGAATGATGTAAAGTGATATACATTCTGTCAAAAGTTGTTCCCACAGAAAGAATTAAGAGAGGCTGGAGTAGGGAATTAATAATTCTTCTTCTATTATAATAAACAAGTCTTTTAAAATGATAAACAAACCCTATTTTGAAAAAGAGAAAAGAGAAAAGGTATCTTATTGCAAGATTCTTTTGATAAGTAATATCTGGATAGGTAAAGATAGTACCTTTATTTATTTATTTATAAAAGATGGTACCTTTAAAACATCAGCACTGTATTCACTATTAAACTTGAAATGAGGGATACCTGGGTAGCTCAGTCTAATGGATATAGGACTCTTGGTTTTGGTTCAGGTCATGATCTCAGGGTCCTGGGATTGAGCCCAGCGCTAGAAGAGTTTCTCCCTCTGCCCCTCACCCAATTCATGCACTCAGACATCTGCTCTCTCTCTCTCTCTCTCTCTCAAATAAATAAATCTTTTCTCTTTTTTACAAATAAATGAATCTTTAAAAAACACCTTTAAATCACAAGGAAGAACACGGTGTCAAAATGAGTCCTGATGGATTAATAAAGTGACTCTCTCTGATCATCAGAGACATGACTCTAAGGCTTATACACTTAGGATATAAGGAATTAGTTGTAAAACCATTATCCATAGAGCAGGCACTAGAATCTTGCCAGTTTCCCATTCGAAATTGAAAATGGTCTGACTGTGTTTTACAGGAGCAATTATTTTAGACCACATGAGTATTGATTTAAGCCTCGGATTCTATGATTTCTTATGCAATAATAAACTATAACCCCAATTTCAACCAGGATGGGAAAGGAAGTTTTACAGAAAGTGCAGATGCTGAATTAATGGATAAAATTTCATATGTGAGTCATTTGGTAATGACTATAAAACTTTTTTGGTCATCTCCATTAAATCATTTTTTCTAAAATTTTAATCCGTCTTTTAAAATATCATTTTAAATTCAAAGTATCATCACTCTGAACCAGAACAGCCAAGTTGTGGCAGCATTGTTCATTACTGGAAAACACTATTTTTCCATAATATACTTATTTCTGAACCTGTCAACTGCTCAAAAGGAATTCTATCCAGAATAGTATAGTTTCTGTAGTACATTTTAAAATTTCTTGAACATTGATACTGAAGAAAGAATATATTCATCAGCATTCTTACTTCTTCCAGTAATATTTAAATGAAACAGAAGCCAGATTTTCTCAATCAACTCCTAATTCTGTATCCCCACCTCACAGTGATTAAATTTAGGGTTAAGTAACAATCACCTTGTGGTAGTGAAGGTGTGAAAATGAGTCAGATATAGTATCAGCTAATAAATGCTGAAAAATAAGCAATTTGGGGGATAAGGAGCAGAAATATTTTCTAATTTGTTTGGTATATATGCACACCTTGGCCAAGTTCAAGCTACCAAATATTTAAAGACCAGGAGGCAAATTCCCTCCAAATTTAAGTCAGCTTTTAGAAACCAATACAGGCCAGCTCCAGCATATCACTGAAGTGAGTTGTAAAATAATCCCCACATTTCAACTGAATCATGCTAATAAGAAGCAAAATGGCCATCTCTGTTTGGTGAATCATTGAGCTGAGTGAGAAAACTGGATTCTTACCAGTGTGTCCCATAGAACCTGCTCATTTACTTGTACTAACCAAGGTGACTGCACATTCTTATTGTACATATGGTACCTCAAAGAGTCCCAGAACATGGTTAATTATTAAGTGTTTATAAACATAATTATTAATGACATGATAATGAATACTTTTACGATCCATAGAAGTGATTCCCATTGGGAAATTTGACTACAAGTACATTTGACTATTTACTGATAAACTAAAAATGCACTTCTACTTTGTCAGCAAGTATCTTATACAGAAGCATACCCCTGAAACCGAAACAAAGGGCAAGGCAATTCATCATACAAATTCCTTATTTAAGACCCTACTTTGCTATCATTCCAGCTTGAACCTGGCCTTGATTTATCTGATGAAATCCACAAGAAGAGTTCAAGCAAAACCATTAGCTAATCCAAAGAAAGGATGTAATTAAAAGCAGTTGTTAGGGAATGGTGAGAAAGGTACTATAACCAGTTAGGTAAAGGAGATTTCTGGAATTAAAAAAGAAACTTAGAATTTTGTCCATCATTTTACATAATCTCTTATTTCTTGATCGCCTTTCAATCTAAGTAATGGGCTTATATTCTAACACTACTTGGGCTTATATTCTAATTAAGTTACCTTATGAAATTAAATTAAGAACACAAATTAAGGGCTTTTATTATATTATCATTCATTTTAACAACAATAACAATAATAGTATATTATAAATGTCAATTACTATTCTTGTTCTTTTAATATACATTATCTCTAATATTTATGGTAAACCTACTAGGATATTATTATTTCCCTGCAGAATAAGTGGAAGATATCTCAATTTGGAGAATCAAGTAACATTTAAAATCACACAACTAACAAGTATCACTGCTGGGATCTAAATTCGGATCTGCCTTTTTCGATAGCTTATGCTATCTTGTCCATAATTTTTTAACAAGAGAACTTCTTTTCTGCATTATGGAAATATGCCTTTGCTTAATGGCATTTGGTTGTCTAAATCACCCAAAGGTCACACTTCCAAAGCACCATAATGTCCAAGACATGAAATTCTAGAACAATGATGTTTACTGTTGTCATGGAATGATCTGGGGAGGCCGATGCTTGTCTGCACAAAGGAGTGAAGTCAGTAATGTGAGTATAATCTAAAACTTGGAGTTAACCACAGAATTTTAACACAACTTTAAGTCCCCAAATAAAGGATAAAATTAGCTGTGTGTCAAAGTTAACTGCCCTAAGGAATAGTCAGAAAATAGGCAAGTAAAGGTGCAAATTTAAATTCATTAAGTTATTCAGGGTATAGTCTCAAGAATATGTGACTATGTTTGAATATATGAAACTACTGAAGCAAGTCAGGAATAAAAGTTATAGTAAGTGTATTATAATTGATTATAATAACCAGACTATAGTGCTGTTCTAATCAATCACATTCTAACTTGCGGACATATTTGCATTACAATCATTCCTTAAGGAGACTAAAAAACAAAATGTAGCAGGACATTTCCAACATCTGGGGGACTAAGAAGTATATAGGCTACTTCAAATGATCTCAAACATTCTAGTCTTTTTTAATTGGTCAAAACACAAAGTCCAAACTGAAATTTACAAGATCAAGAACATTCCTTCTAAATCATTAGCAATAACAATACTTTATGATTCTAACAAATCTGAACACTTTAGGGAGATACATTTATCTAGCCACCTATCCATACCAACATCCACTTATCTAGATATTGTTTCCAACAACCACAGGAGAGAGGCCTTTATTCAGTTATGAAAAACCTATTATTTAGGGGTACCTGGGTGGCTCAGCCAGTTGAGCATCTGCCTTCAGCTTAGGTCATGATCTCAGGGTTCTAGGATCAAGCCCTGTGTCAGGCTCCCTGATGAGCATTGAACCTGATTCTCTCTCTGCTTCTCCCTTTCTCTCTCTCATGCTTGCTCTCCCTTCTCTCTCTCAAATAAATAAAATATTTTTTAAAAAACCATTGTTCAGCTTTTTACCATGAAGCACGATATTAGCAGCATGTGTATCCTATATAAAATTTATTGCGTTGAGTACCTTCTTCTATACCTAATCTGTTGAGAGCTTTATCATGCAAGGATGTCTAATTTTGACAAATGCTTTTTCTTCATGTATTGAGGTCATCATACGGTTTTCATCCTTCATTCTGTGAATGTGGTGTTTCACATTATCAATTTGCATATGTTGAACTATTCTTGCATCCTAGGGATAAATCCCACTTAATCATGGTATGTGATTCTTTAAATGTGCTATTGAATTCAGTTTGCTAATATTTCACTGAAGATTTTTGCATTTGAATTGATTAGGGGTATTGACCTATAACTTTATTTTCTTGTAATGTCTTTGTCTGGCTTTGGTATCATCAGCATACTAATGCTGGCTTCCTAAAATGAATTTCAAATTGTTCCTTCCTCTTTGATTTCTCAAAGAATTTGATGAGGATTGGTGTTCCTTCCTGTTTGGTAGAATTCAACAGCAAAGCTATCTGGTCCTGATAGTTTCTTTGTTGGGAAGTTTTTGATTATTGATTCAATTTCTTTTGGTCTATTCAAGTTTTCTATTTCTTCTATTTCTATTTCTTCATATTTCAGTTTTGGTAGATAAGTTCCCAAGAATTTCTCCATTTCTTGTACATTATAATTTTAGAATATAATTGTTCAATGTATTCTTTTATGATCATTCTATTTCTGTGTTATCTGTTGTACTCTCCCCTCTTTCATTTTGCTTTTTTTTTTTTAAAGATTTTATTTATTTATTTGAGGGAGAATGAGTGAGAGAGAGCATGAGAAAGGAGGAGGTCAGAGGGAGAAGCAGACTCCCCAAGGAGCTGGGAGCCCGATGTGGGACTCGATCCTGGAAGTCCAGGATCATGACCTGAGCCGAAGGCAGTTGCTCAACCAACTGAGACACACAGGCGCCCCTCATTTTGCTTTTAATTCTTCTTTTTTTCTTAGTTAGCTTAGCTAAAGGTTGGTTGAATTTTTATCTTTTCAAAAGCCCAGCTCATAGTTTCATATATCTTTTCATTTGTTACTTTAGTCTCCATTTCAATTACTTCTACTCTAATCATCATTATTTCCTTACTTCTGCTATCTTTGGGCTTAGTTCATTGTTTCTCTAGGTCCTTAAAATGTAAAGTTAAGTTGTTTATTTGATACCTTCCTGTTGATGCTTTAGCTAATTTGGTTTTAAATATGTATGTGTCATCTATATCTTGTAAAATTTGCTCAGATAATAATTCTTCAGAAAGCAAAAGTAAACATGTTTTTAAGGTAATGCAGTAGTTAGTCAAAAGTTTTAGGGGGCCAACCTTCAATAACTAAACCTTTCATTTCATAGCAGTGGATGTAACCATAACTTTTAATTTTCCTATGGAAGGTGACAAGCAATTAATTTACAAGTGGGGATATTTTAAGAACTCAGACAAAATTATTTTGTTGAATTATTCTGTTTTCCAAAATGTACCAGAACTCACTCTCAGAAACAAAATATTTAAAAACCTATTTATATTGATCACAGTTAGTATAAAATAGATTGCAACATGTTGGCTTCCCAATTAGACCCTGATCTTACTCATCTTCAATCCTTGAAATGAAATGAGATGGGATTAAGCAATAAGACATTCAAACTTTGCAGAAAACCCTCAGTTGCCACTGTCCTTAATATGAGTCATTATAATAAGGCTTAGATTCTCTTTGTACACTGCTTTTAGGATGTGTTAAAGACCTCAAGTTCAAGAGTCACTTGTCTTGCTACACCATTCATCCTAAAGATACTTAAAATTGAGGGTCGTGTTTAGATTCCAGTAGTAAATTAGCAAAAATTCAGGATTCAAATCTAGGCCTCCCAATTGCCAGTTAATCTCTCAATCAATAAATATGGGTTAAACAGGACAAAGTCAGAGTTAGCCTATGAAATACAAACTTGAATAAGATACTTTTTTTGTTTGAATATAGGAGAGTCAGAAGGGCAAATCATTAGGTGATAATATAATGCAATAATTAATACAATTAATTAATTAATTACATAAAAGGAGGTACAAAATATAGAGAAGAGGCCAAGTAAGTCTTTAAATAGCTGAAGACAAGAAGTATCATCTGAAGTAAATTAAATTATGGATATATTATCAAGCAGCGAAGACAGGGGACATTCAGGATGTACAAAGATCAGAGAACAAGAGTAAGAGGTAGCTGAGATATGACAAGAACATCAGAAAAGGGTCTATGAGAGACAAGTTACGAGGCTAGAACAAATATTCAAGAATGCTCTCTATGGAACCTTAAATGCTCTTTAAGGAACAGACACTTAAGAATGCCAAGGGACTTGGACTTAATTCTGTGAAAGGGGAAAATGATCAAATGCTTCAAGAAACACATCGGAGTCTGTGGTTTTAAAATTCACTCTGGCTATAGTGTGGAAGATGGGCTGAAGAGAGAGACAGGAGTTGAAGGCAGAAAAAGCATGAGGAGGGACAAGAGCAGAAAGGACAAGACAAATTCAAGATTGAGATTTGTCTGAGTCTGGAAGAAGGCAGATGAGAGTGGACTTCAGGATGACTCTGAAGTCTGGACGGCTGGACACCAGGTAATACCATGAACACACACAGCATAAGAAAAAAAGGAAATAACCTGCAGAGTTATAGAGGGCTGACACATGTTTTTCTTCTAAGTCGGAGGCACCAGTAAGAAATATCTGGGAGATAGAGGCAAAAGGCATCCTTGCTACCCACTTTTGATGTCTTCTTTTCTATTAGCTTATTTTAGCTCCTAATAGTCCCTTTATATGTATTCAGTGAAGCTGGTCTTATTACAAGGAGGTCGCTGACCCAGTTTGGAGGGTGGTTAATGTCCTGAATTTAAACAATCCTTCCCGTTCTTAAATGTTGTAGCTTTGTGTTCAGTGAGCACCTTCCCCTTAGCCGGATCAGCAGAGAGACGGAATCATAATTGCTTTTAACTATAAACCACACAGTGCTTTTAAATATAAACCACAGTACATTTGTTAAAATGTGTTCCCATAAAGATTTATGGATTTAAAGAGTGCATTTGCAAAAGTTAATACAGAAATCTTCTGAACGGCTTTCAGTGAGTTTCTTACCAACCATGACACTTTATGGCTGATGCTATATTATGTTTCTCAATGAAATCATTTCAGGCACTTTCATAACTAAATGTACTCTGTAACCCACTCCGAAATTATTCCTTAAAATTTAATTAAACATAAAAATAATTCGGTATTTGTAATTAAAAGTAGAAGTCAGTTTTATTTTGTTGTATTTGAAACAATAAAAGTTGATGATGTACGATGACATAAACACTATAGTGAGTAACTGTAAAATTCACGCTGAAGGAATTTCCACCTCAGGCTACAAAGTATTTGTGATTAAACAATAAAGTTGGAGCACGCAGATCTTTAAAATGACCCTCGTTGTATGTCAAGAAATTAACATTTTTTTTCTTGTTTATCCTGTTAATATGCCTCAGAGAACTCTGGCATTAACTGAGAGGAATGTCAGACAACTATGAGTTGACTTAGAAGTAATTTTGTTGTTGTTGTTGAAGAAGAATCGCAAGTTTCTTCCTTCAGCATTCTGACTTGAATTTACTTTACAGCTACCTTGGTTTTTCATGTTAGTTTCACACATCCAATTTCTGCGTGAAAAAGTTTATTTAAAGGGCACATTTTATATAATGGAGTATAGAAATGAATATGCTATCACATTTTTTAGAAACAATTGAATTGAAACTGTCTTGTGTATATATTGTATGCAGTAGTTTGCTACCTCTTATTAAGATTTTAAAAACCAGCTCCCATCTCATATCCAATACAAATATATTTCCATCTAAGAAACAGTGGTTTTGAGCTATTTTTCGCCTGAGAACCAGGAGATGATTAACTCATTCAGAAATTCTAGATTTCAATGTCATCATTGATTCAATTGAGGAATCTGTGAGGGACTGTAGAGAACACATTCCTATCCTATCCCTAGGAGTAGGGCCAGCTCTGCACGGGTCCCAAATTATTATAACTGAAATCAGAGCTCATTTCATTTCAGAGTCTTTCTTCTCCCTAAGACTGAGAGATTGCAACTTATAAATGTAGGAAAACAAAGTTTATAAATCATTAACAAATCAAACCCTTAAATATCGCTCAGTGTCAGTAGTGAAAAATCTCATTTGGTAAACACTTTAAGACAAATTATTCTCACCATCTGAATCAATATCAAGTAGGTATGTCCTACACCTTCTCCTAAGTGAAAAACCTTAGCAATCTTCTCTATTAAAAAATCTTTCCAGAAACTCCTCACACAGATTTCTTCCATCTCCCAAAGTTAGAGGTTTTCAGAGAGAACTTTAAGAAATGTAATATTGCTCTACTCAGCAAGCACAAGCAAGTACATATTACAGCTGAGCCTAATGTCCCGCTCCCACTTTTCCTGAATCTAGGACCAAAATCTGTGTTCTTTGCCTAAACTGGCTATTATCTATAGCTGAGAGCTAAATTAGAAAAAGTGTAACACCTTTCACAGCTTCTGTGATCTTTTATCACACTTTAACTCCGCTGGCAGGAAATGTTTATTGAAAAAATAACTTTGGCCACTGGATGGCTCAGTCCATTAAGCATTGGCCTCTTTGTTGAGGCTCAGGTCCTGATCTAAGGGCCTCGGAGATTGAGCCCCAGGACAGTCTCCTTGCCCCCTTCCCCACTCGGGCTCTCTCTCTCTCCCTCTAAAATAACCAAGTAAATTGGAGGAGGAGATGAATCATGAGAGACTGTGGACTCTGAGAAACAAACTGAGGGTTTTGGAGGGGAGGGGCGTGGGGAGGGTGAGCCTAGTGGTGGGTATTATGGAGGACACGTACTGCATGGGGCACTGGGTGTGGTGCATAAACAATGAAATCTGGAACACTAAAGAGAAATAAATAAAACACTAATAATAATAATAGAAATAAATAAAGAAGTTTTCGAATTTAAAGTCTTAAATAACAGTATTATAAAATTCATATTTAAATAATTTGATACATGCATTAAAATGATTTGGTTCAAATACAAAAGAGATCAGAATCAACAGCTTTCTCTAGTGTGATGACATTTATTATGTGCTGGTAAAACAAATGAAAGGAAAAATCTAGCATCATAGGACAATGTCGACATACTGGGGGGATCTGTACTAGGAATATTAAATGGGCAGTTTATTTTATTCCTACTGTTATTTTTAGGAGCAAATGCTGGCAGGCCAGTTTAAACGTAATTCTATTGAAATTTGGACCTTGTCCATAGGACTGACATAGATATTGTTGCTTTTTCTTTTGGGGGGGGTGGTGTTAGGATGATTTATTGATACCATCTGTCCTTAAATTTTCTTGAGGTTAAAATCTTCTCATCCATGTCATATGGTAAATAATTAAATATGTTTAAAGCTCATTTTGTGGGAAAATACCAACTGTACCCACAGGCATTTCAGAGACTGACTGATGTGAGAATGTAGATGAAGCCTCGTAGCACGAAAACGATTTTGGTCTCCACGTCTTTGCAATAGAAAGCCAACTCTGACTAATTCATGTCTGATAACAAAGCATACTGAGGTCATGGTAGTCAACAAACAGTATAATACCTCTTCGTTTAATAGCTTGGAAGTCACTCCAGTAGGGCCAGACAGAGGCTACGTCAGACTCAGTGATGGGAAGGGGCAGCATAACGCACTCCGCACAGCCAAGTTCTCGGCTTCCTCTTCTTACACCTACTGCAGGAGATTAACAGACAATCCAGTGTCTTTGGTGGCAATCAGGTGCCAACATGTTGCCATGGAAAAGGCTTTTCTGTGGTATGTATGTGTAAATGCTAAGGGTCTCAATTTCTGTAGAGAGTTGGTAAAAGAAACATACTTAGGTAGAATATATTCATGTGCCTTTTTTGAACGTCACACTTAAATAAGGAACATGTTACAGTAAAAGAGTACCCTTCAATTTTCCCTGGCCATAAATCCTTTTTCAAATTCTGCTGTTAGGAGAGGGAGAAGGACAAAGAAACTCACTATATAAATGACTGCACATTCCTTGTCGGACAATATTGTTATGATTATTATGCATTGCTCATATTCACTGAGCTTATAATGAGTATTTAGAATGTGTGCAGTACTTAAATGTCTTACATGCAGTAAAACCTGCAATTCTCACAGTGGTCCCATGATATTATGGAATTGTTAAATATATCATATACTATAAAACCATGTTATTAAACATTCTATTCCAGTATATAAACTACATGACTAAATATTAAATTTATTTAAATTATATATAAATATTAAAAAGGGATCTTGTTATCCCTTCTTACGCTTCAAGAAGAATAGAAGTGGACAAGTCAAAATTTCAGTCCAGGAAATTTAAGAACTATACATCCCAATATAGGTCTCATTTTGCTTTGATTTCCAGGAAATTCAAAGTTAAAATCCAGTGTTCAACAGTAGTGAGCATCGCGGGTGCCTCATACCATGTTTTGTTCTGTTGCTTTTAACTGAAATCCTGTATTTAGTTTTACGTTCCGCACCAACAATTGTGGAGAAGAGACCAGTTTCAAACACTAAATAACAAGTGAGTCATACACATTTGGAATGACTGCAAAGATCTCAGCCTATCGTTTTTTTCCATATACTAATGGAAAGGCCTAATGTACTAACAAAATACAGTATTTGAATGTGTCCAGTATGCTGGAATCATATATTCATAGATTCTGGAATCTGCCAAAACTTCTTTTTCACTCATTGCATTTTGAAATAGGACCACGCCAACTAAGCAATGTCTAGAAGCCTAATTGATTGCTAATTGATCAAGAAACTGCCTCGGGATAAGAAACACTCATCAGAAGCTTGTCACTTAAAACCTCACCCAGAACACACACTTTGCTCCTAGGCTTTAATTCTAAAGATTTATGTCTCACTCAAATCCTCTATTCCGTAACGTGTGATACATACACACGCAAATTCTCTACTATCGTCAAGATAAAAAGCCAATGAAGGTGATTAAAAAAAATACACCATCTTGTTATTCTAATAACACAATTGGCTCCCATGGCAAGAAATCAGAATTATACCCTGGGGAGGCTTTTGAACTATAATGAAATGAAATTAAACTCTATTCATTACTAGTGATGGAACCTACCAGAAGTTCTTTATTGAATTGCTTGTGATATTCCTGCTCACATAACATCCCCTCTGAATGGATAATTACAACAGCAATCATGTTTGCTTTTTCTTTCTGAGCAGGTGGGTCTTTTCCAAATAGACTGCGCAATAAAAAATAAGAAATATCTGGTTTAGAACACTTGTTGAAAATCTGGCTAAAATCTTGTCTTCTAAAATACTGCTTTCATCATCCTATTTCCCCAGAATGCTCATGCACATATAATCTCACCCTCAAAATATGATAATTATCTATGGTGATTCTGTGAATGGACAAGGTGCTGTTGGTGAGATTCAGTCCTTACAGTTCTCTGAATTGAAAATGTATAAGGGATAAACTATCAGATCAGAATTTTGTATATCATGAGAGCAGGTAGGTGGTTGAATCATCAGTAATTTATGCAAGGGTTTCTTAATTTCATTTTTCTGATAAATGATATAGAACAGGAGAAGAAACGATGCATTCAACGATGTTGCATTATATTCAGTGGATATGATTTGATGTAGGTGTTTAACAGTATTTTTCTACAAAATTTTCTATCTGATTATGGGGCAGAAACTGCATGCTACTAATCTATTATTTCCAATCTCCACCAAACTTAGTGCATGTGGTACTCAATAAATACTTCTTAAATCTATTAAGCAAAAAATAATTTTGAAATTATTTGGCTGGGAGCCAATGTCAAATACCAGAGATATGAATATGTAGGAAGAGATCAATCATACTTCAAAAATTATGCATTTTAACATATTTTATGTATTTTGTATGTGGTTTAAAAAGAATAATAAACATGTATTTGCAGCTGTTGATGCTATACTAGTGATCAGTAATACTTAAAATGATGCAATCGATGTTCATAATTAATTCCTTATCTAACTAATGGTTAATGTCATAACTGATATTACTGAAAACTTTGGAGGCTCAGAACAGAAGGGCTTCTCACCATTCATTAATAAATTTCTCTTTACTTCCTCAATCTATATTTTTAACCTTAATCCTAACTACTTTTTGGAACAGTATTTCTTTTCTAGACCTCTTTCATTATGTCATTCAGCTAAAAAGGCCAAGGCAGTTGTTTTTGTTTTTGTTTTTTTCCACTGAGAAAATACTCAAATACATTTTTCAAAAATTCATTTTTTTTTAATTCATGTTTTAAGTTTCATCATAAACCTAAAGGGAAATATATTTGTTTTCTACTAAGGAAAAGGATTCTGCATCCCCAGGTAGGTCACGTTGGAGAATTCTAACAATTTCATGTCTTTCTTCCACTCTTCTACCATCCTGTTTTCAAACTGACTTTTCTCCTAAAGGCTGCTAATTAAGCGAAGTCTCAGGCCTCCTCTTTGACTGTGTATCAGCTCTGCTTCTGACACCCAGCTTTATGTATATGGTTCCCTTTCTGAATGTGACACCTTTTTAGATACAAACACCCTTATTAAAGTAAGGGTGATCCCATAATCTTCAAAGGTTTCAAAGCTAAGATAAAGAAACGAAAGCAAGTAAATCTATATTGTCTGCCTTATATAAAAAGAAACTCATTACTGTTATTTCCCATTAGTTCCTGACATACAATATTTACTTTCAAACCTAGTGGATTATTTCCAGAAATATTTCAAAATTTATACATTTATTGAGTCTGAGATTTTTTTTTTCCTTAATACATTCTATTCTCTCTCTCTCCCTGTCTCTCTCTCTCTCCTCTCCCCTCACTCACACTCACACAAATACATACACTCAAAAACATGATCTTCAGTTCTCCAGAATAGATTATTTAAAACAAACAAACAACAAAAAAAATCAGGATATAAAATCCTCACAACTGAAGCCACAAAGATCTGAAGTCCTCTCTGGCCTTCTTTGAAATACTTACATCACTAGGACATAAAACCTTAGGGGGGAAAAAAAATCAGTCTCCTAAAAATGTTGCAGAAGATTAGCTAGTCCTATAATATTTAATAAGATGGGGTTTATTTCTACTTAAAATAAAATGCCTTGTGTGATCTTGGCCTGATACTTAGCTAATATCTTATTCATACTCTAGAAAGGAAAGCTTGCAAACAAATGAGGGACACAGTGTTTGCCTCCTAGCCACTGAATAGGTTGTACTAGGGGAAAAAAAACAAAACCAAAACAAACAAACAAAAAGCTAGTATAAAAATATTATAAGCATTTGTTAATATGAAATAAAATCTACCTATGCCAGACAAACCCATTTCCTTTATGTATCTCAGCCTTGGAACGACATGGATTTTTACAAAGGTTGCTTTTTACCGAAAGATATAAATTCACCTTCAATAGTCCTTCTAGGAAGTAACTGACTAGTCTGAAATCTGAAATTTGCATGACAGGATATAAATTTGAAAAAAAGATCATGCCTCTATTTTAAGAAACATAAAAAGCTTATTCAGTTTATTCCAGTGATCTCAATATAGTCTTAAAATTAAAAGATATTTTTGCTGAAAAGGGACTTGGATATTATCTAATTCAGTCTTCCTGTAAATCTGGGGAAAACGGAAGCCCGCAGAGAATATTTGCTTTTCCATACCCTATAAATTTTAACAGCAGAGCAAAGTAAGAAATTGTATGTATTATTTATGCTTCCATTTATACAACTATGTTGATAAAGTTTTTCATTATTGTTTTGTATAATTTGTAAATTCAGTTCAACAAAATTATATTTATCTTCTACCCTGGGTCAAGTCTTTTGGAGATGAAAGAGAGGGAGTTCAAGGTACTGTGGTTTTAAGCAGCTCAAGGTCCATTGGTGAAGGTGGTTACATTAATACTTGATGGTAAGAGAGGGCGACTCCTCTAACAGAACTGTGCATGGTGGCACATGGGGGACAAGAATGAGTAACTGGGTCTGAGAACACAAAGTCAGGGAGCATTTCACAGTGGAGGAAATGTGTAAGCAGTGTTCTGAAGACTAAACAGCATTTGACAAGTGATGAAGGCCAAAGGAAGGGCATTGCAGGAAAGGCTCACAGTATACACAAAGGAACATCAGCAGGAAACGGAATGATACATTTAACAGCTACAACTGTAGCTGAGCAAAGTGTTGGAAGCAGAAACCACAAGTCAGTAAGACCAGAGTCAAGGTCTGATCCCAAATGGCCCTTTATTAAGGGTCATTTATGTTTAGTGAGTGAGCTTGGGAGCCCCCAGGAACAACTAAACAGGACTGGTGTGACTAATTTGGGCTTGAGAATGATATCTTTCCTATATTGTTTAAAATAATTTAGGGAAAAAAGAGAAATGGAAGCCACTTTTTTCCCCCTAAAATTTAATTGCAAAATGAGGCAGGACCAGATGGGCTGGCATATTTAAGGTGAGACTCATAGAACCCAAGACTGATGAATGAGGGGAAGCAGAAAAATGAGATCAAGGCAGGAAACCACAAGGCTAAAAAGTAAGTATTCATGGATCTACTATATTTCATTTTGTTTTCTTTGTTACAACCACCTGGACACATTAATTAATAAATCAAAGTATTCTCTCATCTAATAATTTGATACAGGATAGATAAAGTTAAACAGGAAATTCCAAACTGCTTAAGTATTCAAGAGGCCTAAGAGAGCAGTCAGCTGTTTTTCTCTGGGCTTCCTACTGGTCCAAGGGTTTTGAGAGAGGCTGGTCTTGCAGGTAACATCCAACCAGGAGTCAGAAGGTTTTTCAACCTTTCTGCTGTCTGCTGATACGATCACAGTGACTCACCTCCTCAGAAGACTGTGCTTGACTTCCTTCTGTGCCTCCTTCACCCAAAGAACTTAATTAACTCTTTTGAAGCAGTCATGACTAATGCTTGCAGCTGGGAACTTAAGCATAACCCAGATATTTTTAGTTGTTTTGTTCCCAAAATAAGTCTCTTTATCGAGCTGATTTTTCTATCAAAATCAAGCCTGGTGTTTTGTACAGAATTCCCGCTCCTGTTACTCGGGCAAAAATCAGAGTATTACTAGCATCCTACCACGTGAAATTGCTAAGCAGGGCGATTTACTCTAATGTCTACTGCTCAGAATAATTGCATTATTGGATGGAGAATCTAATTAAAATGAAAGTTACATATTAGGAAGTAGAAGGATTGCTGTTCCTGAGGTGCTCTGTCTTCTTTGAAGTCTAATCAGTGAAAGGGAAAAAGTGACCATGAGGGTGACAACAGTGGCCTGTGTGATAGAGCTGGTGGCAGTGGAGAGAGTCATCACCAAACACCTACCTCTTCAGTGAAAAATATATGCCATGGTCACCACAATCCATGAGCTGAGTGCCCTCATAACTGGTTTCCAAACAAATGGAAGCTCAGGGAAATTCAGGAACTTGCTCAGATCAGCCAGCTAGAAACTCGGTCTGAATCCAAAGCCTGTGTGTTTATTTCTTTTTTTCCCCATTTTATCCCACATTACATCTCAAAGTGTCACTCACCTATTAATATTAATTTTATACACACACACACAGTAGCTTACCCACACTGTCATCCATTTGTTCAACACTTAACAAGTATGACAGTTCTGTATCCAACCCACACTAAGCTCTTGAAAATATGAAGACAGCCTTGATAAGTAATATGCAGTCTTGTAGGAGATCGATTCATGTAAATAAATGATGGAAATACAATTAAGTGTAACAATTATAACAATAACACTGATAATCTTAATTATTATGACAAATTTTAACTGAGCACTTAAATGGCACCAGGCACTACTTTAGGTTCTTTATGTGTGAACTCATTTAATCCACAAAACAGCCCTATGAAATAAGCCCTATGTTATTTTCCATGTTTGACAGGTAGGGAAATTGAAGCACAAAGAACATAAGAAAATCAGTGTGAAAGTGTCAGCACAAGGGAAGCAGTTTTAATCCTTTCAACAAACATTTATAGCCTGCCTCCTCGGTGGCAAACCTTGTTTGATAATTAAAAAGGCTTCATGATAAATAAAGCATATGAGTTGATTATTAAGAGATCACATTTCAGGTAATGAATAAGATGACTCAGTAAAGGGTATTCGGAGCCATGCGGATACCACTAAAAATACACCAACAGCATTGCACATTTAACAATGCATGCAACCAGTCAGTCTATCACACTGGTTTCCAAGCTCCACTGGCTTTTCAAGCTGCCCAGCAATCCTATTTCCTTTGCCCATGCTTTCTTCCTAGTGTCATTTCATGCTTTCCCCTCACCTGCAGACCTCCAAATCCCCTACCGTCAGCTCACTCTTAGGACGCAATTTTGTTTTCCATGTCACAGGAGCTAGGCTATTGTTTGTAAGCACCTCATTTTCCTGCAAATAAATGGGGTAAGGTTATTGCATAAAATACTCACTTCTAGGCATTCTTTACTTCCATGTATGTGTTATTTATGCTATACATCAGTATATTCTAAATAAATCACATATCGTACCGAACCATTGTACAATTTTGTGCCTCCTACGAATTTCAAAAGTCTCATGCTAGATAAATATGATGAACCCAGTAATCATGGGTTGACTAAATGTTTTTAAAGATTTTATTTATTTATTTTAGAGAGAGAGCATGAGCAGGAGGAGGGGCAAAGGAAGAGGGAAAGACAGAATCTCAAGGGGACTCCCCACTGAGCACAGAGCCCGACTGGTGGACTTGATCTCACGACCCTGAGATCATGACCTGAGCCAAAATCAAACCCAGTGCTTAACCAACTGAGTCACCCAGGCACTCTGATATTTTTGTTTGTTTTTTAAAAGAAGAGCTTTGTTAGACACCCAAGAACAAACAAATTTGAAATACAAGGTTGGAGGATTAACAATTTCACCAAGTTGGAATAGACATCTATGTCTGCAGAGAAGCCAGACAAGGAACCAACTGATGGGTCTTCCCCAGTACAGAGCACATGGGATACAAACACTTATGCCAAGTAAGGTAAGTAAGGCCATGGGCGGGTGAATAATTGGACTCTCCCAGAGAGGAGACCAACATTTGCATCTGCCTTGAACTGATCTCTATAAAAATGATTTTAGGGTCTTGTCACACACAAAAAAACTGCCTTGTCAAAAACAGATTCTTTCAGGATATTCTCTCTTTTTTGCACTCAAAGTCCATACACACCAATACAGACCCATCTGGGTCCTCCTAAATCCAACCAAAAAGGGGAGGAAAAATCCATACATATAATATTCTGTATTTTGGCCACTGTGTCCAGTTAATGGGTCTGTGGTTCTAGTGACTGGATGTCATCATTACAAAATTTAATTAGCCTTATGCAGGTCAGGAAAAAGTGGTGGGAAATCTAAGTTTTCTGTGTCCCCCCCCCCTCTAATTATAGGCTCTGAACCTACAACCCTAACTGCATCTTTACTTCTCTTTTGCTCTACTATGATGGATGAAATCTCTCTCCTATTTTTAGGTCAGTCTTTCTCCTTTTTGCAGAAGTTGTCCCATCCAGCATCCTGAGAGTACTAACACTAAAGACTCCTCTTAATTTTCCAAATATTCCTTCTCTTTTGGCTTCCTTCCTCCAGCCTTTAGACATGTTAATTCTATCATCAGCTTACTAGCTAACAGTGATTTGCTTTTTATATAAGCCAGTGGACACTTTTAAGTCAATGTTTTTATCACCTTACTTGATCTCTTGCTCTTTGAAACTCTGTCCCATGGACTTTGTTGATTTCTTATCACCCTCTTCCTGCCTTTATAGTGACCCTTTATATGTGAACTCTTTACTCCTTATTGATGCCTAAATAATAATATTTTGGATGGCATAATCCTATACCTAGGAATTAGAATATCCTGTTAGGATATAGAACTATTAGAATAAACAAATACAGTAAAATTGAAGGATACAAAATTGTGCTTTTATACACTAACAATGGACTATCTGAGAAAGAAATTAAGAAAACAGTCCCATTTACAATAATATCAAAAGATATTATGCTTAGGAATAAACTTAACCAAGGAGGTAAAACAATGGTACACTGAAAACTATAAATTACAGATGAAAGAAATTTTAAAAGACACCAAAAAACAGAAAGACATCTCCTACTCATAGTCCACATGACCCAAAGTGATATGCAGGTTCAATGTAATCCAATCGAAATCTCAATGGCATTGTTCCCAGAAATAGCTAAAACAATCCTAAAATTCAAATGGAACCACAAAGACCCTGAATAGCCAAAGAAATCTTAAGAAAGAAAAACAAAGCCAAAGGCATTAGGCTTCCTGATTTTAAAACATATTTCAAGCAACAGTAATGAAAATAGTATTGTATTGGCATAAAAACAGATATATAGTTGAATGGAATAGAATAGAGAACCCCAAAACAAACCCATGCATATATAGTCAACTGATTTATCACGATTAAGAGTGCCAAGAATACACAATAGGAAAGAGAAGACAGTTCTCATCAAGAAATGGTCCTGGTGTGGGGGCAGGGGGGCACCCGGCTGGCTCATTTGGAAGAACACAGGACTCTTGATCTTGGGGTCATGGGTTCGAGCCCCACTTGGGTGTAGAGATTAAATAAATAAAATTAAAAAAAAAATAACCAAAAAAAAAAAATGGTTCTGGGAAAACTAGATATCCACAGGCAAAAGAAAAAAAATTTTTGATTTTTATGCTATACTATCTATAAGAATAAATTCAAAATTGATTAACAATTTAAATATAAGACCTGGAATTATAAAACTCTTACAAAATATAGGTGAAAGTCTTTATGACCTTGGACTTGGCAACTATTTTTCTTGGATATGACATCAAAAGCCCAAACAACAAATGTAAAAGTAGACAAATGGGACAATATCAAGCCAAAAGGGAAATAATCAACAGAATTAAAAGGAAATACTAGCAAAGGAAATAATCAACAGAATGAAAAGATAACCTAATGAATGGGGAAAAAATTTGTAAACCATATATCTGATAAATAATTAATAATAGAAATATACACAAAACTCCTCTAACTCATAGCAAAAAAAAAAACAAACAAAACAAAACAAAAAAAAAACAAATAACTTGACTTTAAAATGGGCCAAAGACTTTAACCGACATTTCTCCAAAGAAGATATACAGATGGCCAATAGATATAAGAAACCTTATTCAGAATCACTAATCATCAGAGAGATTCAAATCAAACCACAGTGTGTTATTGCCTCACACATTAGGAGAGCCACAACAACAACAACAAAAACAACAACACACACACACATACAAACAAACACCGAAAACAGAAAGTAAACCATGTTGATCAAGATGTGGAGAAACCAGGACCCTTGTGTTGGTGGGAATGCAAATCATACAGCCTCTAGGAAAAAACAGTATGGAGGTTCCTCAAAAAAATTAAAAACAGAACTACCCTATCATTCAGTAACCATGCTTCTAGGTACACATCCACAAGAATTTAGATCAGGATCTCTAAGAAATACCTGCCCTTCCATGCTCATTGCACATTATTCGTAACGGCTAAGCTATGGAAACTATCTAAATGTTAATCAACAGATGAAAGAAGAAAATGGGGTATGTATACAATTGCTTTTGAAGGATAAAAAATAATGAGTTTCATTTTGATTAAAAGTGAGGAAAGAGTAATCCCTCTTTCCAACCTTGTAACAGTAGCTTGAAATTGCTCCAAGAGAGAACACATGTAACTTAAAAAAAAAGAAAAAGAAAAAGAAAAATGTGTCTTACTAAAGACACATTAATGTGAATCAAGTCAGTGCAGCTTGATTTGACACATAATGCATTAAAGAAAACTATATTCAATTCTGGAACAGTCCCCTCTATGTGGTATCTTGAATATCTTGAAAATCCAAGGACTAACACAAGTACCTGTTATATAATATAAGCTAGTAGAGTTTGCTTTAACTGCTTTGTAGCCTGTCAGTTTCCAAGTAGATAATAGTTTCATAGCAAATAACAAGCTAAGAGCTCAAATTAAAACATGCTTAATTTATATTTAGACTTTAACTAATTATAATCAACCAGGCCTACGCCACTCAGTGAGTACAACACTCACGCACTTAAATTCCCTTTGAAATCAAAAAGTTGCCATGACTGAGTTGACTTTGTAGGTTTAAAACATCTCTCGGTTCTAGTAGTTCAAACACTACTTATGAGTCCTTGAGAGTCAATAAAAAGGTTTAAGACTAATCATTAGATCGCTTTTTTCAAATTGTATAGTAAGCACTGAGAAGAAAATTGAAGAGTTGAGAAGTAGTTAAGTGGGCAAATCACATACTATTAGAGTGGGCTGTGTGACTACCTCAAGAGGCATGGTGTAACTTGCTACTTGAAAGCCTTCATCTTTTCATCTGGCCTTTCTTACAGGCCAGAAATGGGGAATGGAACTGTAGGTTTCTGTTAAGATGCGCTTCTTAATTGGTAAGGCTAACACGGGTACATACTTTTATGACCTCTTAGCATTAATCACCAAAGCATTTTGGTGTTGGATAGCAATACCTGGGGATGGAGCAGGATCTGAAATACCCCCCCCCCCAAGAGATAATTGCAAAGATAACCTCAGAACCTAAGTCCCCCTGCCACCAATCCTTTAGGGCTTTCTTTGAACGAGAACTCCAAAACACTGTGCAGGGCAGAGACCAGAGAAACATAAAGACGAGTGGATATTTGAAGATTCAAGCTAAAGCAAATGTACTGTTTTCATAATTCTGCCTAGGGCCACCCTTCTGGTTCTTAGTGCTTGTCAGGGTGTTCCAATTCTCTCAGCATTTCTCTGGGACTGGTTTTGTATTTATGTTATAAGAAGCAGTAACAATTTCAGACGTCATTCAGTAGGTTTCTGTTTCTTTTCCCAAGGTTGATAATAACTGGAATGCAAAAAAAGGCTATGCTAAAAACTGACTTGAAAAGGTACTAACACTGCATATTTGAATCAGAAACTAGAAAGAAATTTCAGTTAGTATGAATTAATTTGGGGCGGGGTCGGGGCGGGGGTGGATAACCATTGTATCTTTCCCGGAAATCCATTTGGCCATGCCATCATTCTCCAAGCTAATATTAAAGGGATGGCACCAGGCTCCTTCTTGTGCTCTCACAAACTCATAGTTATCTCTGAACTCCTGCTGTGAACTTGATGGGGGAGATTAGTTTGAAAGGGAAAACAAGGAAGAAGATAGAGTAGGATAGAATAGGATGAGTCCTTTTCCTAGTCTACCTGCTACTTTGGGTTTTCTTTGTTCTATTCTGGAGTAATTATGATTGCGACGGAGGAGTAGCTCTGAAGATACTTCCCATAAATATTAACATGGGAGACTGTTTAATATCAGGACATCTAACTGGAATGAGGGGGAGTTGATGGCTGTGTAGGTCATACAGCTTTATGGAAGGTGTTCTCAGTCAGGACTTCAGACCACTGGAAGGATTGGACACCCTGCCTGAAAAAAAAGACACTCCTAGACACTCTTTAAGGGGGAGACTTCTATGAGAAGACCCTGGAAACTGTAAAGAGGTTAATAGCTTTCTTAGTGAGTCCCAGAGAAGAGGTGTTACCGAGCCTTCCAAGGGCTATGCCACTGGTTATAAATGAACAGCCAAGGCTGTGTGGAGGTAGTGATTGTCCAGACAGTGGAAGGGACAGAGCCCTACTGGCAGTTGCATTTTTACCGCAATGTGTCAAACAAGTATCATTTGCATGCGTCATGAAACGTAAAAGGAAGAGAAGCCCTGAGTTGGTGGGCTGAATTGTTAGTTCAATAGACAAATGCTATTACAGTCTGTAATAATAAATTGGCAAGAGCTAAGCAAGGAAACATACTCCTCTCTGAAATATTAGCCTGAAAAATAAATGGTCCTCTAATATTATAAATAAGGATAGGGGGTAAAGTCCACCAAGAGGAGAAATCATGTCTGCTTTCTTTCAACCACAAATAAATGGTTATTCATAGTCTAGTTTCATGGGGTCTAAGTTCCATCTCATCAATTCAATAGGATATTATTAGACTTGAGAGCTCTGCAAAATCACAGCTGCTTGGCAAAGAAGTCCTCACTATTTTAATGTAAAATGTGAAGCATCTACAGGCGGAGTCATGGGGCGTGAGAAGACATACGGTGCAGGTCAAAGTGCAGCTCCAAACACCTTCCGCTTGGCAGGCTGCTGCCCACAGTTTGGCAGTTAGGAATCCTACGGCAACTTGGTTTCATTACAATTTATTCTCAGTTTAAAACGTCCTATTCCACAGGGGAAAAGAAAGTGATAGGAAAAAGGAGGCAAGAAAGGTGCTGTGCTACAGCCGAGAGAACCCTGTGTACATGAGCTGAGATCTGAAAGGAAGGGGCAGCTAAAATGGCAATCAGATATGGTCAGACAAGAGATTTCATGGAAAAGCAGTGCACAGGACATTACCTCTCCATGGATTCCCTGTGTATTTCTCATGCAAATCTATGTGAGTTTTGAATGTTTTGTGTAAGAACTGTTGGATTTAGTAAACTGGGAAGACTTAGACTAGAGCGCATTGCATGCCTTGTAGGAAACTACTGAATTTTGGTCAACTGTTCAAGTGCATTAAAATGGTTCAATCAATGTTAAAGATCAAAATGTTATTTCTCAATAAGTATTTATTTAGTTGAACTTCGTGAATGATATTATTTTATATCCACATCCTCAATAGAGCAGAATTTTCAAGGTATTTTACTCTGAGGTGGAGGAAGGGTAATCTGCAAGTGTGTGTTCAGGGAGGAAAGACATCTATCATCTTACCACATTTTCTCACTAGGGACTTAAATACAAGGCTTTAGTTTCTTCAGTTGGATATTTGAACAAATTGAGCCAATCAAGCTCACTGGTGAGAAAGAACCACAGGAAAGACTCATACTACATTGTTCACTGTTGAGATTGCATTTGCAACAGTATCTAAGGGGCCACCCCTCACCTATACAAATATTCAAGATCCACTTAGGTGGTAGCATCAGCAGAGGAGTTGCAGTAACTGAAGGAACAAATATTCCCATCAAATTATTATAGGGCTTTGTTTCATGATACCCATTTAATATTTATGGAATTGGAAGTGAGATGTGCAGATAAGGCTAACTTCTCTCAATGTCACTGATGACAAAATTCTGGGGACGTCAATTCTTTGAGTGTGTATGTTTACTTATCTGTCTAGTTATTTTTTCTCTTAGAGTATGTGAGATTTGCCTTAGCATTAACATGGATTAAGGTGGGCTATTATTTAAAACACTAGGTTCCCCTTCCAGTTTCTTTCTCCAACTACTGTTTACTTCTTCTATTTTGTCTTCCTTTACCTACATGCGGTACCCCAGGTTCTTTGTCACTGACAAGCAAAAAAAAGAAAGAAAAGGTGAAGACAAGAGTTAAGTATTTCTTTGATATCTTGCCTTTATCCAAGAATTAAGAAAAGCAACCTATAAGCTTCCTTCCAAAGGAGACACTTTTGATCCAGCAACCTTCCCTTTAGGAAAGTAGAGAAAATACTGATTTACAGATCCATGTGCCCTTCAGAAATCATTCAGAAGAAAAGTAAGCAGACATATTTAAATTTGATTTTCATAAACAATTTGGAATTTCTAGGGGAAAAAAAAAAAACAATCTAAAGTATGGCCTGACAGTTGAGAGTCTCAGATATCTCAATTTCAGAACAGAAGGAAAAGTATTTTCTACACCAATGGGTCCCTCATACTGTACAGATGCTAGCTCTCCACCATCATGCAAAAATCAAAGATCACACTGGTAGATTCAATGCTTCATATTCAAGCATACTATTCACCAGAGACTTTTTTTTTTTTTTTTTTTGGTACTGAATATTAGCTTTCTAATTCCCATGTTTCTTCTCTCTTAATTGCTCTCAGGAGCACGACTAATTTAAAATTACCTTTCTTTGATAAAATCTTATTACTCCCAGGATGAAATACTGAAATAACTACATTTTTATCAAAATTTTGTGCAATAATAAATTATTCCTATACAACAGAACATCCTGTGCAGAAGCATAGCAATCAAAATCTAACATTTTATGGAAGAAACATGTTCCAAAATGGAATTTAAAAAGCTCTAAGTTTTACATGACCTTTCCACAATCTTAGACTCTAGTTTGGAACACATAATAATTTTAGCCCCTAATGGTGGACAAGAAATGCAGCCCTTAAAAGAGAGAGTGTTATAAGATGTAACTCTTCACGGCCGAGAGATCTGCTCTGTTTTGGGTGAAAAAAATAAAGTAATACTAATGAAAATTTTGTTTTTCAGGAGCATAGTGAGAAATGCTATTGTGGATATTATTAAATTAAATGCTTTAAATGCTAGTAAATGGTTTTGTGGAGACTAAATTTTCAGTAAGCAAGTATTTCCCAGTCAATGTAGAAATTTCTTAAGCTATCAGATTTTTCTTTTCTTTTATCTTTTTCTTAGCTCTAAGAATCCTTTTGTTTCCCTCAGGAATTTTTCTGTTGCCTGAATACTACAAAAAGAGAGAGTTCCCATACTAAGGAAGAATTAGTGACTACCAGTTTTGGCTCAGCATTAAAATACGGGTTTACATTTTTTTTTGCAGGAAATAACATCATGATGACTGAGCAGTTGATGGGTACTATAATGAAGCATTAAATACGAAGTCTGACAACAGTCTCCTTTTCTGTTTGTTAAAAGCTATATAACCTTGAGCAATGTCCCTTAACCTCTCTGAGCTTCAATCATGAGATTCAGTTAGAAATTAATTTTACTCAGGTGGCCTATAATCTAGTTGGGGAGAAAAACATATATCCAAAGAAAATAAATTTAAAACAATAACTATAATCCCAATCTAAGGATTTGGTGATGACGTTGAAAACAAATTTGGGAAATGAAACTCAAGAAATTGTATATGGGAAATTAAATGAAAGTCTTCCTTCCCCTGAGATATGGAAAAATGTGTTAACATCGACTGAAACTAGACTGACCCAAAAGGAACTCTGCATTTGTAAAGAGATACAGTGTTTTTGGTTTGAGGTTTATCAAGTTTGCCATAAGAAAATATTTATCATGTGAGCAACCGGAATTACGTAACTGGAATTTGAGAGGTTCACCCTGGAGACAAATTTTTGGTTCAAGATTTGGAACAATGCAATTGAGTACGGCTTATGTTTAAAGAATAATCAAGAAACAAGAGTAAAGGCTTTAAGATAAATGCTATATTAATTAACGGGATGAAGGGAGTGGTAAAGAGAAGACTATACTTCAGACAGAGAAAAGAAAACCAAAAACCAAAATGCCAATACTGTTAAGAGTTGGGAAAAAAATTTTGACACTAAAGGACAATGTTTGAGAAAGGAATTTGGGTAACACAGCAAACCTTTCAAAGGGGAAACATCATCAAACTTCTGACTTATTTAATAATAAGCATATACCTTGTAGAAGCAGCAGGATGGGTTCTCGTAATCCAGGAGTTCAGCAGATAAATGAAGGGAAAACAAATCTTCATAGTGAGAAACGTAGCTGAGCGAAGTAAAAATGGGCAATGAGAGAAATCTAACCAGGTTCAAAAGTAAAAAGGAAACAGTCTTTGGGAGACAAAGCTGAGGCGTACTCAGTGAGGTGGGAATGGAAAAAGCAGAGGGTTTTACATGAAAGAGAAGAAAATCTTTTCCTCTCAGGCTGCGTAGAATTCTGTGAGGAGTGGTCTGAACGCATGGTGGGAATATAAGAGGGAAATCAAACTAGTTGGTTCCAGTATTTCTCAGCTAAGGATTATGTCATTAGGTACAGGTGAGAATGGGGTAAACAAGAGAGACTGCAAGTTAATAACAGAGACTCAAATCCCACCCATCAGCTGCACAGGTTCTGCTGTAATCAATAAATGATGAAAACAAACAAACAAACAAAATTATGAACATCAGTGAAGATTTGGTGAGAAATACATGTCAATGATGTGTTTTTTTCAGGTCAGCACAGCTCTTTGTTTTTCTTAGGGTTGATCTGAGATTAACATGAGCAGATAGAGTCTGTTGCTTGCAGAATTGCTAACATACTGTATTTTGTCACTTTTGAGCTCTCATAGGTGGATTTTATACTGATTTAGGGGTGGTCTATCAAGATCCTTTTTTTTTTTTTTGCCAAAATAAAGAATTATATAGAATAACTTTATGTATAAAAACACCATGGTTCATTCTTTTTCTTTCTTTTTTAGTGACTGGTTGTTTGATGTAGTACATGCAATCAGGAACAATTGCCCATGATGTGTAATTTAGCAAAAGAGATCACTGGGTATCACTTTAGTGGAGTGGTAGAAGTTGTCCAGTGGATTTTCTGGGGGTTATTTCATTCAATAGAAGTGAGTGCCTTTAATTCATTTTCTTTCTTTTCTTCTCTTTCTTTTTAAAAAGATTTATTTATTAAAAAGAGAAAGAGACCCCTTACGTGTGTGTGTGTGTGTGTGTGTGTGTGTGTGTGTGTGTGTGTGAGACACGGGGAGGCAGAGTTAGAGAATCTTTAGGCAGACTCCCCACGGGCACAGAAGGAGCCCCACCCAGGGGCTCAATCTCAAGACCCATGAGATATCGACCTGAGCAGAAACCAGTCTCACATTTAACCTAATGAGCCACCCAGGTGCTCCAAGTTCATATCCTATTAACCAGACTATTCCAGAAGTTGAAGTCAACTTGTACAAAGCTGAGTGTCATGTAAATAATTCTCGTCCTTAAAAATGCAAATATATTTGTCTGATACAATTGATTTCTGGGTTGTAGAAAACATGATATTTTATTGCTTTATAGCTTATTAATTAGTTTCACATTTATTAGCGGGCTTATTTTAGCATTTTCAGCTACTTACATACTTTAACTTTTTCCTTTGAGTTATTTTAACATCTTATTGAGTCTCTCATTAATATATTTGTTACTATCAGTCACACTTTCTAAATATTACAATGCTTTAAAATATTTAAAAATTGCAGAGATATATATTGAAGACATAATTGTACATACGTATAATTGTACCATGGATAGCTTTTATGTAGGAACTAAGGTAACTTACATGGCTTGAAGTCTTATGAACATGTGCCTCCTTTCATTGTCAATGTTAACAGTACTAGCCAGTCAGAGAAGTGTTTATTAAAACTGAGGCCTCCTATCTCACTTTTTTCTCATACAAGATGTACAGACATTGACAGTAATTATTTGGAAAGTTTGATACGGCCATGGCATTCAGCCCCATATAATTTTATTACATTGTTTTTAAATAATATAAATAATTGGTTATAATGTTTATAAAAATTAATTGATTTTTGTCCTATTTTTCAAAGTGTCATTCCATACAAGATTGAAAATCAGATAAAGTACTGGTCCTTCACAACCCTGGAGATGAATGAGGTTTCAACCCGATTTATCTTCCATAAGGTTTTCATATATTCTTCTGGACAACTTTTTATGTGTGGCTGGATAAAATATAAGGAGTTTTAGGAATGACCTGTATGATTCTCCCGTCAATGGTAAAAGGCATTTTACCATTTTATGCCAAAAGGCATTACCATTTTATACTGCAGTTATATCTCAAATATAAGGAATTAAGCAAAAGAGAAATATTGGTTCAATAGATGAAAAAAGAAGAGAAGAAAGAAATTGAGACCTACCTGGACTATACAGTCCTCCGCTCTACCAGCTGAGCTATGGAAGGAATCACACCCTACCTGGACTATAATCTGGAAGATTAGGAAAAGACCATATAGTAATAAAAATCATTATTTTATCTGGAACCAAGTGCTCTTGGCTGGAGTTACCCTTAAATCCAAAGGATTTACTACCAACTTTCAGCACTGTCTGTTCTACTATGGCATGATATATATGTTCTTCTAAAATCATCTGTTTTCAGAACTCTACATACAAAACCAGTTATCTAATGGCTGAAAACAACTCAAGATTGCTCATTGTTGTCCCCTTCCTCCATCCTGCCAAAGAGAATATCTAGTCCAATTTTCTCTTTCCTTCCCTAAATAAAAGAAGAAGAATTATGCCTCTGGAGAACTGCCAGGTACGTTTACATAATAAAGAATCTGGAGCAGAGAAGAATACAAACCAAAAACAAAAACTCAGAGCTGATGGAGCAAGTTTCTGAGGACTACTGTAGGTCTGCTGTGTTGGAAGAAGAATTTTCTTAGTGTTGTCTCTAGAAACAATTCACTCTTTCTGAAGACATGTAAGTAAAGATTTTAACCTATTTGATGCAACCTGATTTTTGGATTCTATTCCTTTGATCATAATGCTGCTTTCAGATAGGACCGGTGGCTCTAGGATTTATAAGAGTAGAGTTCATATAAGGAGTATTTTAACATCTGCAATAACTCAGTAGATTTTCTTCAACATGAAGTGTCACTAATGAAGGTTTTATTTATTAAACCTTGAGTATTTTCTTAATGTTACCAGCGAATAAATTGAATAAATTGAATGGCAATAATTTATTTGCACTTCATTCTCTACTTTTAGAAGCATTTCAACTGTACTGTCACCTTTGACTTTGACTTTGGAATTTTCCTTACAGCAGAGTTCATAACTATCAAAAGACAGAAACAAAATCTGTGACGTACACTATAAAGCCTCTGCGTATCCTGTCACTCAGCGCCTGGCATGCAGGCTGTGGTAGTCCCCAGAAAGCCAATAATGTTCCCAACGTAAGAAGTAAATCATTTAAGATTTACATTGGGTCCTACAATATCTGGCATGAGGAGAAATGCCTAGTTTTAGAAAAGATTTTGTGATATTCAACAAAAATGTTTGCCTTGAGAATGGAGTCAGGCCAAAAGGGTTACTAAGAAGACATGAAGTTGAGAAAAGGCCTTATTATGCTGAGCGAAATAAGTCAATCAGAGAAAGACAATTGTTATAGGATCTCACTGCTATGAGGAATTTGAAAAACAAGAGAGAGGATCATAGGGAAAGGGAGGGAAAAATGAAATAAGAAGAAACCAAAGAGGGAGACAAATCATAAGAGACTCTTAATCTCAGGAAACAAACTGAGTGTGGCTGGAGGGGAGGGGGTGGGAGGGATGGGGTAGCTGAGTGATGGACACTGGGGAGGGTATGTGCTATGGTGAGCGCTGTGAAGTGTGTAAGACTGATGAATCACAGACCTGTACCCCTGAAACAAATAATACATTATATGTTAATTTAAAAAAAGAAAGACAGACAGACAGACATGAATGCCAATCAGGTTATTTCAATAATCCAGACACGAGAGGTCAAGACCTTTGTAAGAATGGTGTTTGTGTAAATGGGCTAGAAGGGAAGTTTTTAGAAATTGCATGGTGAAGATTAGCAAGTAACTGATGATTACAGTTAAAGTCTAAAAAAAATTAAGAAATGCAAATATTACACCTTGAAAAGCGAGGAAAATGGCAGCCCATTGAGAGACATTTTTTGTTTAAATCAGAAAACTCTTGCCACAAGCTTCCTTTTTAGTTTTCCATATCTAAATCTCCAAAAGGAGGAACACTATAAAATTATGCAACTCTTTTTTTAATAGACATGACTTATAATTTCAGTTCCAAATTTTAAAAGAGCAAATAATAGAACAACTAAAAATATTCACTACTGCATAAAGAAGCAAAAATTGATCGAACAATAGTAGTAGTCATGGTTACCTGCATCCCATCACCACACTATGATTATAAAATTCATTTCTAAGGATAACACAATTATATTCTAACATAATACAAAATAATCTTGCAACAAAGGTACAAAAAAAAAACAAAACCAGAAACTATTTAAATCAACAAGGCCCACAGCTTCTTAATATAAACTTGCATTCTCTGTGTGAGTAATTCAACTGTTCTATATGCATCCCCTTAATTTTATGATCACAGTTCATATAAATAATGACTACATTATTTATGGGAGCCCAAGGTAGAGAAAGTATTTTTTCTGAAAGATAACCAAATTCAGAAGAGAAACAAAAAATTCCCCCTTTCCTAAATAGATCAGTGTTATAACACCAATTGTTTTCATTAATGATGGGTAAGTGTTATTTATGGATCATTTCATTTTTATTGATTTCCTTTCCCTCATACATTTTAAAATCTCTAAACATTTACCAACACCAAGTCCACCAATCCTTGCCTACCATGAAAATAAATTTTGATTTGTTTTAATGTCCTTTATTTTAGGTTATTCAGTACTGCATTTTTATATCATATCAATATATCATAATTATATCATATCATTTATATCATATCAAAACCTCTCATGGTTTTAGTTACTTGACAAGCTGAACATATACATTTCTGCACAATGGCTCCTCCTGAGACTATGGTGTTCACAGGCAGTCAGAGTGGACTCCCTTACATCTTTAAACATAACTGATATAATTGAATTGGTACCATAAAGAAATGGTTTTCATCTACATGATTGATACCATGCCTATGAAAACAGAACACTATTTATAAGGTGAATAATTGTATTGAATTTGTGAAGCTTTAATATAAGAGGCAGCAGGAGGTACTCAATAGAGTACTGGGCTATGAATTTGAAAATTGGGATTCCATTCTGAGTCTGACACTCATGTGACTTCAGGCAAGTCACTTAACTTATTTGAGCATAGTTTCTTCATCAGTAAATTGAGGAATTGATGTTCCATGACTCCTTCTGGCACTGAAACATGATGACTGAACGTAGTTCTGACTACTAGTTATATAGCTCTTCGTTTTCTAGGCTTTGCCTGTAAAAGTTGTGTGACTATTTTCTCTCGGCCAATTTATCTCCGCTCTCACATGTATCAGGCGAGTTTCAGATCACAAATGATCCCATTTGTGAGCCTGGAAAAGGGCAGCATACTTTTCAAAGTATCTGGACAGAGTCCCGCAAAACAACGAAGAGGTATTGTTTGGGCTTTCCACCATCAGACCTCTGGAGTCAGTCTACGGACACTTAATCCCATCTTCAACCATAGCTCTTTCCCCTTTGGAGAACTACATGACATTGCCGCTTCCTAAAAAAGCTAACCAACTGATGATTCAAACATATACACCCTTTCTGAGCTTTTTATGGTTTAGGAAAACGTTCCGATTGGAAAGAGTTAACCATCAATCTGCAAATGAAACTGAAATGCGTGTCATGGTGTATCTGCTTCCCATCACCCTGGTCTCTGAAAACTGGTAAGGATTCAGAAGACGGTGCATGCTGGCCACGTGAGAACTGTTCTCACCGATGACCTTGCACATTAATCACCTCAGATCGCTACCGCAGACTCCTTCAGAGTTCTGCTGAATTCTCGTTCAAGAACCGAGTTGACTTCTGCACCAGCAAGGACTCATGCTGTGCCTCTGGAAAGCAGTTTGATCGGTTTTTAATCTCTACCTTTTTTAGTTACCTTTACCTTTTTTATTATATTGTTCCCAATAACACATTCGGATTTTTTTTTTTTTAACTTCAGCCAAATATTTGTATCTAGCCTGACAATATCTTTCAACATGAGAAGCCTAGAACTGAGTCAATCCAGGTTAAGAAAATGGTATTTGAAGATAAATAACCCTGGATTCCAGCCCTCTCTGTAGTGGCTTATAGAAAAGGACTTTATTTTTGGTATTATCACTTTTTCTCATCTACAAAGTGTTTCCACAAAACTTGTTCTTACTCTATCAGTTTATGTTATAACCAAATGAGATAATTTACAACACATGTAAAGTGCTTAACATAGGACCTAAACATAGTAAGTTCTCAATAATAAAGAAAGAGAAATGCATACACATTCCTGAGGGAAAAATTGAGTTATAGTGTGTATATGAATTTCAGAAGATTTGTAAACTTGTTCACCGTGAAGCTCATTAAATTTTCCTGTTTGCTTTATAGCTTAACTAAAGTAAGCACCACACTCAAACATCACAACCCTATCTATACATCACACTCAAAATGCTCGTATATGTGAGTGGCTTAAAAGCACTTTAAATTTAAATATATGATTAAATTTGTACATTTCAAATGTACATTTGTACATTTCAAATTTGTACATTGTACAAATGCTAGTTTGAATTCAGAGAATTTGGCTATTGTGCCCAGTGACATAACAACCCCTTTATCTATAACAGGACAGTTTGCAACATTACTTTTGGGTAGAAAGCTTTCATTGTCTCTTGGTCTGCAAATGGAATCACTTGTTCCCGAACTGCCACTACTTCATGTCAGTGAAGATATGGTCTCCTGATATTTGATGGTATACCCTGCTAATCTTTGCTGAAATTAGCAGGCAAATGGAATTCACAAGGGTAGCAATGTGTTTCCTGGGATATCATGCATATTGTATCATTATGTGAAGACGCTTGTGAGAACCTACAGAGTCCAAGGGAAGAGAAATGACTTGGCCAAGGCCACAGTGGGCTCTGCTAGAACTGAGATCATCTGGGTCCTGGACCAGCCATCCTTCCCATCACATTAGCCTCTTGCTGCTCCCTTCACACTTAGTGGAAAGTGGAAAATGATGCATCCTTGCAGAGTATGAAGTAGTAATGATGTTCCCTTTCCATTTCATCTAAATGAGCCTGGATAGAACAGAGAAGTAAGCAATTATCTCTTCTTTTCTGTCTTGGGTGTCTCTAGAATGTATGAGGTTCTGTTAGAAGGACATGTCTTTCCTGTTCCCTCCCTTCCCAGGACTGTTATAGAGCTAGAATGAAGTAGTTAACTCAGTTCACAGACAGGGTCTTCAGAGGACTAGAAGAGAATAGAATTGCCCATAGGGTCCTGTAAAGTCTTCCAGGAGCTAGTACCTATGGAGCCTTGCTTTCCACTCATTTGCCTTCCACTCACTCAGTTACTATGTCATAGGACTTAATAACTCCATAGGACTTAATAACTCCATAGGACTTAATAACTAAAAATTAGGAAAGGTCTTTTACAAGATATATGTGTAGCTTTCTCCAATGTATATTGTATATTTTAGAGCTGTTTTAGGTTCTCAGTAAATACTTGTCGAATGACTGAGTAAATGTGTTTGTACTCTTAGCATTACAGGGCTAACAGCCTGCTCTGAACAGGAAGTCGTAGTCCTCTATATGGTGACAACCATATTTCCACTAAAGTTTTCTTTATCAAGACATAACCATTTGTTATGATATATGGAACTAATATAACACCAAGTGGTATACTCAGTTTATGTTACAAATAGTAGAAAAAAAGGTAACTGTGGGGTACCTGGGTGGCTCAGCCGATTCAGTGTCTGACTGTTGATTTCAGCACAGGTCATGAGATAGCCCCACTTTGGGCTCCATACTGGGCATGAAGCCTGCATAAGATTCTCTCCCCACTCTCCCTCTGCACCCCCCAAACCCCCCAAATAGGTAACTGTGACTAAACATGAGGAAATTTGATGTGACCACGATTGATATAAAGACTTTGAAGAATCAGTGAATCTCAAAATTAGCAAATGATAGTCTTGCCTAAAGGTAAAATACATGTTAACAATGCGTCTTTCCTCAAGTCAGATACTGATAATCATGGTATATTTTAAGACAAGTATATTTTAAATCCAGATAACCACTACCCAGAAAACTCTCCTACCTTTTTATTTGTGTCATATATATGAAAATATTTTGAATTAGGACAGAAGCAGTGAAAGGATGTGTAGCAACAATTGTTGCAGACCCTGATGCCCTTTGGGGTCCTCGTGGGACAACTGGATTGTGTTAAATAGACGATGTCATGACAAGAGAGTTTCAGAACCTTGGATTCTCTCTTAGCAAATAACCTATTTCTCACCCCGACTCAAGGAAATGATGAGAATATTGAATAAACAGGGGATTTCTCATTTATGCATTGAGTAAAAAAGATATTTTAATGTTACATATCACTGAGAGATGAAACAAAGCATCTAGTTGTTAACAAATTTTCAAAGGGACTGGATTAAGTAGAATATTAATTATGTGCCTACAGAAAATATCTGGAAATAAATGTTTTATTTAGTAAGTGACTATCAGAATATACACAGCCAAACTTCTCCTCTGCTTATCCCTTTGTAATTTTTTAATTGAATGTTAAAAATTAAATAAGCTTTTTATGAAAAGGAAAAACATTTTGATACACTGATTCATTCATTCCCTGTTCTCTATAATGTGCTATTTTTCATTCCAAACAGCTATTCATTTTTTACTTATGGAAAATATCAACTATATGAGGCATAAGGCAATAAAAATGCTTTGATTACAATTAATTGTTGTGTGCAATGAATGAGAACTAGAATTCTCTATTAGGAAAATAATAATCAAAGCAGTAGATAATACAAAACAGGTTATGAAAAGTTCTTTAAACATGAATTGCCCATCTCCACAGTTTTCTTTTTCAATAGTCCAGGTTATAAATCCAATTGAAAAAAGAAAAACAATCAAAAGTAATGAATAAATGAATTATATTATTTCCCTCAAGTTCTAACATTCCCATTAAATATGCTAGTCTTTAGACTAAAATAGGGACAGCAACTTTGCATACCACGGACATGGTGCATTTTAGCACTGATATAGAATATGTATTATTTTTATAAGACTGTTAGTTAAAGGCCCTGGGGGGCTGAGTCTGTTAAGCGTCTGCTTTCAGCTCAGATCATGATCTCAGGGTCCTTGGATGGAGCCCAGGGTGTGGGTCTTCTGCCCAGCAGGAAGTCTGATTCTCCCTCTCCCTCTCCCACTCCCTCTGTTTGTGCTTTCTCTCTCTCTCTCTCTCTCAAATAAAAAGGATGTTAGTTAAGTTGTATTGTGTTTAAATGTTATCTGGTATGCTGGAGTCTGATTCTCTAAAAATAAATTGCAAGTCCCTAAAACATAAGCTATCTGCTTTTTTGTACAACTAATTGTAGTCTTATGATTTTTGCATTTCACATTACTCAAATGCTATTTTTAAGGCCTCTGTGGTAGGTTGAAACACTAAGAACAGAAGAGAGAATAAAGTAAACGGACAGCTAAGTACTAATAACAAATGATTGCTTTGGAAGAAAACATCTCACAGTTTCCAACGTGTTTTCCTTAATGGTTAAACATATTTAACCAAATCTTGGTAATCTCACTGTAAAAGCCTTTTTACTCTGACTGAGAAGTATTTGCAGCTAGCAGAGTTAATGCAGGCTCATTAAAGAAGCCACAGTGCTTCCTGCATTAGGGCTCTTCTCCGGGCCCTGGCTTTTAGCCCAATTATCCCATATTGGAGGATGACGAAGGACATTGTTCCCAGCCCCTGATTCTCTTGATTTTTTTTTTCATGTCTTTGTGACATTACCATCAATCTATCCAGGTTTTCTCAAAAATTAACCAACCATAAGGGTCATTCTGGAGCTTCCTAAAATCAGATTTCTAGTCTCCTTCCTCAGGGTACTATGACTGAAACGGTTAGGGTAGGTCTCCTAATTCTAAATTTTAACAAGTTGGTGAGGTCCATTTTATGATCAGGTAAATTTGGAAATAATATCCACTCATCTGCTCTTATCTCCTGAGGATGATCTCTTAGCCCTTTGTGATTCCAGTCCACTGAGCATTCTTCCCTGGGCCATCCTCATGCAACTTTTCTTCCATCTTTCTTTCCCCTCCTGCTGGCTTGGGTCTGCACCTCCATGCTTTTCTGCAGGGCAATCTCACTTCTCCACTTTCTTTCAAACCCTGTGGGATTTGAGTATCTTCCCCCAAAGCTATGAGGATTGTGCATAGGAAATGAGGGGAGGACTGGCTAAGATTATATGGACAAGAAGCATACTAGAAATAATAGATGCTCAAAGCAGGACAAGAGGACAAAGACAGGGAATAGAGCGGGGACCTGAGCAGGAAGACACAAGTTTACAAAACAGGTGGAGACATAAGGTGGTAGCCAGTGACATTACATGGACAGCACAGTGCCCTGTGCCAGGTAAGGATGATAAAGGGCAGACAGTCTGGTCCAAGAGGGATAGGCTAACAGGGCACTAAGACAGGTACACAAACAACTGTCATTCAAGGCAGAACATAAGAAAATCTCAAAAAAAAAAAAAAAGTTAAGGTACTACCATTCTGAAGAGGGAGAGATCACAAATATTTGAGAGGGTAAGAATCAAATTAATGGCCAAGTGACATTTAATCTGAGATGTATCAAATTATGAAAGGTGCAATAGGGGAGCAAATTGTTTTGTGAGAAGGAATTAATTAATCAATGGCTGCATGAATTAATCAGTGAACAAATGAGAGGAATTAAAGCAAAAATTAGTAACAAAAATAGAGCCTATCATTTGTAGATAAGTGATTTTTTTCAGGTTTCTGGGTGGCTGCTCCTACCCATGAAAATGACACTTCTGAAGGCAATACAGATGCTGGCACCACCCAGATATTTTCCACAAAATTTTTAGGAATATATGTCACATGTGAGCATTTGGAAACATCATTCTGATTAGAAATAAAACTTTAGTTCCTATCTACAAACAGGGAATAACTTCCAGCAACCTCTTCAATAAGATTCTGTGGTTCTATCATTAAAAAAATAAAAGGTTATAGTAGTTTAAATAAAACTCCTTGTCTTTTAAAGAAATATTATCATTTTCTTTGAAGCCCTAAATGAGGCTGAGCCGCAGCTCGGAAAATAAGACTTGGGAAATTAACCTAGTTGTGAAATCAATCACATCTCTTATTAACTGAATGTAATGATAACTACAAAATAAGGTGACCACTTTAAACATGTACACGATGATAAACAGTAAAAAAAAGAATAAACATATATATATGTATATATACACACACACACACATATATATCAGTTTAATGGTTGATTAGATTATCCTTCAAGCACATTCCAAATCTAGTTCTAGTTCTTGGTGAAGCAACTATATTATTAATCATTTTGGATAGTGGCCCCCAGCTCACACTTTAAGCATTCCAAATGTGTATGTGTATCAGTAAAACACATTGCTTTTAAAAAGTAACGCAGGTACAATATAGGAAATACAGCCAGTGGTACTGATTTAGTATTATATGTTGAGATGGTAGCTATACTTTTGGTGAGCACAGTGGAATAGACTTGTTGAATCACAATGTTACACACTTGAAACTAATGTCACATTATGTGTCAACTATACTTCAATTTTTAAAAAACATTTTAAAAAGAGTTAGGGTGCCTGGATGAGTCAGTTGGTTAAGCCTCTGACTCTTGATTTTGGTTCAGGTGATGATCTCAGGGTCATGAGATCAAGCTCCACATCAGGCTCCACCCTCAGTGAGGAGTCTGCTTGAGATTCTCTGTCTCCTTCTCCCTCCGGCCCTTCTCCCCTCCACGCACTAGCTTGCTCTCTCTCTCTCTCTCTCTCTCTCTTCCCCTCTCATAACTAAATAAATCTTTTAAAAAACAATAAATAAAACAATTTTTTTAAAGAATAAAGAAAAGTTATGCAGAACATTTTTTTTGGCTAAAGTTTCTACTTTAGTTCCAGTTTGTTAACATACAGTGTAATATTAGTTTTAGGTGTGCCAAATAGTGATTCAACACTTCCATACATCACCTGGTGCTCTTCACAAGTGCCCTCCTTTTTCACCCATCCCCATCCCCCTTGCCCTCTGGTAACCATCCATTTGTTCTCTCAAGTTAAGAGTCTGTTTCTTAATTTGCCTCTCTTTGCTCGTTTATTTTTGTTTCTCAAATTTCACAGATGAGTCTTTCTCTGACTAACTTATTTTGCTTAGCATTATACTCTCTAGCTCTATCCATATCTTTGCAAATGGCAAGATTTCATTCTTTTTTATGGCTAAGTAATATTCCTCATGCAGAACATTTTAAAGAAAGAATTGTATTCAGTGTGCTATAGCATGTTCAGTTTACACACACACACACACACACACACACACACACACACACACACACTGTCTACCATACCTATCTGTTAAGTCAGAAGGAAGGGAGCTACAGATGTGGGTGTCTTCCATCCCAAATGTCATGGTGGCAAGGGACTTCGATCTGGCTAAGTCTCAATCCCCTCTGTGCTTCATATCTCACTATGTCAAGATTTTCAAATTCCTCTTGAGGCCCTTCACATGTCTGCTACCTACTAGAGTGCTGATGCATTTTATTCCTTGTCATTCTATGTGGTGAATATTTAAAATCATTTAATAAAAAATGTACTTTATAGTTATAAAGTAAATAAAAAATGTGATAGCTGGACTCTTTGCATAGAGCCCAGAGTTTTAGATGCTGCCATATGTAAATTATTATATTTAAATGGTATACTTCAAAACTTCCTATCCAGAGTTATCATCCACAAATACAACAGAGTGGTTCAAGTAGGCATGGTAAAGGTGATGTTAACAGATGATTCAGGAAAAAAGTGCACTTGAGGGGAATGGATGACTGTGTTCACTAAATTGTGTCGGAAGAATATTCGAGGAGGATTATATATGAGGAGGGATTGCAATCAAGAGCCAGTAAACAAGAACAACAGAAGAGAACACTCTGGGTATGAACACTAGTAACAAGAGAGGCTGTTGGTCTGGTTTCTGGACTGTAAAGTGACTCTTCTTTCCTCTTGTCCATGTTTTCTATTCTTTGGAAGGAAGCCACTAGGCACAGCCCAGACTTCAGGAGTGGGTAGGTGTGTCTCCCCTCTCAGGGGGCTGAATATCTGCATTGATTATTTGGGATTCTCCTGCACAAGGAGATATGTCTATTCTCTCATTTATTTCTTCATTCAGTCACTGATTTGTATCATTATGGACTCATGGATGTTTACTTTGGGTTAGAATCCAATACTATTGGATACATTTTGTTTCTCAAATTATTTCAGTTTTAAAACTTGGGAGCCATTTCAACGGACTCCTGTGTCTCTTTGACATACACCTGCCAATGTGGTATTTTGGGACACTTCCTTTCTGGCATAACAAGGCAGGCACCCCAGGATAATCTCATATATTCCCTCACCAGCCCTAGAATGAGGCAATCATGCATTTCTCTAATGAGCCTTGGTTTCTTTTATTGGGGAATGATATTAGAAATCAAGATACAGGTGCAAAGTGTGCTCATTGCCACTGCTCTCTAAGCCCCTTCAACTGAAAAAACAAAATAATATGTGTGTATGCTAATATGTGAATGTATGCTATATATATATATATATGTATACATATATATATATATATATATATATCTAAACATACTTCTTTCCTTGCTCACCTGGAGTTTCCTACTCTAACAGTAAGAAACCTGGCTCCACCATTTGCCACCCATTATTTACTTAATTATTCAATTCTCCAATGATTCGCTTTTAAGTTTAGAGCCAGACCCTATTGTTTCTCAAAGTTCTATTATGTTTGAATAACATTAACCTATAATTTAAGAAGCTAAATAGAGATATATCTCCTTCATTCTCTCAAGTCCATATCACCAGCAACATGTGTTTTAAAAACCAAGCAAGTTCTGCTCTGGAGTTTGCTATTGCCCTCATTTAGTTATATAATTAGGGGGTCCAAAATCACAAACAGGTTGTGTTCTAAGTGTTTGCCTTCCAGTTAGTCATTTAGAACTTGTGGCTTTTCTTTTAGTTGAAACAACTTATATAATGATAAGGTTTCTAGGCTCGGCCACGAAGGCCTATTTAGCCCAGAAGATGGTTGTAAGAGTATATGTTTTCAAATAAAAATAATGGAAATTAATATTAGTAAGTAAAAAGATAACACATTAAAACATTTAATTAAGAAGTAGTGTTGTATTAACCTTAGATATAGATGCTTAGGCAAAGTTGAGAGAGGCTGAAAGTAGCAAGTATATTAGATGCAGAGAAACATCAGTAAAGGGGAGAAGCAGCATGGTGACTTCTGAAATTGCTGGAACACACAGGGTGTGTTGTGGTGGATTTTAATGAGCCTGGACAGGCAAGCAGTGACTTAATTATTGGAGGCTTTATATGCCATGGGAAGAAGATTGGCTTCATGTTTAGAAGAATGAGAAGCTAATGAACAATTGTGTGCAAAGGAGTGGAATGATCTAGTTTGTGTCTTAAGAACATCACTCTGGGGCACTTGGGTGGCTCAGTGGGTTAAGCCGCTGCCTTCGGCTCAGGTCATGATCTCAGGGTCCTGGGATCAAGTCCCACATCGGGCTCTCTGCTCAGCGGGGGGCCTGCTTCCTCCTCTCTCTCTCTGCCTGCCTCTCTGCCTACTTGTGATCTCTCTCTGTCAAATAAGTAAATAAATAAAAATCTTAAAAAAAAAAGAAAATAAAAAAGAACATGACTCTGATGATAATCTTGAGGTGGAGAGGAGAAGGGTGGAAATGGAGGAAGGATAAATTAGGAAACGATGAAATGATGAAAACCCTGGAAGAAAGCCTCAAATAATTCAAAAATCCAAGGGCCTTGAGGAAGAGTGGTTAGACATGAGAGATGACAGACACTTGGACTAATGACTAGTTGCTGTTACTACAGGGAAGGAGGAATGAACCTTTATGGCTTCCCTTTCACTGATTTGAGAGATGAAGAAGTTGGAGTGGGCAACAATTGGTGCCATTAATCAAGAAGGAGAATATGGCTGGCAGAGCAGTTTGGAGGGAAATGGAACAAGTACTTTAAAAACATGATTTCCACCGAAAGTAATCTTACCTTTCAGTCATAACTCGAGTATTTTTGTGGTAATTACTAGTGGCAGTGATTTCCTAAGATATCTGAAGGAAAATGGAAAGGAGAGAAGAGTATAGAAGTATTACGGAGAATTCATATGTACTTATAAGAAAAGATTATCAAACATTTACCTTAATAACTATAAGCAGAGCTACCCAGAAGAAGTGAGGTAAAGATAGCAGACACTGGATATCCTTGAAAGGGAATAAGAAGGTGGGACAGACACCCGATGAGTCAGCAGACCAGGCTCTAGGTAGGAGGTGGCACCTTCAGTACAAGTAGACCATAGTGGGATTTAGAGAGAGAATTGCCCAGGGGAGGAAATGTACAGGGGGTTGTTGCCTCATACAAAATCAAACTTGAGTCAGCGGCATATTGTTAGCATCGTAGAATAACACCGTGGATCATTTTAGTTGTGATTTCTACTCATGAGGGTTTCCTAGGGATCTCCTTGTGTTATAATTTGATGAAATTAAAATCTTCCTCACTAGGTAGATAGTATGTCTATTATATGCTCTCTCCTGCAGTGTATTTGATTTGTGATTTAGACTTCATCATGATGTGTAATAATTATTTTTGTAACAATGGTTCAATTGTCTAACCACTTAATCTCATCTTTGATCTATCTATTTTCCTACTTGGCAATCAAAGATGTTTATGACATCTCCACCCTCCCTCTCTATTTCATTCTCCTATTGCTTCCCACACCTGTGGGTATAGAGTGAATGGAACCAAGCAATAGAAAAACAAGTAATGTGCCAAGATCTCTGTAAATCTGCATCTCTTGAAGGACTAGTCATCACTTAGTACCTATTTTTCTGCCAAGAAACAAAATATAACAAATGACATTATCAGCAACAAAATCAAACCATCAAGTTCAAACCATCAGTTGTTTCTTCATGTTTATGTTGATTGGTTCGAGTCCAGAAGGTGACATAGAGCCTGAAAATAACTTTCATACTTTGTTTCTTCTCTGTGCAAAAGGGATCCATGGGAAATTGATGAATAGGGTAAGTTTTTATACACTTCTCCTAATTTTATTACTCTTGTGACTATGATAAAAATGAATGTGATTACAGAAAGAAAAAAAAAACCCTCAACTTAATGGAATGAGTGTTTTCAAGAAACTGTGATGGCATGAAGGCTGGAGAGAGCTCGACATGGGTGGGACTAGTGAGAAAAGTACTAAAGAGCAGCCACAGGATACAGGTGAGACAGAATGGCAGAAAATGAGTCCAGTAATGTGGGTTGAGATGGACTGTACAAGATCCTGAACATCAAATTAAGGAGTATAGTCTTTGCCCAAGCTCTAAGCACTTGGGAAATGATTTTATACATAATTATTTCACAAGGTCACTTTTTGGGGGGTAGGTAACTGTGTGATTAATGTGGGAGATGAACTAATACTAAATATGGAGAAATGCGTGGGAAAGAGAAGAATTTAAAAAAGGAAACGATGCAGCCAGAGCCAATGACCTGTTTCTCTGAGGCTGGGACAAGCAGGAAGACTGAGGAGATCAGACGTTCCCAACAGTGCGAGAAATTGGCAGGGCCCTGTCCTGTTGGGTTAAACAGTGCACACACTTGGGTGTTGAAACTTCCATCAGATTGGTGGAATTGAACGTAGAGCAAAACATTATGTGTTTTGAAAAATTGTAACTCTCTGACCAACTGAGGCATGTGAAGACTTAGAAAGAAATATTTCCATGGTTAAAAAACAACTTTGAGGGGAGCCTGGGTGGCTCAGTTGGTTAAGAAACTGCCTTTGGTTCAGGTCATGATCCTAGGGTGCTGGGATGGAGCCCTGTGTCAGGCTCTTTGGTCAGTGGAGAGCCTGCTTCTCCCTCTCCCTCTGCCTGCTGTTGTGTCTGCTTGTGCTCTCTCTCTCTGTCAAATAAATAAAGTTAAAAAAAAAAAAAGGCATTGAAAGTCAATGGTGTACAAGTCCCCTGTTTTCCAAAGCTGATTTTTAAAAAAATTTCCTTTATATGTAATTCCTAGAGCGTTCTTGATCCGAAGATATTCATTTATTATTATCTAAAGTAGCTTTTGGAAACACTTGTGAATTGTCTTCAGTTTTCTCATTTTACCATGAAGATTTTTCCATAAACCATAACAGGTCTGTGGACAACCACTCAAACAAGAGCTTTAGGATAAGCAAAACATATAGAATCCCCAATGTGATATTTACGGCACGTCCCAACAGTGAAGATCAGATCTCTGGAGTACACTGCCTTCAATGTCAAGGTGTTTTCAGGAGCTTTTTTGGGAAATAGTGTTCTCAGGTTAAAACTGTGGCTTTGCCTTTCTCCTGGCAAAATTTTGGGATACGTTAATTTATCTCTGTGTCACTGCAGTTGTCCTACCTCCAAAATGTGGGTAATAATAGTATCTCCTACTTAGAGTGAGAGCTGGAACTGACTATTGGGAGCAGTACATCTTCTGGGTAGGAGCTATGTTATTGTTTGCTATTATTATGGGCATTAATATAAGCCTTGGGTCTTATTAGGAAATAGAGCCAGTTTTTGGACTTTCTTTATCAGCATCTGCTCAGACTAGTATGCCATCTGGCAAGTTGTTTATTTGCTTATTGCTTGTCTCTCCCTACTGTAATGTATGCTCCCTGAGAGTAGAGTTTCATCTGTTTTGTTTGTTGCAGTATTTCCAGCATTTAAAAGAGTGCCTGGAAAATAATAGGTACTCAGTGAACATTTGTTGAATGAATGAATGAATGAATGAATGAATGAATTCTTATTCTAGGGGAACTGAAACTAATTCAAGTGTCCTTTCAATGTACTATGTATTGATATTCCTGGAACTTGAAAATAAACTACAAAGTCTGGGAAAGCAAGGAGACAGGTTTTTGTTGTTGTTTTAAATTTATTATTATTTTCTCAGGGGCTTGGGGACAGTGGGAGAGAGTACCTCAGGCAGACTCCCTGCTGAGTATGGAGCCCAAAGCTGGCTCAATCTCAAAACCATGAGATTGTGACCTGAGCTGAAATCATGTGTTAGACACCTAACCAGCTGAGCCACTCAGGCTCTCAGGGGACAGGCTTTTAAAAGAGAAGACCAGGCAATTGCCTAGATGAATGGAAATTTGGGGCCAAAATCTAGAGGGTTTTTGAAAAGCATGGCTGTGTACAATATGGTGGAATGCTCCCTTTCCTAGTTTTTCAAGACACTTTGGTAAAACTCAAATTATTTTTTAAAACACTTTATTTAATTCAATTAGCCAACAAATAGTACATCATTAGTTTCAGATGTAGCGTTCAATAATTTATCAGTTGGTTATAACACTTAGTGCTCATCACATCACGTGCCCTCCTTAATGTCCCTCATCCAGTTACCCCACCACTCCAGCCACCTCCCCTCCAGCAACCTTGTTTGTTTCCTACAGTTAAGAGTCTCTCATGGTTTTTCTCCCTCTCTGATGACTTAAATTATTTTAAAAGATTTTGGAAATCCTGCTACATAGTATCTTTGGAGACATGCCCTTGCAGTGCAGGTCATCATGTAACAGTAACATACCTGCTTTTTAATTTTTTTCTCTGCTGTAGTGTATGATGGGTTTACATTCAAATTCTGCTTTGAAATATTCTGTACCATCACTAAATTAAGTATTTAGAAACAGTAACTTTGGATAGGAAGACAGAAGGTCTGTGAGCTTTTAGCTACTTCATAATTTTCTAAGGTTTTGAAAATGTTAGCAAAATTGCTATCCTAAATTTTCTTAAAAATTGGTCAATTTTTGGAATTAAGTATTTAGAATCAAAATGATTGTAAATGTCATGAAATCATTTAAAAAACAATTTCACTTGTATGTTTTCATGTGTCAAAAGTCATAAAATAAATGCATAACCATAATCTTTGCACATTTAGTGAATATGAAAGAGCTGCTATGAAAATAGGGAAAAATTATAATAGTACTGCCTTTTCATTTTATATAAATACCCTGTGTCATATTATATTTCAAATTTTTCTGGAATTGAGTTCATTTGGCAGAAGACAGTTAAATAAAATAAATTAATCAGGAAGAGTTAGCATCTGATGAAAGAATTAAATCACTCAGATTTAAAGACATTAACTCAAGCATAGCAAAAATTAAGTGTGAGATAATATTATTTATGATGAATTTCATGTAAGATGAATCAATGAGGCACAACTGATTTTATGAAGAAACCATAATAGCATAGAAAAATGCTTGTTATAATATTAAGTGAATAAATCAGCTTATACATATATTATATAATCAAAACTGAAAAATCTGCTGAGAGAAAAAAGCCTAGAATAAACACATCTAATATTATATTGACAGTGAAAGCTTTTAAAAGAGAGCCAGATCACTGTTTCCTTACAAATTTTTTTATCTTCATTGCTCAGAATAAATCCTAATTCATTTCATAATAAGAATAAGATAAGTAAATGAATTTTTTAAATGAATAAAAAAGAGCTTTGCTCTTATAATGCCATTGCTTTTCTCAAAACCTTCCATAAGACCTTATATTTCTATTTATACATTACAGAGATGTTCCAGCATGTACATGAATTTCCATATGTTTGAAAGGAGCAGATGCTTGTTCTGGTTGCTTTATTAGCACTTTTGGGGGAAGCTGGATGGTAAGCTTTGTGTGAATAGTTGGGAGGTGACAGCAATTCCACATTATCTTTAGTGCAGGAAGGAATAACTCTTTTTGGATCACTGACCTTTTTCTTGCTCATTGAATTATGCAGGCCAAGTAGCTAATACAAAGGTAATATTTCATTTTACTAGTTCTGAATTTAATCAACTGTTCTTTTCTTCTTCTTAACTTTTTTACTCTGTTGTTGTCAAAGGTCAGCCTAGCTTCATCCTGACTTTCGCAAACACTAATCTGATCTTTAAGGATTTGGTAAGTTTAGCAATCTGGCTCAAAATTTTCTTCACTTCAACATTCTTAGGAGGGAAAGCAGATTCAAACGATCTGTAGACTAAGGAATAAACAAATTTACACAAAGAAGCTAGTGTAGTTATGTCATACCTTCTTCCTCGTGGTAATAAAAACATTTAGAAAAACTAAAAGCAATGTTTCCTGTGTTTTGAAAGCATTGGAATTAAATGTCAGATTTCATAATGCAAAAACCATGTGTAAAGAACACCAAAACCCTAAATATTTATAAACTAGCATTTTGTAAGTAATTCAGGCATTCCTTATGCTGTGCCATTTCTTTTTTAGAAAATCATGGGTCCTTTATAACAATACCAACAATTAAATACAACAAAGAAAATTACCTTCATTTGCACTCTAGAAATTTAAGAAGTTATTATTTTATGACTAGAATAATCCCTTTACAAATTTCTATGAACTCTGAGAAGTACTCTATGGCTTATTATAAACAAAACAGTTATACAAGCCCCAGTGGTTGGTTCTCTGATTAAAAATAAGAATTGTTGGGGCACCTGGGTGGCTCCTTGGTTAAGCGGCCAGATCTTGATTTCGGCTCAGGTCATCTCAGCGTCATGATCTCAGAGTTGTAAGACTGAGCCCTGCGCAGGGCTCTGTGGTAATTGGGAGTCTGAGATTTTCTCTTTCCCTCTGCCTCTGCCCCTCCCTGCACCGCGCTCATGTTCTCTCAAGCTTTCTCTCTCAAATAAATAAATAAACCTTTTTAAAACAATGTACTTGGGGCGCCTGGGTGGCTCAGTGGGTTAAAGCCTCTGCCTTCAGATCAGGTCATGATCCTGGGATCCTGAGATCGAGCCCCACATGGGGCTCTCTGCTCAGCAGGGAGCCTGCTTTCCTTCCTCTCTCTCTGCCTGCCTCTCTGCTTACTTGTGATCTCTGTCTGTCAAATAAATAAATAAAATCTTTAAAAAAAAATAAAACAATGGACTAATCAATTGACTTTGAGTTAGTGAAAAAGAAGATTACACAGTTGTGCCTGAAATAACCACATATGCCATCTCAAAAAAGAGAGTTCCTCTCCTAGTGGTGGCAGAAGAGGGAGTCAGAAACTTACCCACTGCTGAGACAGGTGGGACCATAAGCTAGAGGTCTGAGAGCAGCTCCTAGACAGCAGGTAGCAACCACAAAGAACTGAATGCTGTCAACAACTTAATGAGCAATTTAAATAAGCCTAGAAGCAGATTCTCTCCCTGAGCCTCTCGGTAAGAGTCCAGCCAGGATGACAGTTTGTGAGACCCTGAGCAGAGTACCCAGGAGAGCTCACCCTGATTTCTCATGTACAAACTTAAGAGATAATTAGATGTTGCTTTATGTCACTAAACTTGTGTTAACCTGTTAAGACACCATAGGAAGGTAATACAGACATTTAAATTATTTAAACCAGGATGGGACCTTAAACAAACACGTGATTCTCTCCTCCATCTAAAAGGTAAGGAAAGATTGGTAGGTGGGTCACCGCGTAGCTCAGTTGGTTAAGTGTCCAACTTGGGCTCAGGTCACAATCTAAGATCCTGGGATAGAGTCCAACATCGAGCTCCCTGCTCAGCAGGGAATCTGCTTGTCCTCTCCCTCTGCCCCTCCAGTTTAATATAAAAGACTTTATTTTTAAAAAATTTATTTATTTAACAGACAGAGATCACAAGCAGGCAGAGAGGCAGGCAGAGAGAGAGAGGGGGAAGCAGGCTCCCTGCCCAGCAGAGAGCCCGACACGGGGCTCGATTCCAGGACCCTGGGACCACGACCTGAGCGGAAGACAGAGGCTCAACCCACTGAGCCACCCAGGTGCCCCCAAAAGACTTTATTTATTTGAGAGAAAGAATGAGCATGGGGGGATGTGGTGGGAGAGGGAGAGAGAATCTCAAGCAGACTCCGTGCTAAGCTCCAAAGCCCCACGCAGAGCTGGATCCCACAACTCTAAGATCATTACCTGAGATGAAACCAAGAGTTGCAGGCTTAATTGACTGCACCACCGAAGCACTCCAATAAATAAAATCTTTAAAAAAAAAAAAAAAGAGAGAGAGAGAGAGAAGAGAAGAGAAGAGAAGAGAAGAGAAGAGAAGAGAAAAGAAAGAAAAGTAAAAAGAAAAACTGGTAGGAGGGAAGTGACCTCTGATTAGGACAGTTAACAGAGCATTGTAAAGTGGGGAAAAAAAGTTATTATTTAGCCACTGATATGAAAAATACTGTTTTAAAGTAATATATGTAAAACCAAGTTTTTGGAAGAAGGAAAGGAATTGAGGATTTACTAAGATTCTTTAGTATCATTTAACACATCAATGGCTAGGGATGTTTTTTATTATTATTAAGATTTTATTTGTTTATCTGACAGAAAGACAGAGAGTGCAAGTAGGCAGAGTGGCAGACAAAGGGAGAGGGAGAAGCAGGCTCTCCACCAAGAAGGGAGCCTGATGCGGGACTTGATCCCCACTTTGGGATCATGACCTGAGCCAAAGGCAGCAATCCAACTGACTGAGCCACCCAGGTGCCCCAATGGCTAGGTCTTATGTTGAACTTTTCCACATAGAGTCTGTTCCTAAAATTGGAATCAGAAAGAAGGAGGAGCCTAAATAGAGAAAGTAAGAGAATAGCCACGGCTTTATGATCCCTGAGGATTATGGGAGAATGAAGCAGAAGTGGGAGATAAACATTAGGATTCTCATTTTCTTTCTCATTTTAGAGACCTCACTTCAAGGATTCTTTATGCCTAGCTCTTTATTTCATGCTATTAGATGATAGACCCTCATGGGTTGTGGCCAAATCATATGTGAACTTGTAAGTGTAAAATGTTAAAGCAAAAAGCCCTGATATTTAGCACTCTTGACCCATTCTTGATTCCCACATGGTAGAATGGGATCCTAGATCCTCGGAGAGGTTGGCTGAAGATTGTGGCTTAGGCACCTACCAGAATGACTGCCAGGGCAGAGTCAGGTACCCCAGCACCGAGGCTGTGGGATGGATTTCCTACCAAAGGTCATAGAGTCATGCCTATGGGAGCATCGACATCATCCATTGAGTCAGCTCAAGGAAGCTCCCAGAAGATCACTGACTTCAGGAACAATGGTTGTATACTGCTCAAGGAGACCACATCCAAGGGGATCCATTCACATGGTAAATCTGTACATTTACTATGATGATTTTCTGACAGAACAGAAATCAAGTGTCTTAAGGAAGAGATACTTTTATGAACACATATAAAATCATCACAATTTGCTTCCAAACAAAATTTGGAAAGGAACATAGCATACTTTTTTCAAAAATATATGAAAATAATTCACAATAATTATTGAATGAAATCTTATGGTTCCCATGATGTATTCAAGGAGCTCATACTTCTACAAGAGATATTCTAATAAATATCAAGACTTGGTAACATTGAAATTATTGGCTACATATTTGTTAAATAAAAAGAATATCTTATATATCTATATACAAAATACCATACTAATATTCTTTTTAAATACTAGAAAGGTGAATAACCAAATAATATCAATTATAACTGGCTGGAACCATTACAGATGATTTATATTCTTTCCATTTCTCTGAATTTTCCAAATTTGCTATTAATTCATAATAAATATTATAAATAGAAGAGAGATATATATAGAGAGAGAGATAGAAGTAATTATAAAATTTCTTATATTATCATCCCAAGATCAGGGAGAGGGAAGAATGAGGAAGAATGAAGGTTGAAGTGACCAGTTGTAGGTTTTCCAGAGATTCCTTTATCAGGCCTCCATTCTGAAAATATCCGTGCTGAAAATATCCATGCTGCTACTTTATTAAACTATTACAGTTTTTCTCCAATGGTTGTTAGCTCTTCTTTGATTTCTCCCCACAAAAGAGCAAAATATAGATTATTTTTAGATATCACTAGGTATCACTCATCAAATGACCACTAGAGACATCTGACTACAGTTATGTCCATGTTCTAAAAACATCAGGTTAGAGGTCAAACCGTATTCTTGATCGTCTTTCTTTCATAGCCTTTCTAAGCCTGCATATACTGTGGCTCTTGAGTGAAACAACAGGAGCTACAGCTCAGACTATTACCTGAGAGTTTAGTTTTGGGAGAATTTTCACAGTTTTCTGTGTCCCTAATGGAGGGACACTGATGTAAAAAGGCCATAATGAGTCCAATGTTTAGTGCTCTTATTTACGGGCAATTCAGGTGGAGGTCGACTCACTCTTGATATGGTCAAAGTCATGTTTCCTTTGAAATTACTGGGTGCAATGATTGGCTACCCTAGAGATACAGTACAACCTAGGGAACTTAAAACTGACTCAGAATCTCTGAAGGCAAGACCTACACATTAGTATTTTGTAAAAATCCCCCAGGATATTTTAAGATACATCTAAAGTTGGAAACCAATAACTTAATGGGAGCTCAGCTCACATGTATATACAAAGAGAGCAGTCTTAATTCTTGTTGTATGAACCAATGTTAAAAGATTTCTTCTCTCTCCTCCCCAGGTTTCCTTTAGTCATACCCATATCAATTTTCCTTCTTCCTACAGAGATACCTCCTTTATCTCATGCCATTCCTATTTTCTACAGTTGCAAAAATAATATTTTCAAGGAGATTTCATCAATAGTCAATCAAATTCTAAAGCTCCACATCATCTTGTTGTTGTTTATCAAGAATACTGAAAGTAGTATTAAAATAATTCCTTGTAATTGACGTAATTCCTTTTAGCAGATTAGCTGTGGACTTCCTACTCCCTTTTTCTGATCTCTGCTTCTTTTGTTATTCTAATAAAGCTCAGCAGTAGCTATTGTTATAATTAAGTATTTATGCTGTATACACATCCTTGAATGCAGAATGCTCTTTGCCTATTTGACAATGGTGTTTAAACTGTGTGCTCCCATATCAAGTATCATTATATGCAAAAGAGAGTAGCAAATCTCTCTCTTGTTGACAAACAATTCAGACAATGACTCTGAACCAAGTCTCCACATTTTCAAAGGAACAAACAAAGCTTTGATCTATCCCTGGTGCTATTTTATTTGCATTCCTCATCTCATTTGTTTGTCATTAGAATCCATCCTCTCATGATACAGTGATCTTTTCTGTTCCTTTTTTATGAATGATAAGGTTTTTGGTATGTCCTTACTCTTTAGGCTACAAACAAATTTTGTTTGACAAAGCAATAAAAAATGTGTTCTCATAATGAAATTTAAGCATGAAAAGGGAGACTAATGATTCTTTACAAAGCTAGACTGTTGATGTTTACTATATTCCTATCAGGGGGCATCCAGAAATGTTAGGGTTTTTTTAAGCAACACAAAGACATATGGACATAGTTGTTTTATTTATGTGCTTGGAGTCCAGTTCAGGAAATTACATTTGAAAATTGTACACTTGAACATTCTAAGAACAATGTAATATAAATTCTACACGAATCAGGCTTTTAGCATGTTCACTCTAAAATAGTGGCTGTTGTCATCAGGGTGTGCTTTGATTGCTCTATGAAGGGAGCCAGAGCTGAAGGATACTTGGGAGGAATTATAAAATGTACCGGTAAGGAAGAAAATGTCATACAAGTTTAACAGTCAAGCAGCTGAAGTCATGTAAGTAACCACCTTAGAGGAAAAGCATGGGATGGGGGGGGGGGCAGGATTATATTACCTAGAGCTTTTTGAAAAAAGATTTTGAATAATAGACCCAAAGAAAGGAATGACTTAAGTTTCTTCAAGTTAAGGTATTATCACTATAATTTCAAAAATTGATTTACTTGGAAATGAGACAATTTTTTTTTTAAAGATTTTATTCATTTGAGAAAGACAGAGAGAGAAAGTGAGCAGGAGGGAAAATCTGAAGCAGACTCCACCCTGAGCTCAGAGCCCGACAAGGGGCTCAATCCACGATTGCAGTATTATGACCTGAGACAAAACCAAGAGTCAGAAGCTGAACCGAAGGAACCACCCAGGTGCCCTATTTCTTTTTTAGGTCTAACTATTCAGTAAGTATTCCACTTTGTCCAATTCTGTTCTGCTCTGGGTCCACTTTTCTTTGGGGGGAAGAAATGGGCCTGATGGAATTCCCCAAGATCCAGAATAAGGTTGGGGGTAGAAGAAATGAGAGATCATTAAAGATCCAGATACTGATTGTGATGAGGCCAAAAACAGATTGGTATCTATGGTGAGTCAGAAATGAATACTAGAGGATGTACAGCAAGTTAAAGGGAATCTAGGGGCAGGGGGCAGCCAAAACAGAAACTGATATGGAAGATAACAATAGGGAAGAAAGCAAGCTACAGAACAAAGCAAGGTGAAAGACGGACTCTGTTTATGTATTAAGATCCCTGGAATCTTCTCTTATTGGATACATGGTTCTCCAGCATATTAGGTGGAAGGAAATGTCCAGCATTCGTGTAGGCAATGAGCATTCAGCACTTTGGGAAGGTGTTCCATTTAACTTCCTTGGATGAAAAGCTACACACAGCAAAAGCAAGAAAATAAACCAACAATTACTTGTTTTGGTGGGCAGGAAGGAAGTTTCAGAATTACTAAAAAGAAGGGGAAGCACAAATCATCAGTAGTGACTAGCTCCATTTTGCTCTAAAGAGGTTTGGAGGTATGAGAAGGAATAAATTGACTGAGGGTGTTAGAAAGTAATTACTGTTGCAGTAGGACTAGTAAAGGCAGAAGGAATTTAAGCAATTAGGCAGTCTGTCTTGGCTCTGTCGCTTTGAATATTGCATTAATGTATTTTATGACTATCAGAGCCTTTATGTTTGCCAGAACTTGCATATGCCCTGCCACATTTTATAAATGGAGGACTCAGCCAAAGAAATAAATTATTGGAAATGATATTACCAGTTACGTGTGAATATTTGAGGCACAGGATGCATCATTTTGAAGGAATATGTAGGTTTATTGGCTCCTATTAGAAGAAAGTGTAAGCTCCCATAATGATATGGTTTACATCTGAATTTACTTCTACTTCCACTCTCTTAATCTTGGCAAGTAGGCAATCAGTTTGTCAATGAGGAAGAATCAATAGATCACCCATGGAGCTCAGAATATTTTTTTACTGCCAGAAGCTATGTGGTCCCCACGCCCATAAAAATCCTGTAGCTCTTCTGATTCTTGCCCCATGGGGAAGGCATGTCAATTCCTATCTTTCCATTAAAGGAGGTTCTAACTTTTTAGTTTGAATTCTGTGCTTCTTCCTTTTCTGTATCAGTAATTTTCCTAAACCAAAGAGGTAAGGATAACTACCTTCTACACATGAACTAACCATGAAGGAGTTTCTGCTATGTGTTATATGCTAAAGCCCCGTGAGCAATGGGGAGTCATCAGGTCACCTCTCTGCCCTTCACGTCCTCTTTGCTGTGGCCTGGCATCTCAGGCAAGCAATTCTCTCCTCTAGGCCACAGACTGCTGCCAAGGAGAGTCCATGAGGGGGTATCTTGAATTTTTAAATAAAAAATAAATTTCTATTTTGAAAAGTTGGTGTTTTTTCTGAGATGACATCCTTTCTACACTTTATTTGAAAAATAATCCTTCATAAAATGACAGAACTATTGGATGCCCCTCCTTTTATTTTTGCTGGTTAAACAAGTAAAAATATTGAATGACCTTGCATAGTGACACAAAAATATCCAATTTCCAATATTTTTTGGAAACATGTTAGTCCACTAATCCACATACCAGTAAAACACTACTGCAGACTATAGGACTTATAGAGATATTCAGACATCTCAAAGAACGGTAAAATATAAACATAAGTAATAATAATAAATGTAAATAAATACATATAAGTAAACATAAAATATTATAAACTTAAAGTTCTCATCTTGACAGTCAAATGAAAACTGAATGAAGGCAAAGAGTGCCTCTGATAAATTTAAGACCATTTCAACATTAGGGTTAAGTTCAAAGCAGACCATTTATGCATGCTTAAATAATCCTGAGAATATACATATATTCCCTGTCCTCAAAGGTTCACCTTCTAACCAGAGAGATGGACAGGAAATGGATAATTACAATAAAGTTCAAGTGATATATTTAGAAGCATTTCTTAAAGGTTCATAGGAATTTAGAAGAGGAAAATACTGCCTGCTTGTATATGGGAAGCATCACAGAAAGCTTGAGTCATTGAGCTCCAGAGAGATGATTTGGAATGTAATAGTCAAGAATTTTTTTCTTTCCATTGACATTATCTATTGCTTTGTACCATTACGTGCATTTTGGCCACTAAGGAAGTCAGAGGGGAAAACAGCGACTCAGAAGTCTGGTACAAATATAGAAGAAGGAGCCAAAGTTAGAGTCCCGATAGGAAGAATGAATGTGTCTCTATTAAATATTAACCATAAAAATAATAATGATACAACATAGCCAATTATATCCCAGGTCTGAGAACATAACTGAGTTGGCATATCAGGAAAGGACAATCATAGTATTACAATGCATTTAAAAATACTAATATTTGCAGCATGAAGTATTAGACTTCTCCATTAAGAAGAAATGACTGCTTTGTTAAAAAATAAATAAATAAATAAATAAATAAATAAATAAATAAGGGGCACCTGGGTGGCTCAGTGGATTAAAGCCTCTGCCTTTGACTCAGGTCATGATCCCAGGATCCTGGGATCGAGCCCCACGTTGGTCTGCTCCGCAGGGAGCCTGCTTCCTCTTCTCTCTCTGCCTGCCTCTCTGCCTGCTTGTGATCTTGGTCTGCCAAATAAATAAAATCTAAAAAATTTGAGCAGACAGATTCCAAATAATCAGTAAGAACAAATTCTGCACATCATCGTGCTAGAGGGGAGGCTACATAGTGAGGTGGAAAAGCGTGGACTTGAAAGTCAGACAAAGTTGTCCCTGCATTTAGCTTGCTAGTTACAGCATTTGGGTAAGCTATTTCTCTTTATGTTTCTCATTTGGAAAATATAGACAATAATACCCACTTCACAGTACTTTTGTGATCAAACAAGCCAGTGTATGTGTAACCCAGAACGATAAAATTGCAGTTTTCCCTGAGGTGCCAAGATTTGTGAGATTCGGCACACCAAAATAAGATGCATGACGGAAGAATAAATTTGCAAGGTAGGTGACCAAGAATCAGCTTGAGAAGCCCCTCAGAACTCTCTGAGCCAGATGGAGATGAAAATAAAAAGAGTGCTGGCTTGCGATCCCTGGTGGATCTCTTGGTTAAGCATCGGCCTCCTGATTTCAACTCAAGTCATGATCTCAGGGTTGTGAGATCAAGCCCCACATTGGGCTCTGCACTCACCAGGGAGTCTGCTTGAGATTCTCTCTCCCTCACCCTCTACCCCTCCCTGTCCCCCACTCTCTCTGAAACAAAAAAACAAATCTTAAGGAAAAAAATATGCATGCTGGCCGATAAAAACATAGTATGAGCCATATATATAATTTTAAATTTTCTAGTACTCACATTAAAAATAGAAAAAATAGGGCACCTGGGTGGCTGAGTGGGTTAAGCTTTTGCCTTGGGCTCAGATCATGATCTCAGGATCCTGGGATCGAGGACCACATCGGGCTCTCTGCTCAGCAGGGAGCCTGCTTCCCCCTCTCTCTGACTGCCTGCCTCTCTGCCTACCTGTGATCTCTCTCTGTCAAATAAATAAAAATCTTTTAAAAATAAATAAATAAAAATAAAAATAGTAAAAACAAAAAAGTGAAAGTAATATATCTAAGTAATATATCTTAACTCTATTATAGTAAGATACTAGTATTTCAATATACAGTGAACATAAACATTATAAATGTGATATGCTGTGTTTTTTTATACTATGTCTTTGGAATCTGGTGTGTATTCTATAGTTACACAGCACATCTCAGTGCAGGACACAGTTCAAGTGTTTGAGAACACCATGTGACTACGGCTGGAGTATCAGACAGCGTAGGTGTAGTACTTGATTCTCAAGTGGGATTCCTGGACTAGCAGCATAAGCATCGCCACAGAATGGTTAGAAGTGCAAATTCTCAGACTTCATCTCAGAACTGCTGAATCAGAAAGTCTGGAGCTGTGGCCTAGACTTTTGTGTTTTAACAAGCTCTCTAGATGATGACGATGCCCACTAAAGTTGGAACACCACTAGTTTAGAAGAGCACACGCTTCCCAAATGTTAATTTGGACACACCTCATTTGAGGATCTTGTTAAGTGTGGAATTTGATTCAGTGGGTCTCCTATGGGACCAGAGCGACTCCATCTCTAACAAGCTTCCAATAATGTGACTTCTGTTGACCCAAATGACAGCCAGAAAGGTAAGGGATTGAACAGTGGTGTTCAACTCTGGTGCAACCCCCAAGGTTGAGAACCACAGGTCTAGAAAGAGGGTGGGGAGAGATTTATGAGACAGGCTACTAGAGTGGGGAGCCATAAATCCCATCCTTTCCCTGAAGGCAGGTGAGCGTGTTACTTCTTTTACCTAAAGCCTATCAAGAGAGACTTTAAAGGGGACGCCTGGGTGGCTCAGTTGGTTAAGTGGCTGCTTTCAGCTCAGGTCATGATCCCAGCATTCTGGGATCAAGTCCCGTGTTGGGCTCCTTGCTCAACAGGAAGCCTGCTTCTGCTTCTGCCTGCCACTCTGTCTGTCTGTGCTCACTCTCTCTGACAAAAGAAAAAAAAAAAAAAATGTTTAAAAAAAAAAAAAAGAGAGACACTTTAAAGAACACATGAAGACTTCGGGATACTCCACTTAGAGTTTGGAGGACCCACCAATCTGGCATCAGATTCCCATTCTAGACAGTAGAAGTAATGGCAAGGAGTTACTTTGGTAGGAAAGCCAAGGTAGATTGTGTTGTGCTTGGGAATAAGCTTTCTCTTAAGAAAAAGATGGTAGGTGGATGCCTGTGTGTTTCCTGTGGTCCAGTGTGAACCCAGAGGAAAGAAGCCCAAACTCCAAACTTTTTAAGTCCTCCCCCAAAAGGGGAAATATAAAAAATGCAAGAGGATGTCACAGCAGAGCCTGGTTTTTATGGAGCAGCCAAAACTATAGGCTACTGAAGGGTGGCTGGTCCATGAGGAGACCCAGCCCAGCTCTGGGAGTTGCAACTGGAAGGCCCTGCAGGGGGCCTCCAAGAAGTCCATAATAGCACATATGAGAGAAAGAATCAGCTTGAATATCTTACTTTATTCATATAGGACATATGTATTATGTAATATGTATTATTATACATTTGTTTAGTATTTTTAATATTTTTTACAGGCCCAGGGAGTTCAATGAAGAAAAACCCTGAACCCTTTCCCTTCAGCCCCTGCAATGCATACTGGGAAGGGTCTATCATGGCAGTTAGCCAGTGGGGACAAAGAACAGGAAGAAAGAACCATGTACTCACTCCCACTGCAGGAAGCCCTGGATGGGAGGGAAGACTATGTGATGTTAATCCTTTGTCTTTGAATTATTGTTAGAAATTAGACATTTGAACTCAGAATAGTCCCACAGTTATGATTTAAAGTAAATTCAGGGCTTTATAATTTCTAAGAAATTCCAGAAAAGTCATACACTTGACAGTATTTTCTTACACGAACCAGAGAAGGGGCAATGAGGAGTGAAATAATTGTGTCCCTATCTTGATGACATTTTGTGAGTCTTGCTTGTTTGATATAAAGACTATGTATTGTGTAAAGTCCTATATGCACTATCTTCACATTCCTTTCCCTCAAATAAGCAAATGCTAGATGAAAAAGGAAGCCGATGATCATTAAGTCAATTACAAACACAAGTCAGATCCTAGAAATAACATTGAGCTTTATCATGGCAACATGAATAGTCAATAAAATGCGCATTTTCTCCCAAGATCAAGAGAGTAGGTCACTATAGCATGAAAGGCTGTGCAAATTATTTCCTTTTAAGTCTCCTGTTAATAGTACATCTACATTTTGTAGCTTTGAGTCAATAACTACTTCCTTAAAAAAGAAAAAAAAAGCCATTTCAGAGTGCTTTAGTAGAAAACATTGTCTGCTAGGAAATTAATAGCACAATTAAAAAGGTTTGCAGGTCTTACAGATGAATGCTGGTTTTTAATCATAACACATCACCCTCCAGATTTAAAAAAAAAAAAAGATACACAAGTAAATATATCAGGAATGACCTGTTTTCCCCGAACATATTTCTTGTGGTTTTTAATTGCTACTATTCCATGTCTTGCAAGCTCTGAAGCAGGCCTGTGTGGTGTCATCTATCATGTACTAAACTTTATTCACAAGGGTCCAAGGTCCCTCCCTAGAGAAGATAACTTTACTTTGCTAAAAGACATGATGGATTACAATATGTATAGAAAAACCCGCCACACTATTTCAGTGAATACTTGAAACTGACACCATCTGAGAAACAAGTACTCTGGGAGTACAGAATGGCAGAATGTTCTTCAGGAGAAAAACCTTCAAATACTGATAACTATTTCAATATTCAATCAATAATTTGCATTAATCTCTTGTAGAGGATATTTATATGTCAGGCATTGTCTTTGGAAGGTATGAATATTTACCTTTTAGAAGTTATTAAATAAGTCTAGTAAGACCATCTTATATTCCATAATAAGGTCTGGTTATCCTAGCAGTTTACAGAAATCAATCTATAAGTCTATCACTCATAACACTATATTTACTGAAATAATCTCCTATCTCCAACATATCTTCCCTTTTTGGTTTAAGATAGGTATATTAGTAGTAAAGTGAATAACAGAAGACTCAGCATCAAATATTATTGACATTATCAATCTTAACCAAATATTTTTAAAATTACAATAAATTCCAAAGATGATTAAATTTGAACTAAAAGCATACTCTTAGATTAGTATCTTATTTTTCAGAAGGATGCTGTATTTTCTGGTTGAATGTGTATTTATGAAAAACTGATAATGAACAGCAGATGTTTTTCTCAATCGTACTCTTCCATTAGTATTTCCTAAGTGCCTATGCTATGCCAGACAGGCACTATGTTGGAGTATAGTGGGGTGGGAAGGGAAAGGGTTGAAAAACAAAGAGTGAGGTGCAGCTTCCTTGACTCAAAAAGCCAACAATCTAGGAAAGGAGTCTGACAAGTAAATATATATTTCACAATAAAGTAAGTTAGATATTGCTACCAAGAGATGAATAATGGGCTACTTTAATGCAGAGATTGGAACAATTAGCACTGTCTGGAGAAGGTAGAAATAGTTTTTTAAAAAAGCATTTTTTAAAAAGTTGAAGAGAAAAGAGGCTGTACAGGCAGATGAGAGCACATTTATGGTGTAGAATGACTGAAAAATGGAGCAAAGACACACAATTCAAACTCTTTGTTTACTGAAGCTCCAGGCTTGGTGTTGTCACTCAGCACAGTCCTAGACATAGAAGAGCTTCTCAATAAATACTGGATGAGGATGTGAGTCGAGGGGCAGGAGGATAAGGAAACACTGATTCCTCATCCTGTACTTCCATCTGTTCACCAAATTTGACCTCTGTTAGAAAAATGTACAGCTCTGAATCCACAGCCCTGGTGAACTAGGAAAAAGGTAAAAAAACAAAATAAATATTAATTAATTAATTAAACAAAAAACCCCCCAGGAGAGAGTGAAAAGACTTTTATTTAATCACTCTCCAGGCCCTAGAGTATCCCTTTACTTTAATTAATGCCCAGTGGGTCCTCACAGAGTCAAAGCTCATGCTAAAAAAAATAAATTAAAAATAAATTAAAAATAAATTCTAGTACAACAGAATTCTGTTTAGAGCAGAATAAGTCCTCCCTAGCGGCTCACCTGGTTTAGCCTGGAACTCTTGATCTTGATTTTGGCTCTGGTCATGATCTCGAGATTGTGAGATCAAGCCTCATATTGGGCTCCACACTCAGCATGGACTTTGCTGGAGAGTCTCCTTCTGTCCCTCCCCTATTCATGCAAGTGCACATGTACTCTCTTTCTCAAAGAATGCATGAATGAATGAATGAAATCTTTTTTTTTATATTTTTAATGAAATCTTTAAAAAAAAGCAGATTAAAAAAGTAAGTTTTTTTAAACAAGAGAAGCATTTATCTTGAGTTTAATTCTAAAAATAGGTGTGAAAAAATATAGGTAGAGAATGCAAAGACAAAAATGAGAATAATTATTCTAATAAAACCAATAACGCTATTCTTAACTTACAGCTGTATGTCCCAGTAGCTATGCATTTTCTCTACATATCTCAAAAGGTTTAAAGAACAGAGATAAAGTTCAAGTCTATTGCTTCACTCTTCAGAGAATTATTACTTTGAAGAGCCAGAAGATTGAAGGGTACAAGTCAAGTCTGACTTTCATAGTATACCTTGCAAACTGTATGAGTGACAGAACGGTCACATCTCTATTAGAGTTTGGCATATTATATTAGAATTCATATCCATACACTTCTTTATCATCAAGGGCTATCTTACCAAGTTTAGTTTTCTCATCACCTGGATAAGTACCTGGCACACTGGAAAGAAATATCTAAGAATGGCTAATAAAGGAAAAATTGCGTAAATAATGAACTATCATATATTATGAGATAGTAACCTTCCGACTAACAATATATGATAGTTCAGTCTATGAGGAGAAAGCCAAAATATCAAGTATGGTCTACTACAGTGACTGGCAAACTTCTGCTATTATGAGCTAGGTAGTCAACATTATAGGCTTTTAAAGCCAAACAGTAATCATTACAACCACCCGACTCTGCCACTAGAGTGCGACAAGAGCCACAAGCAATGGCTAAAGAAATAGATGGGTCTGTGTTTCAATAAAACTTTATTTACAAAAACAGGCAGTGAAAAGGATTCACACCCCAACTCATCTGGTCATTTTTTTAAGGATATGGGTAAGAAATAGAGCTTTAAATTACTCGTCTTTATATCCCTAAAATCTGTTCTGATTTTGAAAGAACAAAACAGTCCCGTTTAGATCTATAAAATCACAGAAGAAAATTTCCGAAAAACTAATTTGATTAGTATGAGATGTTTGGAGCATAAACTTTTTATTCTCCTGCTTCCTTGATGTAGAGGCATACATAAGAAAAGCATGATGCAACCTAGCACTGAAAAATGTTGCTTCAATTATCTATTTTCACTGAAGACAAACGCAGGCTCTGCACCATGGATTGCTGCACTGTGGAAGAAAGCTGGAAAAAACACAGCAACAGGAAGGAAAGGGGGCGGGGAGAGGGTCACGGGAGCAAAAAGAGGAAAGAACAAGAGGAAGACGAGCCCCATTGAATGGTAATCACATCAGGTTTTCTATCTGCACTCCACTGTATTGGCCTGTCGAGATTCACATTTTCAGAAATGACTCTATTTAATGTTCTATGACAATAGTAAAGCTAGAAGATTTTTACAACCCTGATATTTATGCAATTTATACAGGAAGTTTCTATCTTGTTTCAAAAATTGGAAGAAAGTTACTAATGCTATGATACAAAATGCAGCTTTCCCTTCTCTCAGAGCAATCATGTCTATGGCATATAATTTTAACTAATAAACACAAAGTGTTACAGGTGCAGAGTACCGGCTGTGAAAATTTATTGGTTGCTTCAGCTACATAAGCATAATGAGCTTGACTCACAGGCACTGCAATTGAATGTTAGAAGTAAACAGTTTGTCCTCTTTTCTTCCTGCTTCTTGTTTTTCTTAGATTTGACTAGGGATAGAAGGAAAAAATGGCACTCTAATGACACTAATTGTTGCCTAATGGCAAGCATGCTGTCAAATTAGCCTAAGTGTCCATTTAAAAAGCAAACTTTTATGCGGTTTGCTAAACTATTAAGGCTATTAGTCGAGACATGGAATTGATTTATTTTACCCATTGCATTAACCTCATCTTGCATACTCATCAGTTTCTAATACAGGGCAAAGTAAATGTACCTTGATGCTTTATAAAACTGAATTTAACATCAAGGCATTCACTTTTAAAAGCTGCACATGCTGTAATACTAAGAGGCTGATGAAGACTACCAGAATCTTCAGAGCCAGAAACTAAATGAAGCTTCGGCAACAGCATCCTCATGGAAAATGAATTTCATGTCGCTGTATACCAGATGTAATTAGTAGCAAATAGGCTTTATTTTGATGGGGTTATAGGCTCTGATCCATAAAACCCAGAGATAGGGACTGTTAAACCTAACTAAAGAAAGTTAGAGAAAGATCAGCTGCTTTAACAAAAACCCTCCTTTCATGGGACAATGAGAAAGAAAACACTTGATCTGATAAAGGGTTAATATAAACATAGTGTATGTAAGACAATACATTGGATAACTATATAATATCATTGTAAAACTTAAAGTATAAAAAGATACATGTCCAAGAAAAATTCTGTATACTCAGATAAAATCTAACCCATGTGATATGGATTGAGCATGCATACAGGAACTAGTCAACCACTCAAGGTAGCACAGCGCTTCTGATTGTCACCCTTGACTGGGGAACAGTTTAACCTTTATTAGTCCAGTCCTACTGCTATGATTAAATGTTATGGAGCAACATTTTTTATTTGAAGAATCTTCTTACATGTTTCCTTTCTTTAAATTCATTCATTCATTCATAACATAGTTCCTTTTGTGGAACCCCATTCACCCTAGACACCATGTTTCAGGCATTTAGCATATCAGTCTAAACTAAACAAGTTTGTAAATAAGCAAAGATCAAAAATGACAATATATCAAATTATATGAAAATGTGAAAGTGAGTAAAACGAGCTGGATAATAGGAGAGCAAGGAGTTGAAAATAATGGGAATCACTCACACTTACGGAAATGAAAAAAGAATACAAATTAGTGACAGGATCAGGATACAACTACAAACAGAGATTATGAATCAATTGCATCATGGAAGGTACAGTTCTGGCACAGACTTCCAACCATTCAGAGCCTCATTGCTGCTTTACCAAAGTGTACTGCTTAACAAAGCTTAACGCTGTTAGTAAATTTCAACATAATGCATGGTCTCTGACAACTTAACTATTGCCTTATTAAATATCATTAGCATGAATAAAATCTAACATTATTTTTTGGTAATTATTACTGGTAGAAAAAATATTGTTAACATTGGCCTAATTTTTATTCTGAAGTTTCCAATGTCTCTAGAGAGGACACTCCAATGAAAGGGTAGAAGACTAAGGTCATATTATTATTTTGAAAATGTTTTTATTAATGCTAATAAAGTTAGTATTAGAGGAGGGCTACAAACTTCTGCCACACTCTCCCCCAGCTTCAGAAACATTCTAGAATGAAAGTGGTTGAAGAACAATTCAAAACTTCTACTGTTAACCAAAAACAGTAAGATATCAAGGAATAAACCTAACCAGAGGTGAAAAATATATATACTGAAAACCATAAAACACAGATGAAAAAAACTGAAGATAAAACAAAGAAATGGAAAGACATTTCATGTTCATACCTGGAAGAACAACTATTGCTCAAATGTCTATATTACCCAAAGCAGTCTATACATTTAATGTAATCCCTATCAAAATACCAATAACATTTTTTTTTCACAGGGTGAGAACAAACAATCCTAATACTTGTATGGAGCCAGAAAAGACCCTGAATAGCCAAAACAACATTATAAAAGAAAAGCAAAGCTTAAAGCTTTACAATTTCAGACTTCAAGCTCTATTACAAAGCTGTAATTATCAAGACAGTATGGTACTGGCACAAAGACACATAGATCAATGGAACAGAATAGAGAGCCCAGAAATAGACCCACAACTACATGATCAATTAATCTTCAACAAAGCAGAAAAGAGTATCCAGTGGAAAAAAGACAGTCTCTTCAACAAATGGTTCTGAGAAAACTGGACCACTTTCTTACACCACACTCAAAAATAAATTCAAACTCGATTGAAGACCTAAATGTGACATCTGAAATCCTAAAAATCCTAGAAGAGAATATAGGCAGTTACTTCTATGACATCAGCCAGAGCAATTTCTTACTGGGTACATTTTCTAAGGCAAAGAAAACAAAAGCAAAAATAAACTATCAGAACTTCATCAAGATAGGGGCGCCTGGGTGGCTCAGTGGGTTTAAGCCACTGCCTTCTGCTCGGGTCATGATCTCAGAGTCCTGGGATCGAGTCCCACGTCCGGCTCTCTGCTCAGCGGGGAGCCTCCTTCCTCCTCTCTCTCTGCTGCCTCTCTGCCTACTTGTGATCTCTCTCTGTCAAATAAATAAATAAATCTTAAAAAAAAAAAAAAAAGAACTTCATCAAGATAAAAAGCTACTGCACAACAAAAGAAACAATCAGCATACCTAAAAGGCAAACTTCTGAATGGGACAAGATATTTGCAAATGACATATGTGATAAAAGATTAATCTCTAAAATACAGAAAAGATTTACAGGGGTGTCTGGGTGGCTCAGTCAGTTAAGTGTCAGCCTTTGGCTCAGGTTATGATCCTGTGTCCTGATCAAGCACAGAATTGGGTTCCCTGCTCAGTGGGGAACCTGCTTCTTCCTCTCCCTCTGCTTCTCCCCCTGCTTGTGCCCTCTATCTCTCTGTCAAATAAATGGATAAATAAAATCTTAAAAAAATAAAAAAAGACTTCTAAAACTCAACATTCCAAAATGAATAATCCAATTAAAAAATGGGCAGAAGACATGAATAGACATTTTTCAAAAGAGTGCATACATATGGCCAATAGACACACGAAAAGATGTTCAAGAACACGGGTCAGCAGGGAAATGCAAATCAAAACTGCAAAGAGATATTACCTGACACCTGTTAGAATAGCTAAAATCAGCAACACAAAGAATCAGGTGTTGGTGAGGATATGAAGGAAGGTTCCCCTTCTTGCACTTACACTGGGAATGCAAACCAGTACAGCCACTCTGGAAAACAGTATGGAGGTTTCTCAAAAAGCTAAAAATAAAACTACCCTATGATCCAGCAACTATACTACTAGGTATTTACCAAAGTCATACAAAAATGCAATTCAAAAGTATACATGCACCCAAAGTTTATGGCAGCATTATCTACTACAGCCAAAACATAGAAACAGCCCAAATGTCCATTAACTGATGAATGGATAAAGAATGGAATATGGAATATTAGTTAGCCATAAAAAAAGAAATATCTTGACATTTGCAATGACATGGATAGATCTAGGGACTATTATGCTAAGCAAAATAATTCAGTCAGAGAAAAACAAATACTATGTGATTTCACTCACATGTGGAATTTAAGAAACAAAACAAATCAGCAAATGGAAAAAAAAAAAAAAAAAAGAAAGAAGCAAAGAAACAGACTGTGAATCCTACCAAAATAGAGGTGGGTGGGGGGATGCTGTTGTTAACTTGTCTATCTATAATCCTATTTTTACACATAGTTCTTTTGGCTTAACAATTCTACATATCATTGATGAATCCTCACCCTGAAAGATAAAAACACATTCCATTTACATCACTCATCAACAGCTTTCTCCTGACTTCTCATTGTTTTTATTATCCTTTCATTGGCAGTACTATTAGGTACAATTTAAATTGTATCTTTAAATCTCTGTTTCTTATATCAACAGCCTCAGACATTAACATGAAGTCATTTTCCCTAGTCAACCAGCTCCTTAATTCTGCCCCCAAATCTATTTGTTATGCTTTTCCTTTTACATTATTGAAGCTGAAAATTTTACATTTTCAGTCAAATTGAAGAGGGTCTAAAGTGACCACTTAGAAGCTTGTTAAGTGTCCCCTAGACTTTAAAGGACACCATGAACTGCTGTCTGATCCATACCTGAAAAATCTAGAATGCCGGATTCTGTGGATAGCAACCTTCTCTGATACGCAACAACCATTCAGTCTTTAAACCTGTGTTGTGGCAAGGGGAGCTTGAACTTTGGCCAAAGCCGACTCAGAGATATTTACAATATTATACTTGTCTGGAAATATTAATAAAAATATTCTGTGTAGGGGAGCACCTGGGTTGCTTAGTCGGTTAAACACTCCAACTTCTGATTTCAGCTCAGATCATGATCTCTGGTCATGAGATTAAGTCCCGCGTCAGGCTGTGCACTGGGCATAGACCCTGTTTAAGATCTCTCTTTCCCTCTCACTTTGCCCCTCCCGACTCCCCCGCGTTCATACTCATTGTTCTCTCTCTCGCTCTCTCTAAACAAAGAGAAAAAAAGAATATTCTGGGTTTAAGTGTATGTGTGTGTATGTAACCAGATGATTTTTATTATTTGAAAATGACTCAGAGTCACAGAGACTACCCAAAACTCACACCAAGGAAAGAACAGCCCCTCGGTGAGAAAAGAAATAACGAAACCTATTTTGTCTCATTTATTCTACCTATAGTTACAATAGTAACACATATTTTAGTAGTAATTATCTAATACAGAAATGCTGAAGTATCACTTGTATGTAAATAAATATTAACTGAAGAAAGAAAAAGAAAATTTCTAAGAAATCTTTTTAAAACCACAGATGATGCTTACCTTCACCTCAAACCTACTTAACCAGCTTTAAAAAGTAAAGTCTGGGGACACCTGGGTCTCTCAGTCTGTTAAGCATCTGTCTTTGACTCAGGCCGTGGGTTCTGGGATCAAGTCCTGACTGAATCAGACTCCTTGCTCAGCAGGGAGCTTGCTTCTTCCTTTGCCTGCTGTTCCCCCTGCTTGTTCTCTTGCTCTCTCTCTCTCTCTCCCTTTTTCTCTCTCTCACACACACACATAAACATACACGCACACATACACACAAATAAATAAATAAAATCGTTGGGAAAAAAATGTAAAGTCTGGCATCTTGGACTTTGAGAATCCATGCTTGTGATTTTTGTTTTAAAGATTGATTGATTGATTTCAGAGAGAGAGAGAGAGATGGGGCAGAGGGAGAGAAAGAATCCCAAGCAGACTCTGCACCTAGAATGGATCCTAGTGTGGGGCTCAATCTTACGACAATGAGCTCAAGACCCAAGTGGAAACCAAGGGTCTGACACTTAACCAACAGCACCACCCCCCCTTTTTGATTCTGATATACTTGGTTTGCAAAAATTATAAATGAACCTTAGAATCACTTTAGTTAATAACTCTTTAGTTAATAACTCATTAGGGATTATGCACTTATTATGGACATTTGAAAAAGGTCAAAGGATTCTGGTTGATGGCCATATCAAAGCGATCACTGTTTGCTTTGTATTACTTGAAGATAAATAAACACTCTTATATCTGAAAATTATCCTAATAAAGTAGCAAACACTCTCAATTCACTTCAATATGGGAAAGCTGTGGCAGCAATTCACAAATGGCTTATAAGGACAAAAGTTACGGAATGGTAGAGTGCTCTTAGATTTCAATTTACATGATTGACGCTTCTTTCAAATGTTCCACAATTCATACAGACAGAAACAGATGGGCCATCTGTTTTCAAGTTTTTCATCTCTTTATAGCTCAGACATATTTGTGATAGCCAAACATAAACGGGGAAAATGGCAATCCCCATATATGGTTTGCCATCTCTTATTGTCTCCCTTTCAAGGTCAAACTTATTTATGAAAGAATATTCCAACTTCTAAGAGCAGAGCAGAGCTCCTATCTATACTTTCTACTCTATGTGTGGATTTATGCAGATTTACGTTGGGCTATTTCACACAAGAGTGTTAGGAAATTCCATTGATTCAAACTTCCACAACAGAGAAACCGTAGAGAATGCCGTTGGTCTCTAATGTCTCCAAGTCCTCTGAACACATTTTGTCCATTATAATACAGGTTGGGACGCAGCAGCAGTTGAGTTATTCTTGTAAAGACAAAAGTGCTAAGTCGGGGAAAAACTGTGATGACACCATGATGAAATAAAGGTATGACAATGTGGTCTCATCAAGAAAATCATCTCTATTAGTTAAATTGTTTCTGTCCTTAAACAGTTAAAAAAGTTCGTGTTTAAATTCCTTCTTAGGTTATTAAGACAAGATTCTATTGAGATATTGACACTCTGCAGATTACAAATCTTCATATCCTATAAAATCATTTCTCAAACAGAAAAATCTTACCCAAGAGTTCTTTTTGAACTGCAATGAATTCTTGGGCAAATCCCAGTGGTAAATTTGTTAAGAAGCTTTATACAAGTGTCTGTTCTATATGCAGAATTTTCTTGCATCTATGGAGCTCTGCCCTCAACTTCCGAAGAACCTTTCTGAGAACCTTTATCTTCCCGACGGTGGTACAGAAAGCAAAGAGCCATCCCTCAAAGATGAGAGGTCACAGCACTGGCTGTGTTAATACCAGAAATGTTGTTTCAGACATGTCTCTTTTGTTTTTTTCCTCGTAGTTTTTTTTTTTTTCCCTGTGGTAAAGTATGCATAAAATTTACCATTTTAAGCATGCGTATGTGTACAATTCAATGGAATTAAGTACATTCACATTTTTGGGCAACTATCACCAGTAGCCATCTCCAGAAACTTTTCCTTTTTCCTAAACAAAAGCAATGAAGTATCCAACATTTACTCTCCTTTCGCTCTTTCCCTGTCCAGCACCTGATCACCACTGCCCTTCTTTCTGTCTCCTGAATTTGCCAATGCTGAGTACTTCATTTAATTTAAGGCAGATAATATTTCTCATTTTGTGTCTGTTTTTTTTTCACTTAGTGTGATGTTTTTACATTTTATTCATGCTGTAGCATATATCAAAATTGCATTCCTTTTTAAGAGTGAATAATATTCCATTGTTTGTATACCTACATTTTGTTTATCTAATCTGTGGAAAGACATCTGGGCTATTTCCACCTTCTGGCTATTACATATAATGTGGCTGTGAACATGGGTGTACAAATATCTGTTCAAGTTCCCGGTTTTTCACATTTTGGGTATATCCTTATAAAAGTGGACTCAATGAGTCATATGGTATTTATATCTTTAAGTTTTTAAGAAACTGCCCTGCTGTCTTCCGCAGTGGCTGCACAAATTTACACTCCTGCCAGCAATGCACAAGTATTTCAATTTTTCCACATTTTCATGATACTTATTTTTTGTTTGGTTTTAGTATAAACTACCCATCCTATTAGGTGTGGCATGGTATCTCACTGTGGTTTGGGGTCCCATTTTTCTAAAAATGATGCTGAATGTCTTTTCATGTTTTTAGTGGCCATTTCTTTCTTTGGAGAAAATCTTTTCAAGTTCTTTGTCCATATTTTAACTAAGGTACTTTTGTTTTGTTTTTAGTTATAAGAGTCCATTATATAATCTGAATATTAGTCCCTTGTCAGATAGATGATGTATAAACATTTCTTCCTCTCCAGAGGTTGTATTTCCAATCCCTTAATGGTGTCCTTTTTTTTTCTTTTTTCCATAAAGACTAATTTATTTATCTGAGAGTGTGTACAGTGGAGCAGGAGGGGCAGAGGCAGAGAGAGAGAGAATCTCAGCTGACTTCTTACCAAGCAGAGAATGGAATCCGACAACAGTTCGATCCCAGAACCCTGAGATCCTAACCTGAGCGGAAACCAAGAGGGACGCCTCACTGACCAGGCACCCAGCCTCCCACAGCTGACCAGTCTGTTAAAGGAGGTGATAAAGGACAGACACAAGCACCAGATAGAGAGGCACACATGGTGAGGTGGTGGAGGGTCACTTTCCTGGGGCAGACTGTGAACATGTTCACCAACCTCGAAGCCGGGTTTTCCTGGAGGCCTCAGTATATAGGCCTGATTAATGAAACCAGTGGCTATTAATGGTGTCCTTTGATGCAAAAAACTTTCTAGTTCTCCTGAAACCCAACTTACTCATTTTTTCCCTTTGGCTGTGTTTTTGGTGTCAAATCCAAGAAATCACTGGCAAATCCAATGTCATGCGGACTTCTCCTAAGCTCCATTCTAAGAGTTTTATTGTTTTCATTTTTGTATTTAGGTCTTTCATCCACTTTGAGTTAATTTATGTATGTGGTGTAAGCTAAGGGCCTAACTTGATTCTTCTGCGTGTGCAGATCTATTTTCCCAGCACCATTTGTCAAAAAGATGACTTTTCCTCTTTGAGTGGTCTTGACACTTCTCAAAAATCATCTGACCGTATTTATGACAGAGGTTATTTCTGGATGCTCTATTCATCTGTACATGTGTCTTTATGCCAGTCCCACAGTGTCTGAACCACTGTATCCTGGTAATAAGCTTTACAATCAGAAAGTAATAAGTCCCTCCAACTTTGTTCTTTTCCAAGATTGCATTGGCTATTCAGAGTCCACTGAGATTTCCTATGACCTTTAGGATGGTTTTTTTCTAGTCCTGAAAGAAAGAACCTTGGGAATTTTGATAAATATTACATTGGATTGGTACATGTCTTTGGGAGGCACTGACTTCTTAATATTAAGTCTTCTGATCCATGATAATGGGATGTTTCCAACTAGCCCTCTTTGTTTTGAGACCAGACATTACCTTTTTAGTTGAAATATATTCCAGTAATTTCCCAAACCCAACATGATCATTGTTTTTTGTTGCTTTTTCCTGTGACATTAAAAAAAATGATCATAGTAATAGCTATACTTGCTGGGCGCATACTTTTATATTAGCACTCCACAATTTTTTTCTGGTTCAGAGAAAACTACTTAGTGAATGCTCAGATGGCATGCTTTCTCTCTATTTAAGACACTGGGATATTGATATATGTAATAAATGACAATAAAATTCTGCAGAAAAATTGATGTATTATCAAGACAAGCTGAGATTTCTCTGTGTGAACTACTCACATGTATGTGATATTGTATAACATATATATGTAAATGCAAGTTTAAACAAAAAAGAAAGACAATAGTCCCCAAATGGAATCACGTGTGCTAAGCCCCACATCAATAAACCATGACTTATGATCTAACCTTATTGTAATTTCAGCCTCTCCCAGGAATGTGATTCCAGGTAAACTGGAATTACCTGACCAGCCCAGTGAAGTCATCTGCCTAATAGACATCCCCTACCCAACTCCTACCCTTCCCTCAAAGGAAGGTGACCTTGCCTGAAACAATCCACTCTATTAGAAACTTTCTTTGGCCACCCCTTTCTGACTACAAAAGCCTTCCATTTTTGTACAGCTATTTGGAGCTCCTTTCTATTTGCTAGATGGGATGCTGCCTGATTCATAAATCATTGAATAAAGCCAAATTTATCTTTAAATCTACTCAGCTGAATTTTGTTTTTTAACTATATGTAGCTATATAAATACTATATATGTATTTTTAACTATATATAGATATATAAATTATACCTATATCTATATCTCAATTTCATATTTGAAGGGGTTTAGGAGTACCCCCCACCCCCCAATGTGCCACTTTGGCATGTGAATTATTTTGAGCTCAAGTCACTTGAGACCCTGCAGGCTAAAGAGAAACTTTTGTCCTGTCTTTAGTCACTTTAGAAGAATCTAAATTGGGGGTCTTTCCCAGATAAAGAGTTATTAACAGAGATAAATTTTTCTTAGTGACCCATTTCTATAGTAGGGCAATTATCTAATTACCAAACATCTGTTTTTCTTATTGTCCTGCAAAGTGCATTCCTTTCCTCCGAAATCCCAGACCCCTTCTCTTTAGTTCAGAATGACATATATACTTCATTTGCCCGACTGTTTTTGGAATCTCCATGTCTATGTGGGCTTCTCATATGGACATCAATTAAATTTTATTTTCTCCTGTTAATCTGTCTCATGTCAATTTGATGCTTACTCAAGCTAGAAGGACTTTAATGGGATAGGAATTCCTGTTTTGTGATATATTTTTAAAGTTTTATGTATTTAGGACTGTTTGTTTCAGCTCTTCATCAAGATCAAAAGCTTCTGCACAGCAAAGGAAGCAGTCAACAAAACAGAGAAAACCTACAGAATGGGAGAAGATATTCATAAATGACACTATAGGCAAAAGGGCTGATATCAAAGTTCTATAAAGAACTCCTCAAACTCCACACACAAAAAACAGATAATCACATCAAAAAATGGGCAGAAGACATGAACAGACACTTCTCCAAAGAAGACATACAAATGGCTAATAGACACATGAAAAAATGTCCATCATCATTAGCCATCAGGGAGATTCAAATCAAAACCACATTGAGATATCACCTTTCACCAGTGTGAAACAAGTGTTGGAGAGGATGTGGAGAAAGGGGAAGTCTCTTACACTGTTGGTGGGAATGCAAGTTGGTGCAGCCACTTTGGAAAACAGTGTGGAGATTCCTTAAGAAGTCAAAATTAAAACTAGAGCTACCCTATGACCCTGCAATTACACTACTGGGTATTTACCCCAAAGATAAAGATGTAGTAAAAAGAAGGGCTATCTGTACCCCCAATGTTCATAGCAGCAATGGCCACAGCTGCCAAACTGTGGAAAGAACCAAGGTGCCCTTCAACAGACGAATGGATAAAGAAGATGGTCCATAACAACAGAGTATTATGCCTCCATCAGAAAGGATAAATACCCAACGTTTTTATCAGCATTGGATGGGACTGGAAGAGATTATGTTGAGTGAAATAAGTCAAGCAGAGAGAGTCAATTATCGTATAGTTTCACTTAATTGTGGAGCATAAGGAATAACACAGAAGACACTGGGAGATGGAGAGGAGAAGTGAGTTGGGAGAAACAAACCATGAGAGACTGTGGACTCTGAGAAACAAACTGAGGGTTTTGGAGGTGGTGGGGGAAGTGGGGTGAAGCTGGTGGTGGGTATTATGGAGGTCATGTATTGCATGGAGCACTTGGTTTGGTGCATAAATAATGAATTTTGGAACACTGAAAAATTTTAAATTAAATTTAAAAATAAGTTTTATGTATTTAATCATATGTGTCATTTATATATAAAATTAAATATTAAAATATATTTTCAGGAGCACCCAACTCAATCTCTGAAAAGCAGGTAAGGCCACAGAGGCACTTTTCCTAACTGCACACATCTACAAAAGAAAGAAAATTTCAAAAAAATAGTTTATATATATATATTTTATAAACATGAATTTATATACTCAGGCATACTTCTTACATGAATAATGCTTCCTCCTAAATATTAATTCATGGCCTCTGTCCCAGGCATTGTTCCTTCTGAGCCTTTTGAAAACCGACCTAAAATGGAGCCAATACTGAGTTTGGTGATGAGGAAGTTCAAAGCTGATCACAGCCCACACTAAGTATTCCTTTGCAGGAGCCTGTATAGTGATATATGACTGTTCTCTTCATACAGCTCCATTTCCTCATCAGACCTTCAGCCTGCTACATAAACTGAAATAGTGGAAGGTATACTGAGCAGAGAGAAGAGCTCTATAGATGCTGTATGCAGAAGAAATACAACGTTCCATCCAAACCATGTTCTATATAAATGTTACAAAAGGCAACTTCCTGGTCCTTAAGGAAGTGAATAGGGAGACAATGTATCTCAGGTCTATAAAAATGAATTGTAACTACAAGTTTCTTCAATGCAATTAAAGATATTGCAGTGGGATACCGTTCTGACAATAAAACCAGACAGCTTTTACTAGGAGAAGCTTTTCCAGGCAACAGAGTATGTCTTAATCAAATTCCCCACTAAAAGCTTATGTACTATAAAAAAAAATTCTGAAGTAAAATTTAAAAGCCAAGTTCTTTCGAACAATTTACTGTTTGGTATTCCCCAAGTGACAGCAATGTCGCCTTTCCATAGGAGAGAGTACTCAGAAAAGACTGATGACATGTGGCAGGGCAACATCAAGGCTTTGGGAGCTTTAATTTAAAAATGCCTTTCTCTCACATCCTCTGGTGTAAATTGCTGAGCAATCATCATTTTTCTTTACCTTTTGCGTTTGGTAATATAGTTGGTGTCATGCCAGGATCATAGTTCCCTGACATTAATTATGAACCACCGAGATCTACGTTTTTACCTTATGCCCATGCAGGCAAATACTGTGAGGAGATATGGGATACACTGAATACTTGTGCTCTTTGTGAACAATTTTATTTCAGCTCAGTATTTTACAAACCAGTGCTTGATTTTTTTCCCCCATTGTAAAAGCTGTGAAGAGGTCACTGCTCCACTCAGGGGTACCTATTGTTGAAAACTTCAAAAACAGAATAGTCATATAGAAGAAGAAGGGGAAAAAAAAGACATCCCAAAGGTGCTTCACTTGTGGGTACCTTAAAGTTAAGTTCAGGGACAAAATCAATCTTCATTTAGCATATAAACATTCATAGACCATGCAATCCATGAGACACAACTGGAGACCAGCAACCATCCACCTTATAAATCAGAGAAGGATGTTCTCACACATCAAAGAAGATATGACTAAGCATTCTAACAGTAATTTTTAAGTATGTGGATAAATATTTAAACATAATCATTCTGCATGTAGAAAACTTCTCTTTGAACTGAAATAAATATGTTCAATTTCCTACAAAAATGTCTGGGTCTTTTCTCATTATTTAAGCATGTCTCAGAGCATATGTGATAGAACTGTTTGAAGGAGGACATGGTAGACTCACACTTGTGGAGGCCAAGAAAAGCAAAGCTGAACCCACCTCAGGTCTAGCCAGGTCTAGCCTTGACATATCTAGCCAGGTCTAGCCTTGACATAAGTGCAGCCATCTTGGCCCTGACAGCCATCTTAGGTCTCCATGACCAGTAAATGACCCCTGGTTCCAGGAAGACTAACCAAAGGTTTTGAAAACAAAATGCCATACCAAAAACCAATTAAGAATAGGATAGCTTAACAAGGTAATGATCATGTCAGGAGTAGGATAGCTTCACTTTGTAATAAATCATGTCAGAAATAGGATAGCTTAACACTGTAATAAATCACAGGGACATAGGGATGCGATCATGGCCCAATCACCTACTGCCAAATCCACCCCTATTCTGTCTTTAAAAGCTCTGACTGTACTCTGGTTCGGGGTCCAAGTCCCTACTCTGCTGTGTTGGGTACACTTGGGTCCAAGCTTAAGCTTGTCAAATAAACCCTCGTGTGATTACATCAGTGTTGGCTCCTTGGTGGTCTCTTAGACATGAAAACTTGGGCATAACAACACTCAGTTATTTAAAGTCTAAAATATATTTCAATATATTGAAAACTAAAACTCTAAACTACACTAAAACTCTCATAAGTAACTATTCAGAATTATTATATTGAATAAATCTTAATCTTTTGGGGCCATTTGTAAATGACAAAATTATTGGTGCATTCAAAAGGAAAAAAAAGTATCAAACTATTTGTTTGCTCTTTTCCAAGCAGAAAACAATGAATTTTTTTTTGATGAACATTTTTTTTCTGATGTATATTTATTGTTAAAAATCAACTACACCCTGTTGGAGGGATAAATTTCTGCACAGAAATAAAAAATTATATTGTACAGATAACTCAACTGAATATACTTTCACAAACTTTGTAGGATTCAATACTCCATTGTGGAAAGGACAATGACATCTTGACTTCATGAGAGAAATAGAAGAAATTCAACTTTAAAAAAATCACAAAGATAGTATGTAAGTACAATGATCTCTAAAGGCTAATGATGCTTTATATGTTTTTTGACAGAGTATTTATCTAAATGTCACCTAAGAGAGTTCTTCATCTCATTTCTCGTCATTCTCCATCTACACTCCTTCCTTGTATCCTTCTCTTATTTTCATTCTCTTTCATGTCCCAATATCTCAGATTATCTCCTTCTTTAAGAAGTTTCTGGGACCCCTCCCTCCACTTCCTTCCCAAGTGAGATAACCCACTGGCACTCACACACTATCTTTTGGTATATATTGCTCATATCGCTCAAGTATAGTACATCATGTCAGTTGGCTGCTTCCTGCCCCATGGTAGACTGTGCTCATTTTGAGAGCGTGGTTGAGTCTTATTGTTGGTGCTGTCTCCCAGAACCTAGCTGATCACCCCCACAAATCCTACGGACAACCAACAAATATATTTTTAAAGTAATCAATGAACAAATAAACAACTACAAGAATGACTGTATAACAACAAGAACTAAACACAAGAGGATTATATAAAAATTTGTACAAAGGACACTCTTTAAAAAAGAGAATAAATGGCCCTTTGTTCAAGAAACTACTTCCATTTTTTTGTTTTATTTTGAACTAGTAAGTTAAAAGTCAAGTTTTCCATTATAGAGGAGGGGTTGAGCTAATTTTTGCATACAATAAGCTATCAGGAAGTTTGGGGCTAGAACTTGGAACTAGAGAAGAAAGAAGAAAAGAAGGCTGGAGGGGGAGCCTGCCTAGAAGAGGTTTGCCCCTGCATGAAAAGGATGAATTTTTAAGTGATAGTATTAAATTCTGAGTTGCTGCCCAGACTGTGTAGGGTTGAAAACCACTCACTTTACCCCAAATATTGAATAAAATTTTGACAATATACAATTCTCATGAGGTGTGTTATGGGAGGTGAGAGGAGATTAATGCATCTATGAGTGAGATGTGGCTTAAAATGATCAGAGAAGTGGAGGAAAAAGAGACTCAGTGTGAGTTCTGAGAGACTGGGATAGGGTATCAGAGCAAGAGCTGAAGACGAGAAATGACAGCTCTCAGTGAACATGTGAAGAAATTCTTAAAGTATTATCAACAAGCAGGATAGAGATCTAATGTTTTAAAAAATTAATAGTAGAAATAAGAGTTTCCAGAAGGCTAAAAGATTTGAAGACAGCAAGGCTGACTTGTAAGTATATAGAACCTTGGAGCCCGAGAGAACTTTAAATGTCTTAGAGGGTACTTTCCGATTAACAAAACATTCCTACAAACAATTGAACCCATATATTTGTTAAAGTAGTAGCTAAACTGATATATAAAATGTATTTATAAGGTATTGTAACAAAGTTGAATTGTCCTTTTCTTAAAGCACACTTGAAAGGGTAAACTTGCCGTGAACAGTGACAATACATGAAACATTGTGTGCCAGGTAACAAGAAAAATATAGGACTCTTACTCGGATTGAAAGAAAATACTTCAGAGAGAACGATCTTGGTATGCAAATGAGAAGTCAGGGACCAGGCAACCTCTAGAGTGATGGAGTACATGAAACAGTGAACAAAGCTGAACACATCAGGCAGGTGAACAACTCTCAGTACAAAAGAGATTGAACTCTTTTTTTTTTGGAGTCATAGATGAATTGGGCCCTGAGAGGATACTGCATCTCTATCTAGGAACCACGATTTCACTTTCAGGGATTTGGTTGGAATCATAATTCCTCTGTGAGCAGACAATATAAAAGAGAAAACATGTCTACCTCTCCATTTTTTAAGATTAAGGCAGAATGGAAGGGGTGCAACGAAATTCCTTCCAACACCATCTTTAATCTGTATTTGTCTTAGGCAAGGGAATGATAATGAATAACACTGGCATCTTACATCATGAGAACCTGCATCTGAAATGCAAAAAGTTACTGTTGAGGGTGACATTAAATCTGAAAGTCTTCAGAGGTGAACTGAAGGCCATTCTGTATCTCAGAGTCAAAACTATGATTAGATATATGGTAAGCTACAAGGTAGCCATCCATTTGAAGAGTATTACACATACTTTACAATGACCAGAGTGAACAGAAGAGAGCAAATGCTATGAAGCCAGCAATATTTCATGGTGACATCTGTGGATGACTCTGTGTATCTCATACCTGGCTATTTTTTCTTACAAAAGCCAAAATAATAGTTGTATAAATAAAATCAGATATATGAAAAGTTTTGGTCTTTGAATAAAAGATATTCCATGAGCATGGGAATTATCATTTAAATGTATATTTTGTCCTATCTATGAGGAAGTATTCATTTTTATGAATAAGTTTCAAGATGACAAACCTTTTGGTTATATTTCTATGCATTTGATCTATTGAATTTACAAAATAAAATATTCATTTGAAAGAAATGAAAACATATGAAGACAAATTACCAACTGTCATCATCAATTGAACTTGCCAGGAAAATTCTAGATCTAACGGGCTTCAATTGTTTAGCTGGTGTTTTCCATGATAAATATTCATGTTCTGTACCTCCGAGTTGGTCACTTACTTTTGTTACTAAGAAATCTACAATGGAAGGAACTATTGTCAGATTCATTGTTGTGGGATATCATCTGCTGTTAAGAAAATATTGTCAGTTGTTTTTCTATGTGAAGTTGAGTACATCTATAGCTACAGAAATATAAGTAGTACTCTATCTCAGGATATGGTCTAAAAATCTTGAAAAATTTAAGCACAACTCTCTTTCATATATTATGTTAGAATACAAGAAAATAAATTTTTTTAGTTGCTACAAACCTTGAATACTTCTTTACTTAATTCATATCGTTCGTAACTTCTGCATTAAAGAAACACACACACACAAATATTACCCCCTAGGTAATATTTCTACAATAATATTATATGAGTGCATAATTGTGCTTGAGGTAATGTACATTAATTTACTTTAGCCTCTTTATTCTTCTTATAAATATGTACACACTGATACACAAAGTATTGTTCTTAAAGAAAATCATAATGCAGTAGTTGTTAATCAAAATTTCTTAGCTATTAAATTGGTAAGAGAGCAAAGTTGAAGATATCCCATTGAATACAAGCTTTGAGTATACACTCTTATTAAACCATAGACTAGGTCCTCTGACAGACACCATCCTCAATGAAGAGAAAGGAAACATGTTCCAAAGAAGCCAGAAGCTTCCTACTTGAAGCGGGCTTTCTTCCACACACTGGCAATATTAATGCTGGGTCACAGCCTGAGAAGAGACAACGTAACATGTTCAAAGTCCAATTACTGACCTTTCCACTCACTGACAATTCAAAGTGTTTCAAAGGAATTTATTCATCAACATGGGAGAGAATTAAAACTCTCATTTTTTAGGCAATAAGCATCTGCTAAGAAAGAAAGAAGGTGTCCAGGTAACACAGCATGAGTAAGACAATGGGGGTAGTTGGTTGCATCCGAAATTGAACTTTTACACCAGGAGAGGAGCAGGTACAACAAAGGGAATACAGTGTCATTAGCATTTATAGTTACTTAAGAAACTCTGCATGGCATAGAGTCTCACTGTATGATTTGCATAGTATGAGATAACTGGTAGAGAGTCACAATAATTTTAGACTACACGCTCATAATGAATTCCAGAGGAAGTAAAATCAACTACATTGAATATTTCTCCTCGTCCTCTATCACATTAAAAAACTATATTCAAGTTAGAGGTTGACCACTTGAGAGCCATTTTCTTGGCTTTCAGATTGAACTTAGGAAGTTAAAAAAATTGGGTGGTAGGAATTTCTCTAAAACCTAAGATATTATCACTTTTTAAACTTTGAAATATAAAGTTAAAAATTCTATAATGCAGAAATAAAAAATATCCTGTAATTATTATTGTTTCATTACTAATTTAAAAGTTATAGGCAAGATGATAACACCTAAGTTATAATTTGATTGATATGGAAGATATCTAGAACACCGACTTATACAAACATTCCTATTATTTTTCCCTTAAAGGTTGGGTCAAATAATACAGACTATCAAGCACTGTAGGACCTAAAAACATGAAAGAATCTAAAAACCCAACATGCTCTCTATCATTTTCCAGACGGGACAATAACCAGTGTAGATTTGCCACAGAAATAGAAGTCCAAACTAACAAACAAACAAAAATATTGACTCAGACAATCATTTCGGCACTCTAATCCAGGGTTCCAGAACACCAAGAAACAGCTTCACAATGAGAGAATGACTGACTGAAAATCGTCTACTTGAGAAAGTCAATGTCAGAAGATTTGTAATATCACAGTGATGAAATTGTTTTATTTGGACCAAAAAATGATTAGGAATAGCCTGTCATCATTACTAAACAGATAGTGAAAGACCCGCGGATCCCCTTACCCAAGAATTCAACACTGCCACAGGATGCAAACAGCAAGAGGTTCTTTATTGTAGCGCAGGCGCCTGAGGGTAGGAGGGGTACTCTTACACAACAAAAGAGCAGTTAATTAGTTAACGAGGGGGGGGTCTTTCAATAGATATAAGAGGAAAATGACACATTTGATTCCTTGTGTATTTTTCTAATTAATAGACTTTTTTTTAATTTTTTTTTAAGATTTTTATTTATTTATTTGTTTGAGGGCAAGAACGAAGGAGAGAGCTGGGGGAGGGGTGGTAGGAGAGGGAGAAGCAGACTCCTGCCTGAGCGGAGAGCCTGACACAGGGAGCCCAACTAGGGGCCCCACACGGGGCTCCACCTGATATCAGGACCCTGGTATCAATGACCTGAGCCGAAGGCAGATGCCTACCTCCTAAACTCCTGCCTGAGCTGAGAGCCTGACACAGGGCTCCACCCCAGGACCCTGATATCACGACCTGAGCCGAAGGCAGATGCCTAACCTACTGAACCACCCACATGCCCCAGACTTTGTCTTTTTAGTACAGCTATAGATTTGCAGGCATATGGCTCAGGGGCGCACTGAAAGTTCCCCAAAAGATGCTTCTCCTGCACATGGTTTCCCCTGTTAGTAACATAACTGCTTTAGTGCAATACGTTTGTTACAATTAACAAACCAATATTGAGCACTTATTATAACTAAAGTCCACAGCTCACATTAAGGCTCATTCTTTGTCTCGCGCAGTTCCATGGGTTTTGGCAGAGTACTACTCCCATTTTCTGGCTGCAACACAGTTTGTTAATGCATTCACCTCTTGAAGGGCATCTTGATTATTTCCATGTTTTGACAATTATGATAAAACTGCTATTAAAATTCTTGTGCAAATTTCTGTGTGTACACAAGATTTCAACTCAATTGGATAAATACCTAGGAGCGTGATTGCTGGATTGTACAGTAAGACTATGATCACAAAGGCCAAACATTTTAAGCCTTCCTTCTTTTTTAACTTAGACATTTCTATCGTACAATAGGATCGAGGTTTTTGCCGGGCAGGAAATGCATTAAGGTTCTTTGTTCATGACAAAAGGTTAAGAAACACACACACAAAACCTTGCTTTAGAAAGGTATCATGGAATAGCCATCCTTTTCAGAGAAAACAAAGTTTAACTTTGAAGAAAAGAGATGCACATCTCTAAGTAAGCTTCAAGTATTAAATTCATCGAATTTATGAGCAACATGGATATTGTTCTTTAGTGGTCTGTTGTGAACCTAGTTTTTACTGAATTTCATTTATTTTAAGAGTAACATAGCAAACAAGAACAAGAAAGAGTGACAACTTGAAGCAATTCACATCCCTATTTTGGCTGAAATGTCTATAATGTTAAGACAGACAAATTACTTTTCTCTGGCTCTTCTTCTGGAAAAAAAATCAATCTTTATTCACTTTAATAATGCAGTTAAATCGAAATTAAAACAGCAGATCCAAAACTTCTAACCTTTTCTTTAGAGATTTTTTTTATAAGTGTCTAAAACATAGGTATTTTGGCAGTCTGACTTTCAAATAATAATATGCAAAATATTCAAAAGGGGCATATATCATAACATAGAAATTTTATTCGAAGGAATGTAGCCTAAGATAATATTCAGAATTGTACACAAGATATGTGTACAGAAATATCCACTGAGGTACACTCCCAAATACAGACGAGATAGAAAAATCCAAATGATATAAAAAATAAGGGGTTGGTGATTAAAATATGTTATATCCCAGGCACTTTCTCTGTGCTGGATTCATCTAAACAATAAAAACAACACACAAGTGAGTGAAGAAAACAAACAAACTCCCTACTTATAGGGAGCTTAAGTTAGAGTGTAAAATAAGGGAGTGGTGAGAGAGAATCAAGACAGACAATAAATACATAAGTAAAACCCCAAGACACTTTTCAACAACGTGTGCCGTTTGAAAGAAAAATGAAGTCAAAGAAAGGGAAGGTGTGGACTAGACAGCTATTCAAAGGGAGTAGTCAGGGAAAACCACTTGAGGGATGACATTTGGGTTGAAAACTGGTAAAGATCAAAGAAATGAGCATTCCAGAGATGTTAACACAGTCAATAAGCTCTGAGTCAATAATGAGGTGGACATGTTCAAGAACAAAACAGAAAGAAGGAATTATAACCGACTCTTACTGAGCAGAAAGGTAAAATGATAGGAGGCGAATTTGGAGTGGAAGCTTGAAGCCAAATCATGTAGGGTCTTATAAGTTATTTAAGGTGCAAGATAAGAAAACAAAGGAGAGGAAAGATCAGAAAAGTTCTACGTCGAGGAGACGGGGAATGCGGTTCAATCCTGTCCCCAGTGTAGCACTGATGTATATCAGGGGCAAGGTATGGACCAGGGGTCCAGGAAAACAAGGGACAAGTGTTGCCAGGAACATCAGAAGCATGCAGAAGCAAGAAGATCCATCCAGGACCCAAGGTCCGGGGGTGATGTACCAATGCAGATGATTTTATAGCAGAATTCCTTTCTTCGCTTATATTCAAAGCTATCACCTACAAATCAACCATAAATGATATTCTTAATGTATCTGCCATTCTTTCATTTATCCAATCAGGATGTGAGGACTCAATCCAACAAAAGCCTAGAGATAGGGTCCCAGTCCTTATACTTTACAGACCCCACTTTATTGCCACCATGTTACTTAGGCTGGGAAAGACAAACAGATACAAAGTATCAAAAATATGGAATGAGTAGTGATAGGCAGTTCTGACATAATATCGCTCTAGTGTTTTCTGACATGACATTTTATTTTGGTAATTATGGGTAAAAGCTATTCAAAAATCAATCAATAAAGGAAGCCTTTCTACTTCTTTAACCTGGTCTATTATTATAAAAGCCTGGACATGCCATTATAATCAGTTGTATCAAAATACTGAAACACAGAAGAGATGTTAACAAATAAGGTAAAGAGCATCATAAACCAAGACTGCACATGCAAAAACCAAATCCATTGTGTTCTGAACCACAACATTATAATATGTCCTTCCTAGTTCTCTAACTTGGTCCCAAGTGTGGTTACTAATAAAATACTTGTCTTAAAAACAAAAATGGACATGGTCGTCAGTTTGAACCCTTACCAATCATCTGCTCCTCTAAAACCTCCAAATGAATCCAGAGAACAAGGAGAATACATACATATTAATGATACTAATGACGATCATTCCCTCAGTGTGGCTATGGCACAAGCCCAGCCAAATTATGCGGAGAGCCTGGTCAACAAAACCGTCAGGACTTTATAAGACCCATTAATTTGAGAACTGAGCTTTACAAAGTCTGCCAAATCATAGTCACATTTCTCTGCCCTGCACTCAGGGACTACTCAAAATGACATTTCCGAGCTGGAAACACCATTGCTCGTAGCTAAATGAATATTCCCCTAAGCATTTGCTTTTCAAGATACGAGTTTCCAGGAAAGAGACACCACCCACTGCCAGCTGGGTACGGATATAAATAAAAAGGATAAGGAACCAAATTTTTTTGTGTGTTTATGTATTTTAAACTTGGAGTTTCATCATTTGTTTTTTTTTTTAAGTTGTCCTTTTAGAAGTTATTCAGAAATATGTTAAAGAGTGAATGACTTGCCTATGTTTGCATTAATTAGGATTTTTTAAAAATGTTTAAGATCAGTGAAGTTGATGAGTGGCCATTGGTCAATCAGCTCATCTCGAAATGCCGATCTCTTGTGTCCCTGTATATATTGTTCCATATTTTCGCAGAAAACTTTTGTAATAAAAAAGATATGTTGCATTTTATGTAAAAATATTTTCAGTCACACGAAGTAAGTGCATCTTAAAATTTTCAAATGTTTTTAACAAGATGGTCAATAAAAGGTACTATTGCTATCATGAGAGAATCAATGACAAAGACAATAAGAGATGCTATACATATATACAATGTCAGTATAGAGATACAGATAGTGTGTTTATGTTTATAAAATCTATTGGCCTGTGAAGCAGTGCTGTAATAGGTGGGCACCACATTCATTTTCTAGTTCAAATCAAAATTAGCTTGTTATTAACATAAGTTTCCATCTTAATAGTAAATGCTGAAACAACTACAAGTACACACCTGTACATTTTTTCTTTAATTTTCTTTTCAAAAGGGTTTGAGAGGAGACAGAGGAAGGATTAAATCTGTCAGAGCAAAGACGGAGCACTAACAGAGGAAAGAAGCATCATCCTTCCTGGATATGGTCCTAGACACTTTGGGCCCACTGCAGTCTTTTTGCTCATTAGACTCCTCTGAATATTTCTTATTCAACAAAACTTGCACAGGTTCCTACAAAGCATAAACATTCCTTAAGCATTATATACATTTGGATGAATGGCGTTTAAAAGATGACACTCTTAATCTCCTAGGAGCAACACTTCCATAATTGCTTGGTAATATTTTCAAAGGTACTTTATGTAACAGTAACTAGAATGAAATCATAGCAGCATAGCTATGTGAGCAGCATAGCTCACTTTCCTTTCTTCCTGAAGCTCTGAAGGTTCTATGGAAATTTTCCGCATCCCTAGAAGCACTGCCAATTCAAAAAGTATTTATGGAGTATATACTGCATACATAAACCATATTACTAGCATTTGTCTCTCATCTTACAGCTCAAAATATGATTTCATATACATAATCCAATTTGACCCTTGTAAGAAATATAAGGCTTCAAATATGGCTGGAATTTCTTGAAAACTGTAAAGACATAAAGAGGAAAAAAATGTGTTTATTCACACACATATAACACAATTCTCTTACTACTTAGGTTGAACGTCTGTTGCTGTATAAAGACTGACAAATAGCATGGAGATTTACAAATGGGAGGAGAATGCATTGAGTCCTACATGTTCTAAGAGCTACAGTCTATGCATAAGCCACTGAAAAGAGCTGAAGAGCCCAGCCTGGGTTTTCACAGACTCAAAGTTAAGTAATTGTTATTTAGACTCCCAATACCAAATGAGATAATAAATGGTTGGACAGAAAACATTTTAAACCTTTAAACTTAAAAGAGACTTAAGTTAGCTTTCTTACTGGATGACATATTTTTCAAAATGCCTTATTGCAAGTTACTTGATAGAGGAGATAATTCATAGTCAAGGATTCAACAGACAGTATGGAAATATTTCTATGACAGTAGATACAACGTAAGTCCACTCCATGGAAAATTATTCCCCACTAGTTATAGACAGATGTATTTTCTCCAGTTATAGAAATATGTCTTTTGGTAATTATTTTATTTTTAAAGATTTTATTTATTTGACAGAGAGAGAGATCACAAGTAGGCAGAGAGGCAGGCAGAGAGAGAGAGGGAAGGAAGCATGCTCCCTGCAGAGCAGAGAGCCTGATGCGAGGCTCGATCCCAGGACCCTGGGATCATGACCTGAGCTGAAGGCAGAGGCTTTAAACCCACTGAGCCACCCACACGCCCGTATTGGTAATTATTTTAAAAATGTGTGAAGACTTCTGCTTATGAGTGAGAAAACCTTCTATCCTAAAAGCTGGGTAATTTGCAACATCATGATTATTCTTGAGCTCCTAAGAAAGCTAAGCTTACTAAACAATTTAAAATAATTACAATTACACAAAGTATGTTTCCTCATACTGGAAATAAATTAATTTAGCTATCAATAACACAGTTCTAAATAGCCATAAGTCAAAATGGAAGTCAAAGGTGAAATTGGAACATCTTTAATTGAATGAACATTAAAGTACAACCTATCAAAACTTGTGAGATGCAGTTCTTAGAGAAACATTTATAGCATTAAATTTTTATCTTGGAAAAATAAATCAGTGTCAAATTAATAATCAAAGGATTCCAACTTAAGAACATAGACCAAAGGAAGAAAGAGAAAGAAATTAGACAAAGAGGAAATTAAATCCAAAGCAAACAGAAGGAAGGCAACAATAAAGATATGGGTAGAAATCAGTGAAACTGTAATAGAGAAAAATCAATGAAACAAAAACCTTGTTCTTTAAAAATTATCAATAAAATTGACAAATTTATAGTCACACTGAACAAAAAATTACCAATATCAAGAATAAGAGATCCATTACTAATAATAAGGAAAATGATAATAAAAACATATCATAAGTAAACTGATACCAATAATTTTGACAACTTAAGCGAAATGAACAAATCATTTGAAAAACAAAATGAAAAGAGCTCATCTAGGAACAAATAAATAAGCTGAAAATCTCCATAGAAAATTTTAAAAGTTGATAGTCTTCTCATAAAGAAAGCTTTGATGTAGAGATCAATAGAACAGAACAAAAAAATCCAAAAACTAATCCATGTATATGACTAATTAATTTTTGGAAAGGGTACCAAGGCCTCAAGGCCTTCTTGACTTACACTTCACATGATTTACAAAATAAACTTTAAACAGATCTTAGATCAAAATATAAATTCTAAATCTATAAAATTCTAAAGAAAAGATAGGAAAAAACCTCTGTGATCTTCATCTAGGCAAAATTTCTAAAATAGGATTCAGAAAGCACAAACCGAAAATAAAAATTAATAAATACAACTTCACCAAAATTAAAAAGAAAATGAAAAAATAACCTATGCTCTTTGTAAGACACTCTCAAGAAAACAAAGACTAGCTATAAACAGTAACAAAATATACATAAACACCTATGTGATTTATCATTTATCACTTGTATCCAAAGTAGATAAATTAATCTTATAACTTAATACAAGACAAAAATATAATAAAAATAGGCAAAATATTTGAACATTTCATAAATAAAGATATATATGTCAAATAAACATATAAAAAGATACTCAACATAACTAGTCATTAGAGAAATACAAACAAAATTTTGTATTTTGTGGCAGGGAAGGGATTAAGAACACAGGGGCCCATAGAACCATTTTGGGGTCATGGGAATATTCTATATATTCATTGTGATGGGAACCCTGTATACATTTGTCAAAACTCACTAAAATGTACTCTAAAAAGGGTAAATTTTATGTTAACCGAGTAACCTAGACTAACGAAGCAAACAAAAAAGAAGTGTTGGTTTTAGAATCCAAATGTAGGAGAAATTAAAGCTCAAAACATTTTCAGTTCATCTCCATTGTGCTGTTTACAGCTTGAGGTCATACACAGTTGGGAGTTACAAAGAAAAGGATCTCAATATAAGGAAGTATTTGCTAACACCCCAAATGAAGCACATTTCCTGAAGACGATTTAGTGATGTGTTTCTTTTTTTTTTTTTTTAAGATTTTATTTATTTATTTGACAGAGAGAGATGACAAGCAGGCAGAGAAGCAGGCAGAGAGAGAGGAAGAAGCAGGCTCCCTGCTGAGCAGAGAGCCTGATGCGGGGCTTGATCCCAGGACTCTGAGATCATGACCTGAGCCTAAGGCATCGGCTTAACCCACTGAGCCACCCAGGCGCCCCTAGTGATGTGTTTCTTAACAAGTATTTTAATAACTATAACAAAGAAAAAAAAATCCCACAGTCAAAAAGCCTTGGTTTAAACAGTACTAAATATATGTATATATTTTTCAGATTCTACTAGAGAGTTTAATATGTACAATGAGGGATCCCTGAAAGGAATTGTAATATTGCCATGTAGTGCCAAGGTGATGTTCTGGATGGCTGTGAGATTAAATGTCCTTTAAGGTTCTCTTTTAATGCTAAGACTCTTCACGTTAAAAAAAGAAAGTATTCAACATCTGAGGCTGTGCTTATAAATAATCATCAGAAATATAAATTCTTAATAGCAAGGACTTGTAGCATCCACAGTGGCAGGGACGAAAGGTTCTATTTCTTTCCTGTTCCTTATGACACAATGAAAAGCAGTAAATATTGACTGACTTAGAAATGAATAAAAGTTTCATCAATATGTAAACAAACGAAACACTGAAACAAAGTTGTATTGAAAGATCCTGTGGTATAGAATGCACTGTTCTTGCTAGCTTTCCCAAAACATGCTTGCTGTTATATAAACTGTCTGCGTTCTCAGCACTGTTTGACTTTGAAAACATGGAAATGAATCCACTTGACTCAGTGTGAAAAGACACATTTCAGGGAGGAAATCTCATTATTTCTTGCTCCCCCAATACCTGTGCTGGTAATCACACTCCTGTAGTTTCTACACCACCACTTTCGAGGCTGGGGAGGAGTGGAGGGACTGCTGCTGGGTAATGAGCTCCAACAGAGATAAGATTCCAACTTCAATTATATAACATAGAGAAACATCTTTTCTGAAATAGCAAAGATCTACTAAATCCTGATAAATTGTTTTTGATATTCAGCATTTAATAAAGCTAAGTGAAAGCAGAAAGAAAGACACTCTTTCCTGTTTATAACTTGCGCTAAGAGAGTTATTGGGTAGCGTCTGTGATTCTGTCTACCGCTGGCAAACATGATGGTAGAATTCATCAGTATGCAGGACAAGTCACACCCATACATTTATGTACACAACTGTCATTCTGGTCTTGGAGAAAGAATGCCATTAATGAACCTTATTGCATTTAAATGTTATAGGACTACAAATCAATTCAGGGAGATATTGCTCCTAAAAATAAGGTCTGCTGTAGTCCCTGCCATAAGATTCTTGGTAGTGAATATAAAAGAGGCAGTGGAAAACGCCCCTAAAGGATAATGGAAATACTTAAGAAAGACGTGTCAAGAAGATCCAATACACATAGTATATAAGAACTCAAGACTAGAAAAGAGCTCTTAATGTTTATCTTTCCTTGATGATAACACATTGTCTGGTCTAAATACCTTTGGTATTTTGTCTCATGTAATTCTTTGTTGTTTCATATATTTATTTAAAATTGTTAAATGGGCATCTAGAATATGTTAGGCTTTTTTTTTTTTTAACCCTAGGATGAAGAGAAATATCAAAGACAAAGACCCTATAATAGTTCAATGCAAAAACAAAAAGCCAAAGCAGAGTACTATCCCCAAACACGATCTCTTTCCATTCTACCCACTCGGCTTCAGTTTCTACTAAACACACCCTTTTCATTCACACACATTATAGAATGAAATCCAGTTACTAATTTTAAAGGAGACTCCTATGTGGTCTTACATATACCAGGAAAGACATGTCAGAGCACCACTGGTTAATTTGTGCCACTTTTTACCAAGCACCTAGGTTGTTTTAACAGTAGTGTTCTAGGAGACCTGTGTACTTTGTTATGAAGGATGGATGGATGGATGGATGGATAGAAGGAAAGTAGGAAGGAGGAAGGAGGGTAGGCAAGAAAGAGGGAGAAAGGGATTAAATACTCCAAATCCTAGGGAGGATTGAAGTTCTGAAACCATTATTAGTATAACTTCCAAATACAATGAAAAGAATAAATTTTACTTATTTTTTTCCAATTATTGTTATTTTAATTGAACTATAGCTTACACACATTGTAACATTAGTTTCAGGTACTCATCACAAGGGTAACTACCATCTGTTGTCACCACACAGCACTGTTGTAACACCATTGACAATACTGTCTATGCTGTACCTTTTATTCCTGTGACTTATTCATTCTATAACTAGAATGAATTTTAAGATAATTTTCATAAAAACACACAGCACCTATTAAAAAATGGAGTGTAAGAGCAAACATACATATATTTAATTTTTTTTCTTTTCCAACTAGAAAGCACCAGTGGTTCTGGGAATAAAGTTTATCGCAGCCTAATGATCTCTTAACATGTTTCCATTGATCAAATATAGTCAATATAGTGTTTTGAAGTTGTTTAAATATTGGATTACTCTTTCTTTTATTCACTCACTAATTCTTTTGACAAATATTTACTGAACATTTTACTAGATTACAGATAAGTTGGTAGGGTCAGGGAGGACGATGTGCAAAATTCAACTCAACTCTTGATTATGTGAGGCTTATAATCAGATGTAGAAGATAGACAAACATAATAAATACATGTAAGATTGTAATTGCAATCAGAGCTATTAAAAAGTTTATGCCAGATTACATGAGAGAGACCTGTCCTTTATCATTTTTTCAAGAAGAAAAAATACATTGGCAATTAACAGAATATTAGAAACTCATAAAATTTCTTTCTATGATGGTGAGACTATCTTCCTTACACCCCCTAGATAATCATCTAAATAATAAAGTAAGCAGCCTTCACACTTCAGTTAAACTGCAGACTCTGGTGAGTTCAAGAAACAGTAACAGCAATCCCACTGTTTTAGAGACACAGGCATAAAATCTCTGTGCTGAAACACTGAACTTGTCTCAAATATAAATGCCAATTATTTACCTCTCTGAATTATCAGGCATGAATTAGCCATAGATTTGATTTTATGGTTTCCTTCCTAAAGTTAGATCTTCCGTGCTAACTAAAACACACATTATTTTATGAATAATTCTAAGTCTTATGGCAAAGAAGCAGCTTTTCCCAGGAAAGTTTATACTGTATATGCAACTCCTACAGCAAGCACATCAATAAAACTGACTCACTGAGGCAAAACACGCACATCAAATTCCCCTGAGCTGGTGACAAAGTAGACAGGTATGCAGAAACTACTGAATTATAAATGCTATGGTTCAATTCCTAAGCTATTGACCAAAAGGAGAAGGCCAGTGTACTGGCTAGTGACGGCTGAATTGTATTACCTACTGCTGGTAGGAAGGACATTTTCTCATAGGGAAAAAGCCTCTGATAACCCTCTCTATTATCTCAACACTTGTAGCATCATCTCATAGGTATGGTTACAACATAAAGGAGCACCTCTATGATGTTTGGTGGTTATAAGAGGAAGATTACCTAGAGTCCTTAACTTATTTGATGAATCATAATGCCAGAACCATCAAAAGTTTTTCTCTTTCCTAGTGAATGTTCCCTTGAATAATCCACGAAAGGTCAGCATGCTAGACCATTAACTCTCCCTTTCTCCCTTATCAATTATCACAAAACATAAGTGTCTTAACTCGCCGTGCATACACATCCAATAATTCTCTTTAATGCTAATGAAAGTTCAATACATTAATCATAAAGATAATTCAAGAGACATGAGTCGAAGCACTTTTTAAACCAATCTGGGACATTTTTTGCAACATAAGTCTAGATTTACATTCAGATACCTGTTCAACTAGAAAATGTGGCAGATTTTTAAAAATATGTTTTTCTTGCCAACTATCTCTCTGTATTACAGATCAGCCGGCAAGTTGCCTTTTAAATTGTCAAAGGGTTAGTTGGCTATTTGTGATGAAATCTGACATAGAAACACTTTCCATCTCTCCTCAAAGATGTTACAGAAAACTTACCAAATATTAATATTCCTAAGATCTTAACTGCTGCAACTGTATCCAGCAGGCAATCAAGTAAATTTCTCCTACTAATGCATTTTTAAACATTGGTTAAAACTTGAGACATGTGTCACAAAATATCAAAGTGAAAACTAAGAAAGGTATGTAATATTAAATGTTGCTACAACCACAGTTCATGTCGTAGTGACTTCTGAAACCTGACCCTTTGGTTTTATGAACCTTTCAATAAGTTCTGTAGAGAATATTAAATACATAAAATTTTAAAGATTTCTGCACATTTTTACATGGACACTCCACAGCTACACTGTGTACAAGCCAGACATACATTTTCCTGAGTCATCTTTTTTTAAAGAGAGTCTAAACTAAATCCATTTGGGGAAATTAGAACAAATCTCAGATCATCAAAAGCTTGAAATAATCTTGGACTCATTAACATAATAAGAATAGATCTTTGTATACTTAAATCACTAGAAAAGATAAATCACAAAATTGCAATCTCTTGAAAATACTTTAAAATCACCATTACAGTTCTGATAGAATCGCAACAGAATCCATCATATTGTTGCCAAAACAGAAATATTTTTTGTTGTCAAATCACACCCTCTCCTTAAAAAACAAACAAACAGACAGACAAACAAACAAAAAACAACTCTCTCTTGCCAGCTAGAATCAGGAAATGTTTACAGCAATCTAGCACTATCACGGGAAAGGAACACAGATTTCATGCACATAATGAGAGAGAAGTAGATTCCTCAAGGAAGTCCTAGATGTCAGTTGTCCTACCACAAACTGTAAAAGATATGGCATGGAGCTGCCATGAATACAGGGGTTTCATAATCCATGGTGCCATCGGAAGTCACAGGTGATAACATACCAAGATCTGTTGATGATTAATGCTTACCTTTTAGCTGGAAATCTCTATTAATGAATAAACCTTTGGTAAATGTGTAAGTCTGAGATTCTTCCTGACCTATAAGTTAATTTTGGGGGGGAAACCCTAAGGATAGAGTCAAAAGTAGAATTCACTAAGATTTCTTGACTGGTTACTTCATCTTTATTCAGGAGCACACTCCCATCCACCTCAAAACCACCCCTGTTTCCACATCTCGGGGGAGGATTAATTTCTACAAGGGCCACTGATAATTTTCAGCCTAAGCTTTGCGTATGATAAAGGGACATTATCTAGGAGCTCAGTACTACATTCTAGTTTAGTACAAAAATCAGGAAACATTCTGAGAATTGGTAATATCAAGACGAGCACCAAATGAAAAACACATCACAACATCTTAATTCTCCTCGTTTTTCATTCTTTACTCACTGAACTACTTAAGACAAGAATGTAAGTGAATATACTACACAAAAAAACGTGTGTCAGATAGGAGCCAGACAAAAGAATTTGCCAGAAGGTTCGCAATGATCATCCAATAAAAATAATCGGAAAACAACAATGGCGGCAATCCCACTCAGAGCTGTAACCAGGAAACAAAACATTTTAATGTTACGATCTGTGTTTTATCATTCATTCTTGGATGCTATATCCTACTTCTCTTCCAAAGGTTTCCAACGATCTGTGATTCAAAACTCATGTCAGGCCTGCTGACAATTTTAATTTGAAGGGCAGAGGGAAGGGAGAGAGAAAACTTCAGAGATTACCTTGTTCACTAAAAGCATCTCTGTCATTTCGCTTCTTTTTTAGGGAAACACCCCTGGCTCTCTACAGAAATCAAAATACAGACTAAAAATAGGACGTCCTAAAAATGTGTGCCAGATGTATCATATCTAGGGCTTTTCTCACCCCGGGGTATTTGCCAACTCCTACTTGACACATCCCAAATATTTTTAGCACTTCAAAGTCTCTTACTTATTGCTGGCACAGCTGGAAGCTAAAAATACTCACACTGTATAATGCTACTTAAAAAGTCAAAGATTATTTTTCTAAGTATCATTTATGCAGAATATGTTCTCATAATGGGAGCTCAGGTAGAAGCAGTTTAGCTGAGAATGGAGAGGGTCAGAACAAGGGGGCCAAGTACAGTACAGACCATTCTACAGGAATGATTAGGTGGAGAGGGGTCATTTAGCTACCTTTTCAAATGAATCCTAATGACTGGGCAGCCGAGTGCAGCTAGAGCCGACCCAGCAGCTTGGAGATCTACGGATGGGTAATGGTGATAGGGATGAGGTTTGGTAGGAGCTATGCGGGACACAGTAATGGATTAAAGCAGGGTTCGGGGAGGGGAAATACAAGCTCGTGGGAAACTGGTCCCTGACATAATTCCATTATGAGAAGAATAACACAAGTACGGCAAAAACGTAAATGCATGGTCATTTAAGGACAACGTTGGGACAAGGTACCGTTTCTAATACTATAAATGTGGAGGTAACGAAGGTCTGATTGTGAAGCCATCAAAGGGGGCAAAAGTCACCAGGAAATATATGTGCTTGAAAGAGAAATGGTGATCACTTGGGAAAAGACTAGAAACCAATTACGGGAAACTGTAATATCCAGATCACAGAAACAACCAGGGAAAGAAGAGGAGATGGAGAAATTCTGCAGTCAGGGAACTTGCATTCTATAACAGGACTTGTGTCAAGGCCAGGGACGAGGTAAGTCTGATTATCAGGCTGCCTATGAGATGAGAAAGATTCCAACAGTTCTCCGCATATGCTTTGCTTAAGACTCCAGTGAGCATGGCGCCTTGGCCCATCAAAAAGGTGATGCTCCTCTCCACGTATAGGAAAGATTGAACAAAATCCTCTCTGGGTTTAAACCACAATATCATTTTCTAGTACAAGCACTGCCATTTGTTCATTTAATAAGGTGAGTCAGATTTTCTCAGAAATACATTTGAGTTTCACAACCCTGTTTTGACCAAATATGTTTATTTCTATATGGAATTTAATCAAAGTCATTAACAGCACTTGAATCTACAGAACGAGTATTCACTGGCAGCTGTCGGATGTTTGCTTTGAATAGGACAGTTTTGAAAGCTGGCTCTGACTGACCACATCCAGATGATAAATTCTCAAAATTCTGAATAACAAATCTGTCAAGGTGGACATAGCTTTCATGATTGGGGCACACCTGGGAATACAGGAACATATCCAACAGGATCTTGAAGGACCTAGTTCCTCTTCAGTCAGCCACCAGGATATGTGAGCTGCCACTTGCTTTTTCATTCTTTTGGGGAAACCTGCACTTGGGTAACAAACCACAAAGCAGCTGTTTCTTCCCTTTTATTTTTTTCTTGGCAGCCATCAAGCCTGGATCTGTAATTTAGTAGAAACTAAGACATGAGAATAAAACCGAATGTATTTTCATTTTTTCTTTTTAATGAAATCAGAGACAGAAATGTTTAGCAACAATGCAAGTTCTATATAAATGCGAGTTCGTGTTATCTTTGATTGGTGCCACAGGGAATTCTGAAGCAGAAATAAGAAAATCACCTAGCAGTGGTATCATGGACATTTCAGTGTTGGACAGGCAGGGAGCTGAATGAGGAAATGTCAGCTAACGAAGAATGGGGCACACGATTACTGTCCTCCCACCTCCAATGAGGACTTTGTAAAGAACTCACTCATAGGATGTGGATAATTTCTTTGGCTTTGAATAAAAGAATGGAGCAAATACATCTGCCTCAGTTTCCCCTGAACTTGGTGACTGAAATCCCAGATGGTCTCTACCCTTTTCCTCAAGCCGTGCCTTCATCAGCTTAAGGGGGACTTCCGCTAGCTCTCAGGGATGCAGTGAAGAGTTTGACACCGTCCCATGCTGCCACTGTCGCAGTAATTCCCACTTGCTCTCTCTATAGAACGGGGTTTCTGCTTTAAGTTTTTGGCCCAGGAAACCCCTTTCTTGCCAGGATCTGACTCCAGTCTATAAGGCAGGTCCCTTCACCTGCTTCGATTTCCCGTATCATGCTTTCTCTTTCACTCTGCCTGATAGGGATCCTGCCACGATTGTGAAGGTCACTTAACAATCACGGTCTTACTCTGATCTTAGTCTTTTCTATATGCAAGGCTTTCCCTTCTCTCTACCATGCTTTGCCTTGCCTGCTGGATCGGAATCCTTGCCGTTGACACAGGACCGTTCTCAGCTCACGTAGCCCGTCCCTTCTTCTCTGGGCGTTCAATGGCACAGCTGCTCCTGTAGGACTACTTGCTGCAGCCAGATGGAATTCCTCAGCTCTGAGAAGGGCATCCAGCAATGATTTTTTTTTTCCCGCTTTTCTATTATCCTTGTGGGTTTTAATTAATTATTTTATTTATTTTTACGTTCTGAGTACCTCTTGTCTCCAATGATAATAACATAGAGGCCATTCTTAACTCGAATATGGGTTGTTCGTAGAACGGTCAGGAATGCATCTTTCTCTCAGAAACAATGCTTTAATTGGTAGTTATATCATATTTTCAATTTATTATGTACTAACCAAAACATTTAACCCCTCAGGAAACTAAACTGCAGGTATCAAGGGATACTGCAGAAGATTCCTGGTTGTATCATTAGTGTCCCAAGCGGCCATATACTTTTGTTTTTATTCATAACCCCTTGGAAAGCTATGCTGTGCTCAGGTGCTAAAGCTGCCCCCACAACATGGTATGTGTAAGAGTGACAAAGCCTCCTTGGCCATCCATGAGAGAAAAATTGGAGTCACCGAGAATGAGGTTCATATAGAGCTGCAGGCCCGTGGTTTACATGCAACATAAGAGCAGGCATGTGGTAGTGTATCAGTCTGACCACACAGCTATAACAGAATGGCACAGCCCGAGTGGTTGGAGCTACAGAAATTCACATTTTATAGTTCCGGAGGCTAGAGGTCCCAAGATCAAGGTGCCAACAGGTTTGGTTTTTCCCAAAGCCCCTCTCCTAGGCTTGTGGAGGGTCATTTTCTTGTTGTGTCCTCACATGGTCTTTCTTCTGTGAGCACAATTCCCTGGTGTCCTTTCATATGTACAAATTTCCTCTTCTTAGAAGGTCACCAGTCAGGCTGGAATACGGCACAACCTTGTGACCTCCTTTTAATGTAATCACCTGCTTAAAGATTTTCTCTCTAAATAGGGTTACGTGCTGAGGTGCTGGGGGTTAGGACTTGAACACATGGATTTAGGGGGACATAATTCAGCCCACCACAGATAGGACGCACCAGTCTCCTCACAGATAGCACAGACCCTGGTATGGCAGGATCCATGTGTGAGTCACATGTAAGTGATGATGATGTCAGAAAAGAGCAGTGACCAAGTTACTCGTGCTTACCTATTTATTGCTAAAAACGTTACTTATGTGAAACCTAAGAATCACAAATAAACAATAATTCACAGGCAGAACATAGGTAGCTAATGCTAAGTAGTACTTATATCACAATACACAGGATTTGGGGAAAAGAAGTGTTTTAACCAAAGGCAGACCTAAAGCATAGTCCCAGATCAGTTTTATTACAAGTTACTTGAAAGATTCAGTGACTCCTAGACATTGTTTAAAATCATAGGGATCATCAAGATAAAAAAATATAATAATTTACTCATCAAATCCAAAGTATTTATTGTGCAAGTCAGGGTTTCCGATGCTGGTTGCATAGCAGTGGACAAAACAAAGACATTCTTGTTCTCAGGGAGATTGTTGGGTAACAGAAGAGATCATGAGCAGAAAGGTAGGTATGGATTCAAAGTAATGAGAAATATTATTTCTATGAATAAAAATAAAGCTGAATGTGAAGATAGAGTTACAACAGTTTTACTTTTGTCCCGAATAAATGAGGGAGCACTGTGCACCTCTATAGAAGAGTCTTCTGGGGAGAGGGTTTAGTGGGTGCCAAGGCTTGGTTGTTTGAGGAACAGCCAGGAAATGACACAAGTGTGACCTGGAAGTTGGGAAGACACAACCAAGAAGAGGTAGATGATGCCTTATGATGTAAGGATATACAGGGGGAAAAGATCTTTGCCAAACATGTAACAAGTAAATGGCTGGTGTTTATAGTACCTAAAGAGCCCCTATAAGATGATGAAAAAAACACAAACAAAGGCATAAGAATAGGGCAAGTCAGAGACAGGGAAATCTCATAGGTCAATGAAAATATCTCTAAGATATCAAGCAGATAAAAAACTGCAAATTCAAACAGTAACTGGATATGATAGTTCTTCACAAATCAGATTATTTTAGAAAATGAGGAGGGAAGAACAGATAAGAAACGACAATATTCAGAATGGCAAGAATGCATGTAATAGACAATCTCATGAATGACTGCTGGGTTTACAAATCACTTTAGCCATTTTTGAAGACAATCCAGCAATCAATTCTTGCGAATTTATGCTAGAGGAAAAAGCGTACGATACTTCCATTTTATATTTGTCTATCTTATTTCTGTATGCTTGTATGAGGATAGACTAAGGTTGAAGGACGCACACCATACTGATAATACTTATTGCCTCAGAAGGAAAATGAGGAAGATGATAAAATGTATCACTATTATTTTTTTAAGTTTTTATTTAAATTCCAGCTAGCTAACATACAGTGTTATATTAGTTTCAGGAGTATGATGTAGTGATTCAGCATTTCCTTATCCAACCCTGTGTTCATCACAAGTGCCCTCCTTGTTCCCCACCACCTATTTAGCTCAGCTCTCATCCATCTCCCCTCCATCAGTTCGTTCTCTATACTTAAGAGTTTGTTTCTCTATTTGCCTCTCTCTTTTATCCCCCGCTATGCTCATATGTTTTGGTTCTTAAATGCCACATGAGTGAAATCATATGGTATTTGTCTTTCTTTGACTGACTTATTTCACTTCGCATAAAACTCAACACCAAAAAATAAATAATCCAATTTAAAAATGGGCAGAAGACATGACTAGACATTTTTCCAAAGAAGACATACAGTTGGCCAACAGACGCATGAAAAGATGCTCAACATCACTGGTCATCAGGGAAATGCAAATCAGAAGTGCAATGAGAGATCTCCTCACACCTGTCAGAAAGGCTAAAATCAGCATCAGAAGAAACAGGTGTTGGTGAGGATGCAGAGAAAGGGGCACCCTCTTCCAGTCTTACTGGGAAAGCAAACTAGCGCAGCCACTCTGGAAAACAGTATGGAGGTTTCCCAAAAAGTTAAAGATAGAACTACACTATGATCCAACAACTAAGTATTTGCCCAAAGAATACGAAAGTACTAATTCAAAGGGATACATGCACCCCGAAGTTTATAGCAACACTATCTGTAATAGCCAATATATGGAAACAGTCCAAGTGTCCATAGACTGATGAATGGATAAAGAAGATATGGTATGTATACACAAAAGAATACTACTCAGCCACAAAAAAAGAATGAAAGCTTGCCATAGTCAATGACTTGGATGGAGCTACAGAGTATTATGATAATCACTATTATTTTTATATAAAAGAAAAATATGTATTCCCAAGACATTTGCACTAAATCGTACCCTTTAAAGACACTTAAGAAAGGAAACATTTCAACTGCATTTTTGTCTCCATAGCACCATATAACTGATTGAACTTTGCAGCAAATTGATCCTTTTGAACAAGTTAAATGAGCTATTTTGTCTTAGACAAATGCAACCATAATTATGTAAATATAAAAGAGGGTTACATGGAAGATTTTTCTACTTATTCTGACAGTAGAAAAATTACAAGACAATTGTCCCTAATGGACCACTGTGAATCTAGTTTTTTAAATAAAATCCATCAATAAGCAGAGTTTAACATGAAAATGGACTTAATGGTATCTCGATCCACTAGTGGGAAATTATTATCAGGCAGTCCTGTGACATAGAGCCAAGGCAGCATTATAGAAGTCTATATGGTCTCTTATACACAAACATAGTAATGAACACATTCTCTCTCTCAGATCTCTGTATGATGTAAGTCAACTCATGTCATCCATGATCCTTTAACAGAAAGTCTACATCCATCTTATCTTTGTTTTTAGATAATAGTAATGAGATTTCTAATATGCTGAACCTTGTAATTAAATGAGAATATAGGGGCACCTGGTGGCTCAGTCAGTTGAGCATCTGCCTTGGCTCAGGTCATGATCTCCAGGTCCTGGGATCAAGCCCCAGGCTCTCTTTTTTCTCTTAAATAAATAAATAGAATCTTTCTAAATAAATGAGAGTATAAGATGATGATGGACAGGAAAACTATGAAATGTAAAGTGCATCTCTGTTCGTTATTTTGTCTTCAGTAAGTACTTTATCTATTAGAGTTGGATGTGGTTTAAAATCATGCAATTTTATATGTCCTTTATTGATACTCAAATATTTTTTCTTTCTAATTTCAGAACCATAAGATGGATAATTTACATCTTATTTATTAGAAGGCCATAAATTGAAATATTTTTTCCCTCAAAATATAATTGAAAACAAAAGAAACGTAACATTTAATTTTGGCCTTTTTAATCAATCCACTCATACATGAAAATCACAATTGTGTAACACTGATTGATGTCACATTGGTGGTCATAAGGATCACACTGTGCATCCTTCACAAACTATACAATATATTTACCTATGAGGCAAATCAGAAAAAAATATTAATCAAAATTAAAATAAGGGCTAACTTTTTGTAAGATTTAAGGAATACTATTTTTGGTACCTAAATGTCATTTTATAAATGTGTATGTATATGTATACCTATGAATTACACAGCTAACCCTCTCAGCATCTTCTCATAATAATTCTAGAAATGTGACAGTCTAGTGAACACTGACCCTGACTCTCCTTATAAAAAGTAAAGTTTTGAGGGCTAGACTGACTTCAGAATTGAAAGTTGTGATGACCACAGCATGAAGTGAAAGGAAAGGGTTTCTCGTAGCTAAAATCCAAAGGAGAACCACTTTCAGATCATCCTATCTAACTGAGAAATAGGACAGTCTCTAGGAACAAGTGCTGATAAACTCTTCCAGGGGCAAAAAAATAATAATGAGTTGTAAATGCACATCTCGTGCTATGCTTCCTATACTAATCTTAACATCCAAACAGACAGTCACAGGTTAGGAAGAACAGACAGGGTGAATAGAATGAGAGAAGGCAGGTTGACCTGGTCTAATTCTCTAGTAAACAGGCTGGTAACCATCCTCACCAGATACAAACAAATAACCTGTGTTAGAGATTCTTGATCCATTAAAGTCTTTTTGTATGTGGTCCATGGTTTGGGATATCTAGATTCCTTCTAGGAAACAAAACTAGTATCTATGGATTTATGGAGGGTTCCTTATAAATGTCACACAAGCTATACAATTATTTACATATAAAAGTGAGATATTTCATTGTTTAAAAGGTTCTCTTATTAATGAAGTAACCTACATGCCTTGCATAGATAGATCTTCTATTATTATGGGCTCAAAGGTGCGTCTCATGGGAGAAGGAAGAACCTTAAGAGCTAATCAAGGAGTCTTAGCTCCAGAATTTGCCCATTTCTCTTCGTTGTTTATATCATAAATTATTAGTAAACCTTAATATTTGACTTGACCATCCAGTTCTGTGTTAAATTATTCCTCCTCTTCCACCAGCTTTATATTTCCCTCTCCATCTATCCTTACCTTATCTATCTACCAGGTCTTAAGCATCACTTATCCCCTATCCCTCCATCACCCCACCTCATACTCACCCTTCTCCAATATAAGAGATTCTTAACATTGTATAGCCAAAATGGTCTTGGTGACAATCCCATGCAGTTTCCTTTTTTTTATTGATGAGGATACTGATCCCCAGAAAAGTTATGTGAACTATGATGATAATTTCAAATTCAGGGCTTCTCAGGTGATACTGTAGCTCTTGCTAACCATGAACTGTGAGGATTTATTCTCTGTTGATTTGGTATCCAAATAGTTACATGTCTCATGTCTTTACGCTATGGAGTCTTATCAGATGAGAACTACATCTATTTTATTTTAATGGTTCTCACAATTACATATCTATAATAAAATGCTCAATAAACAGACATGAATGAATAAGTAATTTGCTGTATCTATGAGTTTTGTGTTAGACTATTGCCTATATATTTAAATCATCGTCAAAATCCCCTAGTAATTTCAATTAAAGTTCAGCTTTCCAGTTTTTCCTTTCCAGATTCCTTCTCCTACTTGCAACATCCATACCCACTTCCTCCAAGTAGATACAGATTCAACAGATTTACAGTAGAGCCTGAAACTCTTTAATCTTATAATACCTCAGGATATTCTGATGCTGAACTAGGTTTAAAAGCAAATGAATGGACATCTAGGTTCTTTCCATAGTTTGGCTATTGTGGACATTGCTGCTATAAACATTCGGGTGCACGTGCCCCTTTGGATCACTACGTTTGTATCTTTAGGGTAAATACCCAAGAGTGCAATTGCTGGGTCATAGGGCAGTTCTATTTTCAACATTTTGAGGAACCTCCATGCTGTTTTCCAGAGTGGCTGCACCAGCTTGCATTCCCACCAACAGTGTAGGAGGGTTCCCCTTTCTCCGCATCCTCGCCAGCATGTGTCATTTCCTGACTTGTTGATTTTAGCCATTCTGACTGGTGTGAGGTGATATCTCATGTGGTTTTGATTTGTATTTCCCTGATGCCGAGTGATATGGAGCACTTTTTCATGTGTCTGTTGGCCATCTGGATATCTTCTTTGCAGAAATGTCTGTTCATGTCTTCTGCCCATTTCTTGATTGGATTATTTGTTCTTTGGGTGTTGAGTTTGCTAAGTTCTTTATAGACTCTGGACACTAGAACCTAGATGTCCATCAACAGATGAATGGATCAAGAAGATGTGGTATATATACACAATGGAATACTATGCAGCCATCAAAAGAAATGAAATCTTGCCATTTGCGACAACATGGATGGAACTAGAGCGTATCATGCTTAGCGAAATAAGTCAAGCAGAGAAAGACAACTATCATATGATCTCCCTGATATGAGGAAGTGGTGATGCAACATGGGGGCTTAAGTGGGTAGGAGAAGAATAAATGAAACAAGATGGGATGGGATTGGGAGGGAGACAAACCATAAGTGACTCTTAATCTCACAAAACAAACTGAGGGTTGCTGGGGGGAGAGGGTTTGGGAGAAGGGGGTGGGATTATGGACATTGGGGAGGGTATGTGCTTTGGTGAGTGCTGTGAAGTGTGTAAACCTGGCGATTCACAGACCTGTACCCCTGGGGATAAAAATATATGTTTATAAAAAATAAAAAATTTAAAAAAAAAGCAAATGAATGGGATGATTCAATAAGTTGACTTCTAAGTCTAAATTTAAGATTTAACTAATCTACTTATAGAAGAAAGTATTCTCTAATGTAGGCTTTATTCTACACTATATGTATTTGTAAAATGTGTTTCAATCATGAGGCTCTCAGACAAGTTGTTATAAAAATTTTTGATTACAAATGAAACTTAAATGTGCATGTCCCACTGGAAATGGATTAGAGGCCTCATCTATATATAAGATATTTGCTTTAGGATTTATAGTAAGAGATGTAATATAAATCACTGTTACATTGTATTCAGGGGAAGACTTAAGTGTTTTTCCTAAAGGATGTATGTTATGTTTCTTTCCTCTTACTTAATCAGCTGTATGTAGGGTCGGAGGGGGTCTGATCTTTGGCCTATCCGGACATACAAAGTATATTTCCTATAAGAATGTTGTTCAACATTTATTAAAGTTATAGTTTCCTCTTTATTAGGCCCATAAGAGAAATATTTCTTATGTTTCAGTATTTCTGGATAACTGGTTTGTTTTTATCTAGTGAGTAGAGTAAAACACCTCTTGTTTCTTATTCACATTGCTCCCTAGAGAGCTGAAAGTCAAATTTAAGGCTCACCTCCACCAAAAGTAAGCTCTTTACAACATGCTTTTCTTTTGCTCACTTCCCTCCTTGCTTCAGTTTTAATTCTTGTAACCACATCCTTGTCTCCCCTAGATTTCCTCATGTACTTTTCTCATTTAGTAGATAGAGTTTTGCATACTGCCTTGAATACTTTTTAGAACAGTACAAGGACAAATAATTTCATAGTTACCTGGATGCATTTATTGCAAGAGGCTATTGGATACCGTATCTGAAAACAAACGTATGGTTCAGTGGTCACAGGGGACTGCAGTCTGGCTCATTTGTATGTCAGAACACTGACCTCCCTTACCGGATCAAAATGAGGCTATAGCCATATGGCACACAATCTTGAAAGTTACTAGGTGAATATCAGTAGTAATGTTACATTGCAGTAACAATCCTTAATGTGATTCCAGAACATACAATTAATACCATAAAACCAGGAGCTAATATCCACCCAAATTACTATTATTCCTTCTGAAGTATCATTAATACACTTTTATAGATGGTACTTTCTAAATTCCAGGACAATGATTAAGGAAGGTCCTGATGTATGATTATTTTTTAAATAGTTCTATATTTTAAAGTACTTTTAAAAGCCTTCCATGTTAACTTCAGTACTCATGATAGTTGTCTTTTAGTGTTAAGAAGTAATGCTATCCTTTATGATGCTTGGATTGTATTTATCTAAAGTTCTTTCTACATCTGTCAGGCTTCCCTCATAACATGCAGGCTCAGAGCTCTTGGATGTTTTCTTTTTTGAACTGCTTTGAAGGATAGACCTTCACCTCTGGTGGGTTCTGTACTTAACACATGTCTGAGTACAGATTCAACTACTTTTCTTCTCTACTGATCTGTATAATGATTAGGATATAGGAGGTCATGACTCACATTTAGAATCAGGCTTGTCTCAGAATTTAGGCTGTTAATCAGAATTATTACACTAGGGAAATCTATTACTTTTACAGTTTAAGTAATGCCACGGTAGAAATGTATCTGATCACAGATTTTGAGTCAGTTTAGGACCAGATTTACATGACACAAGAGACAGACTATCCTAAAACCACTTTCATTCAATTTTCAAATTTTGGAGTCACAGGAACAAAATAGAGCTACTTGTGAGCCAATATAACTAGTCTTTTAAAAATGTAACTCATTCTCCTGCCTTGTATAAACTTAACATATTCTTAAATTTTAGACTAACAGAGAGTGCTGTGTTTGAAGGGAACCAAATGGGTGCTAACACATCCTGCTTTAAGAATACTGTCCTTTTCAGTAATATAAGGTATCAGCACTCCTTTGTTCCAGAGTACAACATTCTTCTCTGGTTAACGACTGAACCTAACTTCCATTTTCTTTCTTTCTTTCTTTCTTTTTTTTTAAGATTTTATTTATTTATTTGACAGACAGAGATTACAAGTGGACAGAGAGGCAGGAAGAGAGAGAGGAGGAAGCAGGCTCCCTGCTGAGCAGAGAGCCCGACATGGGGCTCGATCCCAGGACCCTGGGATCATGACCTGAGCTGAAGGCAGAGGCTTTAACCCATTGAGCCACCCAGGCACCCCTAACTTCCATTTTCTCATGCATCATTAAAATGTCTTTTCCTCTCTATTTCAATGAATGAATCTGTTTCATATTACCAATAAGTAAATCCTAATTGTTTAAAGATTTTTATTTCATTACACTTCTTTATGAGCAATTATGGTTTAAAAATATCAACAGTTTGTAAGAATAATATCTTTTCCAAGACTCTTAAAGCACAGAAAGCAGGATCTAGAAATACCCTTACGATGATAACGCCACAGTTTAATTCAACATGAAGCACTAAAGTGAAAGATAACACATCCACCCATAGATCATAGATATCACTGAGATTTGAAAGCTGAGCAATATTAAGTACCCCCCAACATTAAGCATTATTTTAGCTAACTTGATTTTCACAGCCCAAGTCAACTAAAAATTTCCATTCATATGTTTGCCTTTTGCTGAGTCTTATATATTCCTTTGATGTGTTTCAATTGCTTTCCATAAGAAATATAGTCAGAGCATTCACTATAAAAATAGTTGTATATCATCCAAGCTCATGGAGAAACACTTGTTTTACTACTGAATCAGGAGGAATCTATATTTTCTCCTTAGACCTTAGACACTGAAGCCATGAAGCATTTTACTGAAATAAAAATTCATCTTGATTTATCAATAAATGTATAACCAGTCTAACTCCCACTCTGGAGACGCAATGTCAGGAGCATGATCTCATTAATTACATTGGCTTTTGGATGTGAAGAGACAGGAATGACACTGTACAATTCATTTTTCATAATGAGATTTTAAATCTTATTGTACCATTTTACTGCAATGCAAACATTTTCTTTAATTGCTGAAAACTGAACTAAGACTCCAGTGAAACCAAACACTCCTATTTCTCAACTCTGCTCAGCAAATACAGCAATAACACATTGAAAGAATCATTATGAAATGTAATGTAACAGATACCCCTTGAATGATTGAGCCAGCGGTGCTCCCGAATTTTGACTGATAGTAAGAGATTCTGAAATCTCCTCATCATAACATAACAGAGCCAAAAAAAAAAAAAAAAACCCACAAATACAATTGCTTATATAATTCAAACACTGCCAGTAATTCTAATATTCTATGCTTCTTTAAAAGCACACGCCAATGGATTCTCACGTTTCTTTAAAAGGATTTACTGGACTATGAAACCCGAACTAAGGTTCCCTAAACGCTTATCTTGTCCTTTCTGCACCACATTATTACCACAGCTGATGGCTTATCTTGCTGAGTTTCAAAATGCACTAAGTGAAGAGAAATTCTATTATCTTTCCAAGAGAAATTATTCTCTTTTATTACTCAAGTTTCATTACCACGGTAGTTTTTGCTGATAATAATGCCAATGTATTTCTTACCTTAATTTATTTTTATTATTTTGAGGTAAATCTCAAATTAATCATTCCTTTCCTTAAATGGTACTTTCCTCTCAATCAGATATTGACTCATTCTGAATTCTCCTACCCATTTCCTGACCCATGCATTCTGAACAAGTCTCATCTTTAAATCATCTCTAGATTTCTTTCAATTTGCTTATGAATTTCTTCCAATTAAAAAATAAAAGAGGGCGGAAGAACTGGCAGCAGGTTTTCAGAGCAATATCCCCAAATCCTGTGGCAAGAATCTACCCACCGCCTACATTTTTCATGTGTGTTCTCTCATCAAAAGTTAGTACTTAGTGATTATAGTTAGCTTGGCAATCTTGATGCAATTTATGAGATCCTCAGAAAATATCATATAATCGTCATTTTACAAAAGAAATAGTTGAGTATTTATGAGAGTTGTCACTCTCATGGGTGTTACTCTATTCTGAGAACACAACCTTGGTCTCCTGAATTCCAAGATACCCTTAAAAAGAGCAAGCTGTTCAATCGCTATTCCCACTATATGTATTATACCAGACCAAAGTGCTGTACACAACTATGGAAGAACTATAATGTTCAGCTGAAGAACCAGAAATGTCCAGCTGTATTTTCTGCTAGAATCATTATATTCCTCATTAGTTTGAACACGGGCAGCTGTGGTCTTTGTACAAATACTAGCATTTTAACATGTTCCAACATCAATGTCACTATGATATTCAAAGATTATTTTTTTTTTTAATTTGACAGAGAGAGAGATCACAAGTAGGCAGAGAGGCAGGCAGAGAGATGGGGGGAAGCAGGCTCCATGCTGAGCAGAGATCCTGATGTGGGGCTCCATCCTAGGACACTGAGATCATGACCTGAGCCAAAGGCAGAGGCTTAACCTACTGAGCCACCCAGGTGCCCCATCACTATGTATTCAATGTGCTCAGATCATTTAAATATTAATTTCTTTAAAGCACATAGTATTTCAGCTAGTTTTTCAAGGCAAAGAATCGCCCACTAAAAACACTAAAAACAATACAATGATACTCATAAATATACATATACCCGTAATATGAGTCATACCATATTTCTTCCAAAACGATACTGCATCATTTTCTTAAATTTTGAGAAGTTGGTGATTCATAATATAACATGTGTCTTAAAATATAAAGTACTCTGTTTTATGATGTAACAGACTAAAGTGTTATAGATAAAGGACTTTATAACATTCCAATGTTATTAGGGCAAAAATAAAAGGCACAGAATAATATATCATCTAATATATATTAGATATATTAGATGATGTATATATTAGATGATATATATATCATCTTAATATATATATTAAGTAGGTATTCCTCTAGATTTCTAAATAGCAAGAGAGAATCAGTAGCACACGAGATTTACATTTTGTTCTATGGAGTCAAAGACATAAATACCACTGAACTTTAGTTTTGCTTTGTCAAAGGAAAGGCTCACAAGGTGCATGGGTTCTCCAAAGCAGTTCAGTAACAACAAAGCACAGTGCAACAGTGATAGTCAACTGGGCCCCAGGCATTGCTTTCACTACTGATATCATTATGACAGATTATAATGTACAAGATGCTCAGGAAATACTTTATACCTGTCACTTACTTGAGAAATCCTTGAGTATTTGCGAGAGTTAATGATTATAATTCATTCATAGTTACAATTCATTCATTCATAATATATTATATTATGAATATTATATATTCATATAATTCATTCATAGTTACATAGGTGAGGTTTGATTGTTCAAATCTGAGCTGTATCCTGACTCAATTATTTGATAAAACCTACCTAGGAGAATCCGGGATCTAGTTCTATACATTAATTTTGATATAAATAACAGAACACACAAACTCAAATCGCCTCTCATATATATATTTCATACCAAAGTCAAAAGGGTTTTTGAAGTCAATATAGGTCATTAGCTCTTCCCAAAAAAGACCTCTCATTTTAAATGACCCATCTATTTTTTAAGCCAAGAAAAATATTTTTCACTCATTATAAAATAAGTTTAAGATGATTTATAAGCTTAAATACATGTATTCCAAACATATGCTATTGGAGCCATGTGAATTATTTTGATACCAGTAATCAACTTTTTTTTTTCACACTATAGGACCTAAATTTCTTTACAATTTTTTTGGACATATTATTTTAAATACATTACATCATAGCCTTGTTGCAATACTCACATTTCTGTGATGAACCTATAATTTCAACAAATGTCTATTTAATTTTGGTAATGCACTTAGCTACCACCATTGAATAAGTAACTAGATTCCCATTCTTTTACCTCTTCTGTATTTTCAATATAACACTATTTAAATTTTTTCCAGACTTTCTTTTCTAGATCGTGTCACTAAGTCCCAGCTATTGAAAATAATTCAGTCTCCATTATCTTACACTTCATGATTCAACTTCTGCAAGTTCCTAAAACATAAAGGGTAAATTTGAAACAAAAATCTATTTCTGGAAATTGGATAATTCATAAATAGACACCTAATATAATTTTCTTCCATTACTCTTCCTTTATTTATAAAAGCATAGGCCATCTCAGCCATTAAATTCAGCTATGTAATTTGCTCATAATGTGTACTCATTTTTAATTTTCTGGTCAGGGTAGAATAGAATCTCTACTGGGAACATTAGTCCAAGAGCATTTCACGCATAACCAAGAGAGTATTAATATGTCACTGATTCTGTTTGTGACAATATGCACTGTGGGAATTTAGAATTCACAAACCAACATTGCTAATCAGAGCAGGTATATTGGCAGTATCTAAACTAAGGACATGTATCTGGAAAATGTTTGTATTATCAAGAAGTTATGCTATTAAAAGAAATATCAGTGGTAATAGAAACTTCCATTAAAGATAAGCAAGTTATTTTCTCTTAATACTTGGTTGATATAATCAAAATGGTACCCAAAATCTCTATGCATAGAGATTTTCTAATTCAACTCTTGTTAGTAGATCAATAAAAAATAATTGCTTGCTAGAAGAGGATGGGGAGAGATCATGTGCTATGGTTCTAGTTTTTAAAATATAGATTGGGTTAAATCTAAATCAATATGCGATCAAAAATAAGGTTCCCAGTTGGGAACATTTTAAATTCTAACTTAAGAGTACAGAATTTTTAGTATGAGAATGTATTATTATACACTCTAATATTAAAGTTCCTAGATTTATAGTTTTTTCCTCAAATTGCTAAATAAACCAAAGACACAAACCAAAATAAAAATCGCATTTAAGTTAAAACACAATCCATTTGTCAACAAAGTCTTCTGAAAAAATTAACCATACATTTGATTTATAAAGTGTGCATTTCCATTTTTAATGTATTAATGAATCTCAGAAGGTTCTATATAATTTAAAAAGGAGACATAATCATTAACACATATGTTAGTGAATTGTGCAAAAAAACCAGAACAGCATTTTCTGATGACTAGTTATGTGTAAGACTTTCCTAATTACTATTTTGGTGTTCAGCCTCCAGAAGGGTTGCTCAGTATCTGAGACTGATCAAGCACTGATTAGGATAAAAGGCTCTTGCTCCACATCTGACCTTGGTCATTTGTTCCCAGCAAAGAAAAACCTCTAGGGCCATATTCATCTCATTTGTAACTAGAGTGGTTAGGGTAGGGGGGTGGGGAAGGAGGGGGGTGGTTAGCAAGGGTGTTAGTGAAAAAGAGGGAGAAAAAAAGAGAGAGAGAGAGAGAGAATGCTGAGGTTGTGCCTTTTCAGTAGTAAAAATGTCCAATAAAGTCCTCTCTCTAAGAGATTTTAGATTGTCCTTGAATGGAATACAATGAAAGATAAAGTTTGCGTGAGAGGAGCTTCATTTCCATTTTCAAACTTCTGTTGAATTCGTCACCCACAGTTAGCTGAAGTTCTGAATTTAAAGAGGAACTGGTGTAAGAGAAATGGTAGAAAGAGAAACAGGGCAGAACACCTGCCCACAAAGCCACCCAGTATCTAGCAAGCCCTTAGGCACTTTCAGTTGGAGTGGGTAAGTCTTCTTCCTAGAACCCAGATTTCAAATACAATCAGTGTTTTTGGTTTAGTTTCTCTTTTTGGAAAAGTCTGCAAGTTTCCCATGACAACTTTGCTCAGTCAGCTCTATGTACAGCCTGCCCCTTTAGCAATACTATAATGTCATAGCCTCTTAGAAATCCTCAGGCACTCACAAAGTGAAGTTGAGCTTCTTGGAAAGCAGGTTATCTTTAACTATTTTTGTTAGAATTAATTACCATTTTGACAGTTAGCTAAATGATTTCATCAGTAAAACCATTTGTGGCATATAGACAGCAGGATAATGGACTTCTTAAGAGCGCAGATCATGCTTAAAATTCCATCAGATTCTAAACTCCTTAGGAATAAAAATGATACTGTTCTTTGTGCCATTTCCAGAAACTGGCGGAAGAAATGAATTCAAGTAATGAATTTTCCTAAATACATTATATCTGCACTTTTTTTTCCATAAAAGAGGTATAGTGTTTTTAAAATATTTCAATGATTTCATTAACTCTTTACATTCCAATTTCACCTTTCCAGGAATCATATAGCAAAGTCAACATTAATTAAATGAAAATGCATGCCATTAAAGCCCTCAGATAACCCCACCAGATACAAATGTCTTGCTTCTTAACCTACTTCTCTTGTGTTACTAGAGGAGGACTGCGTCTTCACTGACAACAAAACCACCTCAGTTGATACTGCAAACAGCATGATCTAATGTTTTGAAAACATCAATGCCAACCCAAATCCTGGGGGTCACTTCTGGCCACTTCTAGTAAATACTAAGCTTTCCTCTTATAATTTTCTTCTTTTGTGCCATCTACAACTCTATTAAAATATATGACTCGTGTTAACAAATAAATCAAGATAAGTAAAATCTAGGTGAGTAAAACTAAGCACTTTAAGACTGGGAGTAATAATAATAATATTAATGCACATAGCATTTGGAATCATCATTTTAAATACAACATTCATAAAAACATAAAGGAAAATATTTCTACATAAATCTACACCATGAAGATACAAATAAATATGAAAATCCAGCCCCGGTCCTCGACAGACTTACAACTATGTTGAGAAGATAAGGCTGCATATGAAAAGTTGACTAAGACAAAGAATAAAGCAAATTAACAAATATGCTTAAAAAAAAACACACAAGGCTTTCAATGAAGACAAATAAACTTTGATCTTTATCTCATCCCATATATAAAAATTAATTTGAGATGGTCATAGTCAAAACAAGAGGTTCAAAACTGTAAAGCTTCCAGAAGAATACATAGAAGAATGTATTTGTGCTCTTAGTGTCAGCAAAGTTCCCTTAAACAGGACACATAAAGCACTAGCCCATAAAAGGGAAAACATAAATTATATTTTGTCAACATTAAAAATTTCTAGTTACCAAAGAACATTAAGAAACTTGAGAAAGTAATAAAATGAAGAGGCATGCCCCAGATGGGAAAAAATATATTCAGTACATATCTAACATTCTGGGTCATATACTGAATGTACAGAAAGCTTTTAAAAATGATGGAAAAACAAGCAGTTTGCTTGAAGATACACTTAAAATTTATTTTAAAGATTCATTTGTTTATTTGAGAGAGAGAGTGAGTGAGCGGGGGAGAGGTAGAGGGGACGGAGAACCTCAAGCAGATTTCCCGCTGAGATCATGCCCTGACTTGAAATCAAGAGTTGGACGCTGAACTAACTGAGCCACTCAGGCACCCCCTAGACTTAAGATTTGAATAGACACTCCCCAAAAGAAGATACACCAATGAAAGGAAGCACATGTGGAAGTATTCAACATTTCACAACCATTAATTTGGCTAAAATGAAAAAGCCTAGCAACAGTAAATATTAGCAAAGATGTAGAGCAACTATAATTCTCATACATTTCTGGTGGAAGTGCAAAATAGTACAACCACTTTGGAGAACTATTTTCATGGTTTCTTTTTGTGTGTTTGCTTGTTTCAAGTTTTTATTTAAATTTTAGTTAATTAACATAGAGTATAATACTGGTTTTAGGAGTAGAACTTAATGAATCATCATCACTTTACATGTAACATTTTTATGGTTTCTAATAAAGTTAACACACATAAATCATTTTGTCACTGGAAACAACACAAACACATGACAGGAAAATGAATAAGTAAATTTTTGTATATTCACACTAGAGAATACTACTTGGTAAGAGAAAGGAAGAAATTATGAAACACAACAACAAAGATGGACATCAAAAATATAACGTGTTCAAGCACTAATTAGAAAACTATATGCACCCCTATGTTAATTGCAGCATTATTTATAATAGCCAAGATATGGAAGCAACTTAAATGTCCATCAGTAGATGAACAGAAAGAAGATAGAATATGTGTATTTATAGGGCACCTGGGTGGCTCAGTGGGTTAAGCCGCTGCCTTCGGCTCAGGTCATGATCTCGCGTCCTGGGATCGAGTCCCGCATCGGGCTCTCTGCTCGGCAGGGAGCCTGCTTCCTCTTCTCTCTCTCTCTACCTGCCTCTCTGCCTACTTGTGATCTCTCTCTGTCAAATAAATAAAATCTTAAAAAAAAAAAGAATATGTGTATTTATATACACACATATATACATGTACATAATATTCCATTATATGATATATATTATATAATTCTATTATATAATATATGTTATATATTAAATATAACTCAGCCATAAAAAAAGAATGAAATATTGCCATTTACAACACCATGGATCGATCTAGAGAATATAATGCTGAGCAAAATAAGTCAGAGAAGGGCAAATACCATAAGACTTCACTCAGAAACAAAGTAAGTGCACAATTAAAAAAGAGACAAGCCAAAAAGAACACTATTTTTTTTAAAGCAATCTTTTTTTTTTTAAAAGATTTTATTTATTCATTTGACAGAGAAAGATCACAAGTAGGCAGAGAGGCAGGCAGGCAGAGAGAGAGGAGGAAACAGGCTCCTGGCCAAGCAGAGAGTTGGATGCAGGGCTTGATCCCCGGACATGGGATCATGACCTGAGCTGAAGGCAGAGGCTTTAACCCACTGAGCCACCCAGGTGCCCCCTCAAAAAACACTATTAACTACAGAGAACAAACACATGGTTACCAAAGGGGAATTGGGTGGAGGGATGGGTGAAATAGGTGAAGGGGATTAAGAGTGACTTACCATGATGAGCACTGAGTGATGTATGGGATTGATGAATTACTACTATATGGTACACCTGAAACTAATATAACATTGTATGGTAACTACCAGAATTAAAATTTTTAAAAATACATATGTGCTTTAAGACAGGCACACAAAATACATGTACATATAATGAAATATTTATGACACACAATGTACACTTACAACCAGAAAAATCTAATCTATAGCACTAGAATTCAGAAAAAGTGGAGAATTCTCTAGGAAAGGGTACTTCCTAGGCCCTTTCTAGGACTGGGTGCGTTTTCATGGATATGTGCATAATTGTCAAAAGTAATCAAACTGAACATTTAAGACATTTTTTTCTTTCGTATGTAAATCATACTTTAATTAAAAATAGCAGCAAAAACAAAAGTCTGCCTCAAAATATTTCAGGATTAATTGTTAAATGAGTGGATCAGAAGAGAGATACACTGGGGGTAGTGTAGACTTATAATTTATTAAGTTAAAAAAAGCCAAATATATAATGAAATATAGATAATGATATATGTATATATGTATATATAACAAAGCATTTATATAATGAGATATATATATACAAAATGAGATATACATTTGTGTTGGATCTTAAAGAACAAATAGAATTTGAATGGTAGGACACAGACAGAAGGGCTTCTTTCAAAAAAGAAATATCAAAAATGTAAAAGCCTAATTGTGCCATTAAAAAAAAAAACAAAAAGGGGTGCCTGGGTGGTTCAGTGGGTTAAAGCCTCTGCCTTCGGCTCAGGTCATGATCCCAGGGCCCTGGGATCGAGCCCCGCATCGGGTTCTCTGCTCAGTGGGGAGCCTGCTTCCTCCTCTCTCTCCGCCTGCCTCTCTGCCTACTTGTGATCTCTGTCTGTCAAATAAATAAATAAAATATTAAAAAAAAAAAACAACCAAAAACTTCGTATTGCCTCTTTTTTTTTTTTTTAAGATTTTATTTATTTATTTGACAGACAGAGATTACAAGTAGGCAGAGAGGCAGGCAGACAGAGAGAGAGAGGAGGAAGCAGGCCCCCTGCCCAGCAGAGAGCCCGATATGCGGGACTCAATCCCAGGACCCTGAGATCATGACCTGAGCCAAAGGCAGAGGCCCAACCCACTGAGCCACCCAGGCGCCCCATATTGCCTCTTAAGTAAAATTCCACTTAGGCTGATTCTGAACCTTCCTGCAAGTGTCCTTTCACACTGATGTATATATTCCTCTGTTTTAGGCTCTAGTACCCATTTTAACCTTTCTGCTTCCGGATAAATGGCTTACCAGACATGATTTTGCTGGTTCCTTCTTTTATACCAAGGCCTCCATACATTTCTTCAAGACCAGGAATAAGACTACAAATTACATCCTCTAAATTTCCTGTAATTATATGAGCTGCATGCTGACTACTCTCCTATCTTGTCATAAAAATACCAGCTAAAATACTGCTTCTATTCCAGAGTTATTTCAGTGACACCAGTATTTATTACTCTTTCAGATTTGAAATTTTTTACTGCTTATGGCACCTGGAACAAACACTCAGGCAAGAAGAAACGATGCTGCAGAGGGAAAACTGTGAGTTTTCAGGGTTGATGAGATTACCAAATGGAGAAAGACACTAATCTCATTTTGTAGAACATCTTCGGATTCTTTGATCACACTTGCATTGGATCTAGTCTCCATAAATATTGAGCAAAAGGGAGGATTATAGGACAGTCTGCTTAAGGTAGTGAGCAGCTGAAGCATACTCTCACCTAAATTCAGAGAAGGAAAGTGTAAAGACTCACAGTTTGAGTCTCTTAAACTGTAAAATAGATCCAAGGACAGTTTACCTACATTGAAAGAGCATCTATTATTTACCAGCCACGGAATGAGACCCTTTGAAGAATTAATTTTCCATGTTTTTTAAATATTGTAGGGTTATTTGACTGTTAAAATATTTATTAAAGCATGACAGTTTACGGAATTAAGCAAAGCTTTCCTTTAATCTAATAGACAGACATCCAATCAAATTCCTCCGAGAACTACTAGGAATATGATATTCCAAAGAAGCTTCTACTTCACCTTGATGCAATTTAAATTGAGGGACCCTTCAGACGCTCTGAAATATGAAGAGTTTATTCAGTTTATCAGTGCTGTCTGAAATTACTTTCAGAAATAGAGAACAGTTTTAGTGACCTAGTTTTATTAAAAAAGAAAGAAAGAAAGAAAATTCACAATGGTGAGAGATAAACCTGATGTGCTGTTTCTGCCTGCTGTGTTCTAAAACCGCCTCAGGCTGTCTCCACAGTCATCTGTATCTACCAACTCAGGCCTTCCCTTGCTTATGTTTTTAATCTGACGGGGATTTTTTTTCCCCATAAATTATAATGTATCTTACAATAATATATTTTTACAACCCACGTTAGAAATAAACAAAGATGGGGTGCCTGGGTGGCTCCATGGATTAGGCCTCTGCCTTCAGCTCAGGTCATGATCTCGGGGTCCTGGGATTGAGCCCCTCATGGGGCTCTCTGCTCAGCGGGGAGCCTGCTTCCCTCCTCTCTCTGCCTGCCTCTCTGCCAACTTGTGATCTGTCAAATAAACAAAATCTTAAAGAATAAAAATAAAGAAATAAGCAAAGATAAATTCAAACTATTGTGTACACTGACAGCAAATCTATAAATCTATAAAAACTGTATTAAAGTTATTTATCTGAAGTTATTTAACAGTAGAAATGTGAAATACGTGAATGAAACCAAACTTGCATGTGGCCGTGGAGGTAATTAACACACTTACGCAATCTTGCAATATCAACAGGTCAGGAAGTAAATAGCAATCAAGTCAAATTGATTGCTAGGAAGTGGAGAAAAAAAGAACTCTAAATGAAATTCAAGTGAAGAGAACTTACTAGGCTACATAACAAATATCAATCAAACTAAATTGATTGCTAGGGAATAAGAGCATTAACAAGGCAATCAAGCGAACTCCAAGCCGGTGCAACATTAAATCTCCTGAATTAGAGAAAGTTGAACAAGAGAATTGGTGAATGACTGGAGTTAATAACAAAATACGAACTAACTGTGGCATTAGAATATTTACTTGGAAGTAAAATGAAGTCTATTCTGTAATTTTAGGAGAGGGAGGAAGAAGAGGGGGACACAAAACAATTACCTACTTCATCGCCTGCCCTGCCATTTTCTGCCTTTTCAGTGCTTACTGAAGCAAAATGAAATACACTCTAGTAATTCAGGATGTTACCAATATCCTTTTCATCAGGTTTGGAAAACAATTTCCAATTTGACTATAATAATCCACAAAGGGCAAAGAAATAGGATTCTTGACCCTTGTTAATCTTCTCATGCAGAGGAGGAAAGATACTTTCTCATTCGATGAGCATTTTTTTCTTTCTTTCTTTCTTTCTTTTTTTTTAAGATTTTGTTTATTTGACAGAGAGATCACAAGTTGGCAGAGAGGCGGGGGGGGGGGAGCGGGGGAAGTAGGCTCCGCGCTGAGCAGAGAGCCCAATGTGGGGCGCAATCCCAGGACCCTGAGATCATGACCTGAGCAGAAGACAGAAGTTTAACCCACTGAGCCACCCAGGCACCCCTCAATGAGCATGTTTTAAATCACGGTCACCTTCCTAACTAAGAGCAAAAACTCCAACTGAAGAACTGTAGTTTAGTTTGGGAGTCTCTGTTTTAGGAGGGTCTGGCTTTATTTTGCAACCAATATCTGCCGTGGACTTGGCCATCTAATTTCTTTCAATTAGTAACTTCTCAAAAATAAATGCTGATTATTTTTTCTCATCTACTTTCACTGAATGGTTATCCTTTCGAGGTCAGGATACTTTTATAAATCTTTGAATTTCCTGTCTCAGTGGTAGTATAAATCTGGTCAGGGAGCAAGAATTCCCTGTCCTCTTCTAGATCCTTCTACCAGACTAAGAATCAAATTGACATAAGAAAGATTAGCAGGAGAAAATCAAATTTACTTCTGCACATACAGGACATCCACACAGACATGGTAATTCCTAAGACAGGCAAAATGAGGTGTATACATCATTGTGAACCAAGGGGAAGTATGTAGGGTCTGAGATTTTCAAAAGGAAAGAATGCAATTCACAGAGCACTAAGAAGAAAAATAGATATTTGGTAATTAGAAAAGGAAGAAAGGCCCTGTCAGCCCTAGCAACAACTAACCACCACCCACAGCCAATCAGAGATGTTCCTAACCTCAAACTCCTGTTGTCCAGAAAAATCCTCTCCTATTTCCTCCTAAAACTTAATAAAAACTGATCTTCCCTTTGTCTCTTTGGACTTGCCTATCATTCCCCTAGCTTGTTTGTCCTGATTTATAATGTGTCTGCTATTCCAAATAAGCTCATTTTGTTTTACTTCAGTAAAATTGCTCTTTGCTTTGTGTAAAGTTAACATTATAGATAATAATAGATGTGCTTGCCTAAGCTTACTTTTACTGTTTTTAGCCAGATGTGAAGGAAAAGCTGTGATATGTATGTTGTTGTTTTCAAGTGATAACATGCAGGCATCAATTATTTTCCTTGAGGTATCATTCATAAGAATAATAGGAAACAAAAATCTAGAACATGAACCAGAGTCTATCACATGTATCAATTATTATTAGAATATGCAAACTATTTTGAAAAATATAGCTTAGGTACCATAAAATTCTCAGAATAATATCATCAATTAAGCATCAGTTTCAAAGTTTGGAGATGAAGATTTTAAGTTTCCCACTGGATTGCAATTACTTTAGCATGCAAGACCAAATGTCTTATATACTTTCTTTTACCTTTCCAGCCTCTCTGCAGGAGCAAAGTATACTACCCCAAAATATGCCCTTTTAGGCATACTGCTTAATTTAAGCTGCTTATTTTTAAGGAAGCAGACACCAGAGAAGCTGTGAAAACTAAGTAGTAGTTACACTTTTGTAAGAGATATTTATATATACAAGGGAAATCTCCTTTTGTGTGGGTGTCTCCTTCTCTGTACCAAGAAGAGGCAGATAACTCAATCCCTAGAAATTCTTTACCAGTGGAGAGCACAAGACTCAAACCCACATAACAACCTCACTGTGCTTTCTTAGTAACCACCTACAACGGACTCCATACCTGCAACATCTTTTGTCTTTAGCTAAAGATGGTATTTAAGCTGCAGATGGTATGCAGGAGGTATATATGTTTCATACTAGTTTATTTTCCTCCTGTTAATCCTTTTATGCCAACTTAATTACAAGGCAGCCAAAGAACCTAGAAGGGAAGAAGGGAAAATTTTCTGCACCTACACCTCAGAGGGCACTCGGGTAAATATTATTGATTGGCCGATAAAGGAATCTTACCAAGATAGCTTGTTTCCAAGTTTCTAATTCATAATATAACTGGTTTTGCATGTAGTAGTCCCAGCCAGTGTAGTCAAATGGTCAATACATTTAAAAACAAACAAACAAAACCTTAAAGTTAAAACAGCTCTTTAATTGAACAGACCGATTTTTCTGACTTCAACAATGAAGTCAGTTAACAAGGACTTATTTAATAGGTGAATAAAATTTACCTCTTTGTTAGTGCATGGGTTTGACAGAGGATAAATGAAGGCTAAAACTGAAGCACATGGGATTTGGTTTCACATTTTGTTAGGGAAAAAAAAAAGAAATGTGGTATAGGTATTGGCTTAGAGCATGAAGTCTGAGGCTAGACTGCCTAGTTTTATTTATTTATTTATTTATTTATTTAAGATTTTTTATCTATTTATTTGACAGACAGAGATCAGAAGTAGGCAGAGAGAGAGAGGAGGAAGCAGGCTCCCCGCGGAGCAGAGAGCGGGATGCTGGGCTCAATCCCAGGACCCTGGGATCTTGACCTGAGCTGAAGGTAGAGGCTTTATCCCACTGAGCCATCCAGGAGCCCCTTGACTGCCTAGTTTTAAATGCTAAAATTTACAAGGCTAAAGGCCTTACCACCTCAGGCTAAATTAGTTAATCTGCCTGTGCCTCAACTTCATCCTCTAGAAAATGGAAATCAGGAATAGCACCTCACTCACAGAGTGATTTTCAGATGTAAATGATTCCCTAGATCATAATAATGCTACAGTAGTGTTAACTTACGTTGTTATTCCTTTTGTAATAGTAGTATCACTAGTTTATTAATATACAAAAAATAAAAGACTCTTAAAAATCACAAACTGACATTCCACATTTGGAACAGAAGATTCACATTGTACTATTTGTGTGGAAAGATAGCAAATGTCACCTTAGAATTTACTGCTGTTGTTTTTCCTTTTGACTGAGACTCAGAAATGAAAACATACCCATATTTTAAAAGAATGTAGCCACACTCTTATGCATTAAAACACATTTTCATTTACAACATGGAGTATTTAAATTTACTTTCAAAACAGTTGACATTTAAAGTAAAAAAGAAGTAGAAAATTATTTTTCTCTAATAAATAGAAATTTTTAAAAAATTTAAGCTCTTGAAAATATTAATCACCCCCCCCCTTAATGGACTCACCACATTAACTTCTACTCAACATCAGAATGTCTTTATTTAAGACAATTTACTGAAAAAAGACAAAACTGTATTTTTATTGACTAATGCCATCACTTCTGCTCTGTATGAGTTACGTACATCCAGAATCAGTAGCCTCTGTTTCTCCAAGTAATTTATCTTTTATCCTATTATTGTCCTACTATTGTTAAATTAAAAAGTAAAAAATTGTGCTTGATTAAGAAAAGGACTTCTTAAGAAAATGTATGGTATTAATTTGAATGCTTTGGGAAGACTCTATAAAGGTGAGTTGCTTTATAAAACTTTTGTCAAAAGAGATGTGGGTGTGACAATTATAAAATTCTTTTAGAAAATAAAAACTTAGATCTTAAAGTTGCTTCTCAAAGACCTTTATCCCTCCCCACTTTAAATAAATCAATACTAAAAACTTACATATAACAAATAATGTATGAGGAATGTGGCCAACCATGAGAGTCTATGTAGCCCTCCCAAAGTCAAGAGAAAGACCTTAGACCCTAGATCTAAATCAAAAGAATGATGGATATACTCAGTCATACTCTATCAGAATGATAGAGATACTCAGTTATGATTGATATGAAAATATCTAAGTAATGCATATATCTTTCTATGATCCTCTGCTTTGGGTGGTTTGGCCCATTGGTTAAATGATTTTGTGTTTTAGCCACATTTTATAAGTCTTCCTCCTGAACTGCAATAAGGACATAAGCTCAAAAACATTAGGCATATTTTAGGCATTAATATCATTTTAACCTGCCATTATTTAGGATAGATGGGAAAAGTTTAGCAGAATAAAACATATCTCTACGTATTCATTATTATTACTACACCAATACTTGACACACTATGTGAATTCAGTTTAAATCTTTACAAACTAACTCAACAAACATATACTGAAGACCCATAATTTCTGGCTTCAACTCCTAAAAATTTGCTTTTGAACCAAATCTTACCCAGAACAGCTGCCTCTCCTATCCACTCACCCCCACCCAGGCTATATAACCACTTTAAACACCAAATAAATATCTGGATGGGTGATAGTACAGGAAATGCTATTATCAAGGGAATTGCAAAGATCTTCTAGTTGGGCTTAAAGCTGTGTATAAGGAGAGTGGAATGTGAACACGGAGGTATCTTTATTTGTAGGCTTGCTTTATGCTGGTAATGTTATATATTCTACAGGATAAAGAACAAATAGTCATTCTAAGATCTGGTGAATTCTTTAAGAACTGATTATTTTAAAATTGTGGAAATTTATCAGTAATTAAATGAAATAAGGAAATGAATCATTAATACACTGAGTAAAAAAATAAATCTGTTAAAGCCTTGGGTTTACACAACTTCATTTCAGACTAGTAAAATGGGATTAATGTACTTGGTCCTAAATGATCAGTTCTTTTACTTCAGATTGAAATGCTAAGTTTGGAAAAAGAAAACTGAAAAGGGATAAAAATGCTGACCTCTAATTCTAATGAATTACTTTAAAAAAAATAGCTCACTCATAAAATTTCAATTTTTTCCTGTTGAAAAAAAATTCATTAAATCAATATGATTACATGTTTTAAGTACTAGAGACCAGTCTGGAAAAAGCCTTAAAAAGCCACTAACAAATTGAAAGAAGCAACTGAAAATGGAGTATATAGATGCTATATTAAAAATACGAGGTCATAGACCACTACAAATATTTATCATTAAATGAGTGATCTTTTAGAATGGCTGTTTTAAACAACTATTTAACTTTGTTTGCCTTGAACACAAATACAAAGTAGAACACTTTTAATTTATTGTTTTTTTTTTAAGATTTTATTTATTCATTTGACAGACAGAGATCACAAATAGGCAGAGAGGCAGGCAGAGAGAAAGGGGGAAGCAGGCTCCCTGCTGAGCAGAGAGCCCCATGTGGGGCTGGATTCCAGGACTCTGGGAATACAACCTGAGCCGAAGACAGAGGCTTTAACCCACTGAGCCACCCAGGCACCCCCAAAGTAGAACAATTTTATATGAAGTTTTTTCTCCATGGGCCAATCTGATAACACAGCTAATCTCAGTAAAATCTAATAGAAATGCAATATCTTACATCTTTATTCATTTCCATTTAAATATATTTTAAGGTATCAGAATGATTCATCATGTATAATGACTTTTAACCTAACCATCAAATAAAACAATCTTAATTAAAATGTAGACAAAGCTAGAGGTAAGGAAAGTTATCAAGTTGCCTGAATATCACTGTGTAAGTTTCAAACATATCATGGATCGTTTTGCAAATATTTCATTATGACTTAATGTACTAGTTTAATGTCAGTGAAAGGCCTTTTTTTTATAGTTAAGCTTTAAGAAACATTGCCCTATGTGTTGTAAGTTTGTACATTCATGGTGACTGGATGGACATAAATATTTATAGCGTACAGATGAGCCTTATGTCTTCAAAGGAAGCATGAAAAATAGAAATCTAGAACACCACGCTCACTCTTTCATTCATTCCAACTATTACCCAATATTTATGAAATTCCTACTGTGTGCCAGGCCTCTTCTAAATGACATGTACACAGCCCTGAACAAAACAGAGCTTACTTACTTTACATTCTAGCAGGAACACGCAGGAAGGTATAGTGCATGTCAGAGGAGAAACGCTATGGAAATGAAAGCTATGAGAATGAATAAAGCAAAGGGAGTTTCTATTGACATTGCTTCTTCAGGGATCACCTCACTGAAGCACAGACAGGTAGGAGATGAAAATGTGCGCCGTGAGAATATATGGCGGGAGGGCATTTCAGGTAAGAGACATAGCAAAGAGACAGGATTGGGTCTGGTGTGTGTCTCCAAAATCCTGGAAAAGCCAGAGTGGCAGAAGCAGAGTGAAGGAAGGGGATGGAAAATTAAGGTGGAGGTATCATAAGGGCAGACTGCATCAGTCCTGGCAAAACAACAGAAGCATGTGCACTTTTCCTCTCAGAGAAATGATAAGCCCCCGAGGAGAGACAGGACTTGACATTCATTTTTAAGTGCTAATCAGCTTCTGTGTGAATAGACTATAGTGGAACCAACAGCAGAGTCACACATGGATGCTATTAGCATCTTAAATATTTGTTTTTCCTACATTCTCATCACTTGTAAATTTTGTTTGCCACATGCAAGTTTTCTTTATCAAATCCCTATATGATGCAATGTAATAATTATTAATCTCTCTTATTCTAGAATTTAGATTACGTATATTTCACAGACAGTTGACCCTTGAATAACACGGTATGAAGTGAGCAGCTCTACATACACATGAATATTTTTTATAAACACTATGCGGTATGGTAAACATATTCTCCTTTTAATTTTAATACTATTTTCTTTTCTCTAGCTTACTTTATTGTAACAATACCACATATAATACACATAACATAGAAAATGGGTTGACTGTTTATGTTCTTGGTAAGGCTTGCAGTCAACAGTAGCCTATTATTCAAGCTTATGGAGAACCAAACTCAAGTTTATGGAGAATCAAAAGTTCTACATGAAATTTTTACTGTGGCTGGACTATGGAGAATTATCATCCCTAATCCCCATGTTGCTCAAGGGTCAACTGTATATGAAATACATAGAGATTACATATATTTTTCATTTGTGAAATAGACACTCATTATTGGAGTGGTATATTTTTATCAATAAACCATACTTCTTTAAATTTGTCTCAATAACACAATACCCCCCAACTCCCATCAAGTCTCCCTGTTCAGCACCATTTTCCTCTCTTAGTTGTACCTGATCCTACTAGGGCTCTACCTTCTTACCCTCTTACTATTTCACCTTTGGGCTTGGCTCTCACAAAGGCATTGAGCATATTGACCTTTACTCTGAGGAGCAAATGACTGATATGATTTAAAATGCTACCTTCCCACAGGACATTTTTTTGTTTACCTTATTTATATCATGGACAAAATCCATTTGTGACATAAGAAAAAAACAGTTTCAGCACACAAATTGGAATGGATGTTCTGGCTGAATAGGAGAAATGGAGGAAATATGAGGTCAAAACTGTTTGAAGGAATTTAACTCTTCCAGGATCTTTTTTTTTTTTTTTTTTAATCCTTCCCTGCCAATCCCAGATATCACTGCCTTCTCCATATACACATCCTCCTAGTTACACAGTATTAAGTTGAACAAAAGTCTCCCGGTTCTGTATAAACCTACAGTCAGGAGTGCAGACCCTGTAGTTCCATGTCTACTTTACAGTTTTCAAGAACTTACAAAATTATATTATTGCCAGCTAGCAGGTTGTCTGATAGCAAATTTCACTCCATGCACCAAAGCAGCAATAGAATACTTTTCAGCTCAGTAGAGGAAGAGTTAAAAGGTTAACCAGTAAAAATTAAGAGGAAAATTACTCTGTCTGTTCTTATTTAGTTTTGAATTTTAAAAGAATTCTAACCAACTTGCAAAACTATGCTGTATTGGGGTAAAAATAAGTACTCAAGGTTGAGCCCATAATTGAGACAACTGCTGTGTACGCATGTTATCCAAGTAACATTTAACTAGAAAATTCCATCAGCCATACATACTAGAATGAGTTCTATTATCAGGCTATAAAAGTGGCAATTTATGAGTCCATTTCAGTATGCCAGGAAATTTAGTAAAATTCCCCCAAAAGGAAGAGGGGGACTCCTTATGAGGGCATGGTATACCAAGTGATATATATCTGCATGGAATCTGCATCAAAGTCACAAGCTGAGTATTTTTAACCTCTCCTTACATGAACCTACTGTAGTTCAGAATTGGTTAACTTACTTCAGGTTACACCTCTAGATCCAACTAAGACTATTACTAACTCCAGGACAGTTTCCTCTGCATCCCAAGGGGAGCCAATTTGCACAAGAATTTCTAGAATGTGAATAGATTTTGCTCAAATACTTTAATTGCTTTGAAATTCTAAGTCAAATGCCCTTTTTGTTTTCTGCCTTCTGTGTCTCAACTTACACCATCTATCATTCTGCTTTTCCCCATTTGGTTTCTTGCTTCCCATGGGTCTTTTTCCTCTCTATCCAAAAGTTCCCTTTTACTTTTCCCTTTCCTTCCTACAGATAAAAAAGCACTAGCTGAGTGTCCAAAATCTATAAAGAACTTAGCAAACTCAACACCCAAAGAACAAATAATCCAATCAAGAAATGGGCAGAAGACATGAACAGACGTTTCTGCTAAGAAGACATCCAGATGGCCAACAGACACATGAAAAAGTGCTCCACAGCACTTGGCATCAGGGAAATACAAATCAAAACCACAATGAGATATCACCTCACACCAGTCAGAATGTCTAAGATTTAACAAGTCAGGAAATGGCAGATGCTGGTGAGGATGCGGAGAAAGGGGAACCTTCCTACAATGTTGGTGGGAATGCAAGCTGGTGCAACCACTCTGGAAAACAGCTTGGAGGTTCCTCAAAATGTTGAAAATAGAACTACCCTACGACCCAGCAATTGCACTACTGGGTATTTACCCTAAAGATACAAATTGGGTGCTCCGAAGGGGCACGTGCACCCGAATGTTTATAGCAGCAATGTCCACAATAGCCAAACTATGGAAAGAACCTAGATGTCCATCAACAAATGAATGGATAAAGAAGAGGTGGTATATATACACAATGGAATACTATGCAGCCATCAAAAGAAATGAAATCTTGTCATTTGCAACGATGTGGATGGAACTAGAGGGTATCATGCTTAGCGAAATAAGTCAATTGGAGAAAGACAACTATCATATGATTTCCCTGATATGAGGAAGTGGAGATGCAACATGGGGGGTTAAGGGGATAGGAGAAGAATGAATGAAACAAGATGGGATTGGGAGGGAGACAAACAAGTGACTCTTAGTCTCACAAAACAAACTGAGGGTTGCTGGGGGGAGGTGGTTTGGGAGAGGGGGGGAGGGGTTACGGACATTGGGGAGGGTATGTGCTATGGTGAGTGCTGTGAAGTGTGTAAACCTGGTGATTCACAGACCTGTACCCCTGCGGATAAAAATACATTATGTTTATTAAAAAAAAAAAATTAAAAAAAAATAAAAAGCACTAGCTGGCTCAACCAGTAACAGCAAACCTCTCAAAGAGCAAGCAGAGAGAGTCAATTATCATATGGTTTCACTTATTTGTGGAGCATAAGAAATAACATGGAGGACATTGGGAGATAGAGAGGAGAAGTGAGTTGAGGGAAACTGGAGGGGGAGATGAACCATGAGAGACTATGGACTCTGAAAAACAATCTGAGGATTTTGAAGGGGTGGGGGGTGGGAGGTTGGGGGGAGCCTGGTGGTGGGTATTATGGAGGCCACATATTGCATGGAGCACTGGGTTTGGTACATAAACAATGAATTCTGTTACACTGAAAAGAAATTAAATTAAAAAAAAAAAAGGAACTCAAAAAATAAAAAAATAAATAGAATTTTTAAAAAAAGAATAAGAAATTCTAGATGGCCCTCAGAACCAGAAAACCTTTCTAAATTCTTTTCTCTCCCCTCCTTCCACCTGTTCTTAATCTCTGTCTTTGATGTCCTCTTGCAGATAATACATTGTCTTCCAGGTTTCTCTCCTTTTACCTGTTTTTTTAAAAAAAGTTTTAGGGCCACCTGGGTGGTTTGGTCAGTTAAGTTCCTGACTCTTAGTTTCTGCTCAGCTCATGGTCTCATGGGTCATGAGATTGTGCCTACATGGGGCTCCAGGCTCAGCAAATCTGCTTGAGATTCTCTCCCTGTGACCCTCTCCGTCACCCTGCCTGCTTGTCCATGCATGTCCATGCCCTCTCTCTCTCTCAAATAAATAAATAAATCTTAAAAACAACAACAACAATTTTTCAGTTCTTTACTGTTAAGATAAAATCTCTCTTATTCTTCAGGTAGAGGTACACATTAGTCATACCAATTCCTAAACAGGGGTGTAAGAGTCATTGCTTGCCAATACCTACAAATGTGAAGAAAATTTATCAGATTTATTGATGGAGAAAAATTTTTCTTATCTGTAGATCTAAGTGAGCTTAGTCATTAGACTAGGATAACTGAGGCTATACTATTACTTCAAATCAAGTTGTAACAACTGAAACCTATGTGTAAAATCAACCAAACTTCAAACATGAATGGTCTCATAATAAAATTAATTTCGAGAATATTTAATACATGTGTTAATTTGGGTTTTTTTACTGAATATATGGGTATTTGCTGAACCAAGTCCTAGTTAAAACACAAAGACACAATTAACATAATAAACAGATCCAATATCACTTAATTCTTTCCAGTTCACTTATTATTAAATGAACATATTGTAAAAGGGGAGAAATAACTGCCTTTAATTAATTTCTTAAAAAACTGAGTAGCAAGGTGTAGTATTTCCATTTTAATGCACTGTTGTTTTTTTTTAAAAACTATAATCCATCACCTACTAGAAGGTTACAAAATCAATTTAGTGGCTCATAACAAGTATTTTTAATTATTTAAATTGGTATATTTTCTAGATTGTAGTTAAATGGTAATAAAACATTTTTATATTAAGTTTGACTTGATCTTATTATACATAAATTAAATACTACCTGAAAGTCATTTCAGTTACATTGTATATATATTATACATAAAGGTAGGAATATGCATCATTTGAAATAGAAAATGTAGTCTTACTAGAAGTCTCAAACAAAGTAAACTATACACTATATACTATATTATACTATACTATATATTATGCACTTAATATGTAGTGAACTTATATGAATTTATTTAATTTCTTACAGAATATGTTAATAATTCTTTGTAGTTTGCCACAAAATCACCAAATTAGAGAAAGCATTAAATTTTGAGGATTAAACCCACATGTGGGAGACAGTAATATGTAGGACTAAAAAAATAATTGAAATACTTTCTTAAGCTAATATGTGTAAGAATGGACCTGGCAAGAGGTGCTCTGTTTTCATGGTTGTTACTAACTAGTGTGTTTATTTTTGTGTTTTGTTGGCAGAAAGATAGGGCCCTGAGCCCATAAAACGAGATAGCTTTCAGAGCTATTTGTTTACCAGAAGGGAAAAGAGAGTGGAGTTTGGGAAGAACTTCTAGAAAAAGCAATAATTAGGATTCTGTGGGGAAGGCCTGCACGGAGCCTTGAGTTTCTGCACTACTTGGTTTGTCATTTCTCCTGCGACACAGTGATGACTACAGTGAATAAACCAGGGGCTCACAGATCCACATCAATGGCACTGTCCTTGTCCAGACACCTGTGTCAAGAAACCCCTGGGCTGAGAGACAGCAAGGTTCATTCCAGATGGTTTCTGTCTGCTGGTTTGTGTTGCTCATGATGGTGGCCGCAATCTGTCATTCTTCCTGCTTCCTGCGGCCCCCGGGGAGTACCCTGCCTGCTCAGAGGGTGTGATACACGGAGTGAAACCCTTTTTCTCCTATGCCCGATAAGCTTCTTCATGTCCGTCTTGGAATGCCACTAAGAGCACACGTTTTCTCTCCTTGTTTAAATCTGTAAGAATATTCATTGAATCCTGCATTCACTGATTCGACAAATCCTTAACACATTTCTTGAAGTTTCAATGTCCAGACTGTATAAAAGGCAGTAGGGATCTAAAGATGAGCTCAAAAATCCAACAGGATAGGTTAAGTTACGCACTAGTGAGCTAACAACTGCACATAGAAAATTCCAAACAGGCTTTGCTGGGGTGTGCTGGGGAGATGGGAGGCAGGACGAGTATTTTAGCAATAGAGGAGTAGAATTAGACCAAAGCAAGCAGATAAGAGGAGAGCAAAGGCACAAAACATACACAAATGACCTGAGAATGTAAAAGCCACAAGGTCCTCACTACTGGTTCTATTTTCCCCAAGCATACTATTTTAACTGATCAAATTCCACAGTATTTTCCATAACTATACCAGTTTTCTTGGCTGTAGTCCTCAAATAAAACTGAAATATCAAAATTCCAGATTCTTCACATATTTATTTGCATTTTTATTGGGCATCCCAGCCTACCGTAACTAGAGTTCAGGTTTGATTATCCAGCCAGTTTCTTTGCTTCTGGTTTTCCTTCTCACTATTGCCAATTACTTGGCCGTTTCCTGTCTATGAATACCTCCATCAGAAGGTAAGCAAGGCAGCCTAGATGGATAAATTGTCATTTGTGGTTGGATAATTTTCTACTTCTTTGTTGGTCACCTAAAAAGTCTGGGGAAGAGGGAATGACCAGAAGCTTAAAATTAAAAGAGTTTTGGTGTATCTCAATTTTTCACTTAAGAATAATAATTTCTGGGATTCCCAGGTGTCTCAGTTGGTTAAGCATCTGCTTCATCTCAAGTCATGGTCCCAGCGTCCTGGGATTGAGTCAGGCATAGGGCATAGCTCCTTGCTCAGCAGGGAGTCTGCTTCTCCCTCTGCCTGGTGCTCTCTCTCTCTAAAAAGAAAAAAAAATACTAATTTCTGATCTTATTCCTGCTGGCATCAAAAGTATTAATACCTATATTTTCCCATTGGTTATCCCAACAAAGCCTCCTCCACATTAAACAACACAATACTTTTTCACTACACGTAAGTAAGTCTACACATTCGTTAATCTTAGCACGAATGATTTTATCTATTTTTCTTATTTAAGTCACTGGCATTTAAATAGCTTACATGTTACAGGAAAACTAAGTTTTCTGTCTGAGATATTTAGAGTTTATAATGGACATAAATGTTTCATAAGAGAGACAAAGCTCGATTAATTAGTGCCACATTTATTCTGAGAATATATTTTATTTTAAGCTATTTTTAATGAATGCTTTGGATAAATTCTCTTCTCAATGAAGAATAGAACAACCAGTTCTTTAAAGTCCGTGTATTATTATTTGGATGAATAAATCCACAGGGAAGACACTCTGCATTATTTCCTAAACTACCTTCTATCGTATAATAAATCTATTCAGCATACAGCTTTGTTTACTCACAATCTTGTTGTTTTATCTCATATATCAAGAAGGAATCCAAACCTTTATACATAAAGTGAGTGCACCAGCTAATCGTGTTGCTCTCAAATCGATTTTTAAGACCTGTATCTTCTTGTGATCTCAAAAGAAATTGGAATGCCCAACCTACAATGTTAAAAACTGCTTTAGAAAATAAGCTTGTTGCTTCATTCAACTATTCATGAAATTTGAATTTTTAAGAAAAACCAGATTCATAATTCTTTTTGCCCCAGAAAACTCAGTGTTTCATTCTAAGTCCATTTTATTCTACATATGAAAGCCGTATGTTAATTAAATCACATAAACTATGCAAGCTAGTGATGTAAAAGGTGAGGACTTGCATGTTTTCCCTTTTTTAATAAATAGATGTTTATTAGAATGCACATGCTTTGGACCAATATATCTTATATGTATATATAGAAGTAGATTTGAATAAATAGGCTGTTAGTACTGAGAATGCACACTGGAAAGCAGCTTGTAGCCCATTTCTAGAGGACTTTATATTTGTTGAATTACATGAAATTGATCGCATTAGTAATGAAACATTTTTTAAAAATTAAAGCAAGGGACATCTGCATGGCTCAATTGGTTAGACGTCTGCCTTTGGCTGAGGCCATGACTCTGAGGTCCTGGGATCCAGTCCTGTGTCAGGCTCCCTGCTCAGCTGCTTCTCTGTCTCCCTATGCCTGCTGCTCCCCCTGCTTGTGCTCTCTCTCTCTATGTGTCAAATAAATAAATAAAATATTTTTAAAAAATTAAAGTGTAGGGGCACCTAGGTGGCTCAGTGGGTTAAAGCCTCTGCCTTCAGCTCAGGTCATGATCCCAGGGTCCTGGGATCATGCCCCACATCAGGCTCTCTGCTCAACAGGGAGCCTTCTTCCTCCTCTTTCTCTGCCTGCCTCTATGCCTACTTGTGATCTCTCTCTCTGTCAAATAAATAAATAAAATCTTTAAAAACAAAAATAAAAATTAAAATTAAAGTTTAGGCAAAAGAGCCAGTGTTCTTTCTGTTTGTTTTAAAGAGAACTGTCAAAGTAGTGGACTGATAGAAAAAGAGGAAAAAGAGGAGAGTTGAGAGGCAAGAAGACTGGTAATCAGCTGAAGCAATGTCTTAGATGAAAGGCAGTGTAGACTTCGGTGAAACCCCACACTGAAGAGCCACAGTGGAAATTAGCTGAGAGAGAGGTCTAAGTAATTTATGTAATCTATAATAATCAAGTAATCTATATAAACAAGACACAAGGTAAGATAGGATGCCACGTGAAGTACAGTTTTAGAAATCATGTCACCTGTCTTGTCCATATATGGATATGAATGTAACCTGGAAGCAGATTTTTCTTACTCTCAGAAGTTATATATGGTGTAAGATAATCCTTGTCCCCAGAAAGTTCTACTAGGATCCATTACTTGATCTATTTTAGCTGCTCCTTTCCAGTGTTTCTTGGTATACATGGAAGTGTGTAAAAACATTTATGATACTATATGTGAAGAACCTGAACTTCCCAGGAATAAAACTTTCAATGTTTTCAGAACAAAATATTGATCTCTTCCTCTCACACTGCTCAAATATCAGAAGCTATGTCACTGTGGACCAGGTTGGTGTCTGAAGAAAAGAAAGAGGCCCTACAATAGAATTCACCACAAGCTGGGGTAGTAGGTGCGGATGTGTATCTGAGTTGCGGTCTACGGCCATACCACCCTGAATGCGCCCGATCTCGTCTGAGTTGCGGACTTGGGGTCAGAACTGGAACTTGAGAGTTGGGGTTTCCTTGTTTCTGGAAAAGACTGGTTAAGATTGTATGCATTCAGAACTCAGCACCTTAACCTGTGTGTACAGTTCTAGGAAACAACATCTAAGCAAAATGAGTGAACTAAGGGAGCTACAATCATGGAACAGGAACCCATGGACACCTTTGTGGCCTTGTGCGGAGACCCGGATGAGCAGTGCCATGAATATAAACAAGCACAGAGTAGCCAAGTCAACAAGCACCCAGCCTCTCTTAGCAGCATTATCACAGGCAGTGAGAAGTCACATCTAGCATTTATAAGAAAAAGGGACTGTCTTTGAACTGAAGCAGTTTTCAGAGTTTGGGGTTTTTGTTTGTTTGTTTGTTTTTTGTTTTTTTTTTTAAACAATTTCTGAGGAAAGGGGAAAGTCTGAAGAAGGAGATCATTGCAAAGAGTTTTAATAATAGTAGAAGCAGCTTCTAGATTGTGAGAAAAGGGAGTGGGGCAGTGAAGGGAGAATATAAAGGAGATGGGATGCCTGTATTTGGATTCCGAGTGAAGAATTTTACATGGGAATAATCAGATTTCCAGGATACATGCTCAACAGAAGGGGAAGTCATGAACAACAAGGTTTCTGGCTGGGGGTTGAAGGTAGAGAATATAAGTGGATGCTGAAGCTCTAAGGATACAGGCCGTATAGGAGGTGGGGGAGATTTGAGAGTTTGGAGAACACATTAAATTTGAATTCAAAAGTACAGTTGAAGGGTGCCTGGGTGGCTCAGTGGGTTTAAAGTCTCTGCCTTCAGCTCAGATAATGATCCTAGGGTCTTGGGATAGAGCCCCGCATTGGGTTCTCTGCTCTGCAGAGAGCCTGCTTCTTCCTCTCTCTCTGCCTACTTGTGATCTCTATCAAAAAAATAAATATTAAAAAAAAAAAAAGTTCAATGGAAGTTGAGTTCAAAATTTTAAACATTTTTTGTTTTCTTTAAAAGGCCTGTAGGCTACTGAGGTGGATATGAAGATGTATTGCCAAAAACTTAAATTATTTCACTTACTTCCCAAGATGAAACTGTAGGTTAAGTACTATTACTCTATCCCTTTTGTGTGTAGGAATCCTAGGCAAAATGGAATATGATTCCTTCCCAAGATGTTAAGTAACTTTGTCTAAGAAGTGATAAAGGAGGATTACAGTGGAGGCAGCTTAGCTCTAGGGCCACTGGCTAACCTAGAGAAAGATGGTAGAGCTGAATGAGTCTAGACTTCAGAGGAAGGAGGACCAGGATTCAACTTCAGCTTCAACACTTACTAGCTAAGAGAAACCTAGCACATTCTTTAATTTTGCTACAACTCTATATCTAAATCTATAAATTGAGGAATCCGAGTCCCAATTTAAAGAATTCTTTCACCTCCTTAGTTAAATTTTTCCTTAGGTATTTTATTCTTTTTGATGCAACTGCAAATGGGATTTGTTTTTTAATTTCTTTTTCTGTACACTGAAAGCTATAAGATGTTGATAAAAGAAATTGGAGAAGACACAAAAAATGGAAAGAGACTCCCATATCAGTGGAGTCAAGAAATTAAGAGCCTACTTCCCCCTTTCTCTCTTGGCCTGCCTCTCTGCCTACTTATGATCTCTGTCAAATAAATAAATAAAATTGTAAAAAAAAAAAAAAAAGAAAGAAATTAATATTGTTACAATGTCCATACTACTGAAAGTCATCTACAAATTCAATGTAATACCTATCAAAATCTTAATAGCATTTTTCATAGAAACAGAAAAAACAACCCTAAAATTTGTATGGAACCACAAAAGACCCCTATAGCCTAACTGGTCTTGACAAAGAAGAACAAAGCTGGAGGCATCATACTCCCTGACTTCAAATTATATTACAAAGGTGCAGTAATCAAAACAGTATGGTGTGAGCATAGATATAAATGCACAGATGAAAGGAACAGAATAGAGAGCCCAGAAATAAACCCACATATATATGGTCAATTAATTTATAACATATGAAAAGGCAATTTATTGAATGGGAGATAATATTTGCAAATCATATATCCAATAAGAAGATAATATTCAAAGTATATAAAGAACTCATACAATTCAATAACAACAACAAAAAATCTGATTAAAAAATAGGCAGGAAAAAAAAATAAGCAGCAACTCTGAGCAACCATCTTTTGAGAGAGGACATTCAGGGGGTCAACAGGTATATAAAAAGATGCTCAACATCATTAATTACCAGGGAGATGAAAAACAAAGTTACAATATCACCTTACACAAGTCAGGATGGCTATTAACAAAAAGACAAGAGATAACAAGTGTTGGCAAGGATGTGAAGTAAAGAACTCTCGCTTACTGTTTGTAAAATGTAAACCGATCCAGCTACTGTAAAAAGCAATATGGAGATTCCTCAAAAAAGAATTAAAAATAGAACTACCACATGATCCATCAATTCCTCATAGGAATAGTTATTTACAAAAATGGAAATACTGATTTGAAATGATACAGGCATCTCCATGTTCACTGCACCATTTTTTACAAGAGCCAAGATATGGAAACAACCTAAGTGTCCACCAGTGGATGAATAAAAATGATGTGATACATACACACACACACACACACACACACACAGAAATATTACCCAGACATGAAAGAGGATGAAATCTTGTCACTTCCAACAACATGGATAGATCTAGATGGACTTATGCCAAGTGAAATGAGTCAGTCAGAGAAAGACAAATACCATATAATTTCATTCATATGTTGAATTTAAGAAACAAAACAAATGAACAAAGAAAGAAAAAAACAAACAAAAAAAAAGACTCTTAAATACAGAGAACAAATGGGTAGTTGCCAAAAGGGAGGTGAGGGAGGATGAGCAAAGTAGATGAAGGGGATTAAGAGTACACTCACTTTGATGAGTACTGAGAAATGTATAGAATTGTTGAATCATTATGTTGTATATAGAACATTACATTATTTTCTATATTTATATTATATTTATACATTTATATATTATTTTATCTATCTATATAAACATACACATACACGTACACATCCGATGGAATAGCACTCAACCAATTAAATAATGTGGGATGGCCCTTGAGGGTATTATGCAAAGGGTAAGTCAGAGAAAAGACAAATACCGCGTGATCTCACTTACATGCAGAATCCAACAAAACAAACCAAGAAGTACAACACAAAAATATGTATGGATATGGAGAACACAGTCGTGGTTGCCTGAGTAGGAGGAGGAGGAGTGGGTGAAGGGGGTCAGGAGGCACAAACTTCCAGCAGGGAAGTGAATAGGTTCTGGGGGAGATGGGGCACAGTACGGTGACTACAGTCAACACTAAATGTGTGTTTTTTGAAGGTGACCACGGTAGTGGATCTTGAAAGTTCTCAGCACAAGAAAAAATTGGGGGGTAACTTTTTATAAGATAGATGGTAACTTGATTTTTTTTTTAAGATTTTATTTATTTATTTGACAGACAGAGATCACAAGTAGGCAGAGAGGCAGGCAGAGAGAGGTGGAAGCAGGCTCCCTGTGGAGGAGAGAGCCCAATGTAGGGCTCGATCCCAGGACCCTGGGATCGATTGTAACTAGATTTATTGCGATGATCATATTGCAGGGTATATAAGCATCAAATCATTATGCTCTACACCTGAAACTAATATAATGTATGTCAATTATATCTCAATACATAAATACATACAAAAATAATTACATAGAAAATAAAATAAAATTTAGAAACTAGAGAACTCTGGTGGGGATTCATGACATAATGTATCAGTTCCTTATTGTCCTTGTAACAAATTACCAGAAATTTACTGATATAAAACAGCACAAATATATTCCCTTAAATTTCTCTGTGTCAGAAGAGTTGTCAGCAGAGTTGTGTTCCTTCGGGAAGCTGTAGGAGATAATCAGTTACCTTGTCTTTTCACCTTATAGAAGCTGCCTATATCCCTGAATTCACAGACCCTTCCTCAATCTTCAAAGCACATCATTTTAACCTCTGAATCTATTGTCACCTCTTTCTTCTTCTGACTTGGTCTCATTACACATCCCTCCTATGAGAACCCAGCTGATTACATTTGGCCCACCCATATAATCCAGGACAATGTATGCATTTTATGATCCTGAAATTTATCTCATCTGCGAAGTCCCCTATGCCATATAAGGCTCTGAGAATCAGTACTGTAAAACCTTCAAGGGGGCACTGTCCAGCCTACCACAACATATGTACGGTGGCTGAGCACATATAAGAGTACTAATGATACTACGATAGCAATGAGAGTTTATTGAACATCTCCCTTGATTATCAATTCTCTATGCTTGGCCTTTGACAAGAGTGGGAAAACAGTCAACTTGTGACTAAATTGATAATAGGAATAAATAAAATGTAGCTATTATAAGCATTGTTAGGCATTATTTGATTTTATGAAGTGAATTAATATGCATAATTCTCAGAGTGTACCATTTTAAATGTCTTGCCAAATAAATTTCTCATATCTGAAGGCTGACCTTTCTAACTTTCCCTTAGAAAGTACTGGGCAAAACACACAATTCCAGTTTTATACCTACCTTCAAATCCAAATTGATTACAGCTTTAGCGTTCGAGTTAAATGTATTGGCCAACTGAGTAAGTGTTCCCTTCCAGAAAAACCTCTCTGACTAAACTACCCCTTGAAAATTCTTCAATCTCTGTGCCGTTTCTCTTCAGATAATAGTGACTTAAAAAAAAAAAAAAAAAAAGGTGTAAGATACACATACAGGGAGCCTGGTGGCTCAGTTGGTTAAGCGGCTGCCTTTGGTTCAGGTCATGATCCCAGGGTCCTGGGATCAAATCCCGCTTCTGGCTTCTTGCTCAACAGGGAGCCTACATCTCCCTTTCCCTCTCTCTCTCAAAGAAATAAAAAAAAATCTTTAAAAAATAAAAAAATAAATAAAAAGCAATATACACATACATATGGCATGTGAAGTATATGTGAATATTAAAAAATAATAAAAATATAAATATCATCCACAAAACAAAATACTGCTGATCTTTGTGAGGGTCCCAAGGTGCCACATTCCTCAGGGAATTCCTAACCTGGATTGCGGTTTCTATATTTCTTTGATTTTTATGTGCAGTTTTAATAAGCTTTTTAGTTTAGGATAGTTTTTTGTTTGTTTCTTTTGCTAGAGAGCTAGCACATGAGAGAGCACAAGCACAGTGAGGGAGGCACAGAGGAAGAGAGGGAATCTTAAGTGGTGCAGGGCTGGATCTCACCACCCTGACATCATGACCTGAGCGGAAATCAAAAGTGGAACATTTAACCAACTGAACCACCCAGGAGCCTCACTGAATAGTTTAAATTTACAGAAAAGTTGCAGAGCTATTAAGTACACTGTTCCCATACATCCCTCACCGACTTTCTCATACTATCAGCATCGTACATTAGAATAATTAGACACAACTAAGAAATCGATCTTGATAATTATGTTAAACTAAACTCCATATTGTAATTGGATCTCCTCAGGTGTTTTTCTCACAGTGAGACCAGAGTAGTGGATTTTGGGTAAGAAGACCACAGCAACAGTACCATCTCAGCACTTTATAAGGAAGATACATTCTTTCAACACAACCTAGCTCTCTGACATTCTTAATCACCTGTCTGAGGCCGAGTCTGTCAGCTTTCTCCACTGCATTTACTCTCTCTAGCCTCTGCTCTTCAAATACTCAACTATTTAGAATGGAATGGCTAAATGCAGCCCACATATGAGGAGTTATGATCCATCTTTTCAACAGAATAGTGTCTACCAAAATTATCTGGAATTGTGCAGCATGGGAAATTTGTCTGTTATCCCCATTTATTTATTCAATCATTTATTTGTATTAGTATAGAATCAAGATAATCATTTTATAATTTTTATTATAATGCAACATATTTAATTGCTCAAATTATTTCTGCTTTAACCCCAGTTGGTTCCTGTATCTCTTTAACACACCCCATTGTTTTGTTCCTTGAGCACTTCCTTACTTTTTGGCACTTACAAGATGCTCTAGGCTCATCTTGTACATTACCAGCCCTAGTCCTAGAATCAGGCGTTTCTTCAAGGAGCTCTAGTTTCTTTAACTGGAGAATGATATTAGAAAACAGGATTTTGGTGCTGAATATGTTCTTTACTAACGGGATATCATTGCTTCTAGGTCATTTCAGAGGACAGAGCTAGAAAATTATGTACGCTAACCCAGGTGTACACTAAGGGATATCTACAAATATTTCCATAAATACACATCTGTAACGATATTAAGCTAAACATGACGTCATACTGTTGTCTCCAACTCTAATCCATTAGCAGTGTTCATTCTAGCCTTTTGCCTTTCTCATCTGGGACTTCACACCTCACTTTCCCTAGTGAGGAATCTGGCTCCCACCATCTGCTATTCATTTATTTAACTGTGGATCCTCACACAAAAGTAGAGTGGTTCCAGAATTGTTAATCTCCCTCGGGAAACAACTTCATCAACTATAGTATAGTATTTTCTGTATAGTTTTTTTTTAATCTTTAGTATTAAATCACCAATTTAACTGTAAGTAATCTATATTACTTACATGAATTTTTAAAAAGTTAAAGAAACCGTAACACCACAACTCCCATTTCAATGAAGTTGTTTTACAAATATTAATACCATTAGATTCTTTTGTTATTCTATAGTCCATCACTGGTACCACGATCTGTAATTAATTTTTTAAGAAATTTTATTTATAAAATGTTTTACAAAATTTATAAAATTTATATAAAAATTTCTTTATATAGTGAGAAACATAGCAAGAAAGGGAAGACAAGCAGGGGGATTGGGAGAGGGAGAAGCAGGCTCGCCGCTAAGCGGGGAGCCTGATGTGGGGCTTGATCCCAGGACTCTGGGATCATGATCTGAGCCAAAGGCAGATGCTTAACAGACTGAGACACACAGGTACCCTCCTAATTGATTTTTAAACATGCACACATTAAGGGTCACTGTGCTCCATAGCTTTAGAGGTTTTAAAAAATGTATCAGTGGTCCAACATAGCAGTTCAGTATCATACAGAACAGTTTCCCAGTCCTTAAAAAGCTTCCTTGTACTTCACTTATTCATCTCTCTCCTCTTCCCAAATCTTGACAACCCCTGATCTGTTTCTCATCTCTACAATTTTGACTTTTCCAGAATGTCAGAGAGTGGGATCACATAGTGGGAAGCCTCACTAGACGGGCCACTTCCACTTAGCAATGTGCATTTAAGGTTTCTCCATGGCTTTTTGTGGCTTGCTAGCTCATTTCTGGTTATCACTGAATAATATCTTATTATATGGATATACCACAGTTTGCTTATTCATTTACTTTTTCAAAGATATCTTGGATGCCTCCAGTTTGGGGTAATTATTTAAAAAAAAATTGCCATAAGTATCTGCCAGTAGATTTTGTATGAACCAAAGTTTTCGATTCATTCAGGTGACATTTTAGGAACATGGTAGTTGATCATATGGTCAGACTATGTTTAAAGTTGTAAGAAAATGCCAAACTATCTTCCAAATCGGCTTTAGCATTTTTTTTTTTGTATTTCCACCAGCTGTGAACATCAGTTCATACTATTCCATATCCTCACTAGCAAGAAGTATTGCCAGATTCTTCTATTTCAATATTTCTAATAGGTATATAGTCAATTTTTGTACCATTTTGCAAAATGTAAGTGTTTACATTTGCAGGAATTATAATTAATGGTTTTTATTTACTTGCTTCTTTTAAAATTTTATAAATGGTACCATGATTTATATAACCTCTGTAACTTTATTTTTATTTGAATATATTTTGCGAGTCATCTAAGTTGCTACACTCAATTAGAGGTCCATCCTTTTCATTACTCTCTACTATCCTGTTACCATGCATAAGATTTATCTATTCCTATTGTTACTGAGGAGACTGGTGTTGTTTCTAGTTCTCCACTTACAACACATAATATTTCCATACAAGTCCTGCCTAGGTATTCTAAACAAAGGTAGATTTATTTCTGGATAGAATGACCTTTTGAAGTCACTGTGCATTGTGACTTTTCAACTTTTCAATTCTCATTAACAAAGGTATTTCTTTATCTCCCCACCCCTGGATAGAATACAGGCTACTCAAAGTCAGGCACTGTGGTCTATGAGATTTGCCATTGTATCCCCACCACCTACAATGGCACCTTCAATACCTACTATTTAATATAGACTGGTATAAAAATATAAATGACTTTTTCATGTTGTCCTTCCATGTAATAACCTAGATAATATTTATTAATTCTATTCTTCCCACTGATGATGACTATATCTATCTTGTTTTACTCTGTTGAGGCTGCTTTATAAGGTATGCACATTTGTAATTGTCTCTTCCCAGTGAAATGAAATTTTAATCACTACATATTTATTCCAAACAAAGGTTTTAGTTGAAGCCGATTTTGCCTGATATTAATAATAGCTGTACCATTTGATTTTGTTGATTATTTGTCTATCATATCATTTTCCACAAGTTGATTCAAACTTTACATGTCCTTATGCATTATTTTGGGTCTATTATGACATTCATTTGTCTTTTTAATCCAATCTGTTACCCTCTGACTTTTACTTGAAAAATGCATTACTTTCACCTTTCTTGAAATCCCTGATCTAGTTGAGGGCAATTATGTTATCATCATGAGCTTTATATTTGTCCTCATTTATCTATGTATTCTTTTATTGTTTTATTTAACTTTTGGCCTATTTTGGTTAGTTGAGGTTTTTTTTTTTTGTTTGTTTGTTTGTTTTTAAGATTTTATTTATTTGACACAGAGAGAGAAACCACAAGTAGGCAGAGAGGCAGGCAGAGAGAGAGAGTGGAGGAAGCAGGCTCCCTGCGGAGCAGAGAGCCCGACATGGGGCTCCATCCCAGGATCCTGGGATCATGACCTGAGCCGAAGGCAGAGGCTTTAACCCACTGAGCCACCCAGGCGCCCGGTTAGTTGAGGTTTTAATCTTCTTTCTATTCCATTTCTTCCTTCAACTAGTTTTTTAGTTATTCAATCATTTACTGTTTTTGGTATTTACCCTGAGTATTTTAATATGTAAATTTAACACATCAAAGTCTAACTCATATCTTTCCCATCTTTCCTAACAACAAAACATCCTGACGTGTTACATCCAACCATCTTATTATTATAATTTCAATGCTCTCAGAGTTGTTATTGTTTGATACAGTTAGTGTTTATTTAGACTTTACTTTTTTTTTTTTTACAAAATTTCTTTGATCTCTATTTTTTTCTAGCATCTTAATGCTTTCTTCACAAGTAATTTTCTTCATTCTTAAAGTACAGACATTCATGTGGTGCTTTAGGAAATGCTGTTTTTTTAGATTTATTTATAGTTTGCACCTGTATCCAAATATCTTAATTTTACTTTCATTCATGAAAAATAGTTTTGTGGGGAGTAATACCTCTAGCTTACTAGCAATTTTTCCACCTTCTATTATCTTCTGCCCTCAAATATTTTTGTTAGAAAGTCACTGTCATTCTAAGTGTCAATCATTTATATGTAACGTCTTTTTTCCCTGGTTCCTTTTATAAGCTCTATAGCTTCATTCCCTTTTGTCTTGCTGTATACTTCTTTAAAAAATTTATCCTTGTCGGAGTTCACTGGACTTCCTGTGAATGTAAATTAGCACCATTCATCAATTCCATGAAGTCCAAGCCATTATTTTTTTCAGTATTAACTTTTTAATCTAGTCTCCCTCTGAAATGTTAGTCTCTTTAACTTTCATATCTTCTATCTCTCTGTCACTTTGTTCCTGGCAACACACATTAGTGGGAACATGAATTTGGGATCAACTAAAATAGAATAGTTTCTTTGAAAATGTAGGTATTGTTAATTTTAGCCCCAAACTTGTTTAGATATAGGATTATGATCAGAAAGTCTTAAAGGAAACTTTTTCTACTTCTCTCATTATTTTCTTCATCAGAGCAGTTTTTAAAAACTAGTTTGCTTGCAGATATGTTGCCCTTTATATGAGGTTTTGGTGGTGATTTCAGTTTTGACCTATTTGCTCAGGTTCCAGGTTTTACTTCATATTTCTCGAGCACTTTGGTCATTACATTCCAGAATCGAGGTCAGTAACTAGCAAAAGTTAAGCTTCAGGGTAAATGCCAGTGCCAGCACTTGCTTACCATATGGATTACTATTTTATGATAGTGTCTGACCTCTGAGGAATATAACTGCTTTCCTACCACCTAAGCCAAGAATTTAAAAGGCTGTTTCAAAATATAGCCTCTACCATTTCAGGATATGTTTATAGGAAATGGATTAACCCGGCATTCATCATCCATATTGCCTTATTATTTTCTCCTTAAATTTAATTTTTGAAATGATGAATATGCTATTGTATAAAAATCTGTTTAAAACTAATTTTTAAATAATTTGATGTCTGTATTTGTTAAATACATACTTTCCTGCTATTAGTTTTCCAAAAAGTATATAAACTATAGGATTCTTAAAATAGCTCTAAAATATCAAAACCACCTACTAGAAGGTAAATTAACACACTAGCAACTGACACAAAGAATATAAGTTAAATAATGTGTTCAAATTAAAAGGACCCAACTTAAAAAGAACCCAACTCATAGAATATAAGTTAAATACTGTTAGCATCTGGCCTGAAAATCTGTGTGTATTATGGATCTTTATGTGATGAGACCCTTTGGAGAACAATGGACAAGAGTTTCCAATAGCCTTCTTAAATGGCAGAAACAGTAATACATGGCTAATTCTAATTTACATTCTCCATGTCCATCATATCTTTAAAATTGACATTCATTGAAGGTATTCTTACAAGGAGTTAACTCAGTGTAGACAAGGGATGGAACCTTCTGATAACTGCCTTAAAATGAGGAAAGAACATAAAAAATTAGAATACATTCATTGTTAGCAAGTCCTTAAAATAAGCAGGATCTATATTGATCGATCTATCTACCTACCTACCATTTTACCTATTCTTCAAGTGGACCTTTCACAGGTATTGAAATATTGTTAATTTTAAATTGAATATTACAGTGAGTTTCTCAATTGTGTACATATAAGTTAAATGGAAAACTTTCAGCAGTAAAATGTTATTAATGTCCTTATTGTAATTGGAAAACATTAAGAGAAATCTTCAAATAACACTATTTTTTGTGACTTTTCTTGTGTAAGTTCTTTTCTCCCCTTCTGGATTATAAGATTCTATAAATCAGACACTTGTTCTCAGGAGTTCCTTTAAGTTCTCCAAAGCTTCTTTGTATTCGTGAAATATTCAACTAAAAAACTATGCTAAATTATCCATTTTGTACAGATCACTGAAATATTTAACACATTTCCAAATTATTAGAAGGTAAAATCTATTAGTTGACAAAGAGCTGTCATAAACCTAAGAAAGTTCATTCCCTCAATTAATTGTGCTTATTGTAACATAAAAAATGAAAGACAGTCATGTACATTTTACTTGCAAATGTTATTACTTGAGAAATACAGAATTTAAACTTGTCAGTTATAAAACTACAAAAAATAATTTACTTACTATCATACACACCAGTGATTTTATAATTTTATGTTAAAATTAAGAAAATAATACTGAGAAAAGTTGAGACATAAATATATAATTATTTCTGAAGAGTATCTTTCTATCAGTACGAGTGTTATTGCAAAATTTCTAAAATAACTCTTAATTCAAAATATATTACAAAATAACCTATTGTCACTGTAAAATTTGATTTTTTTGGATGGTTCATAATAAAAAGTTATAAGGAATAGTTTCTTTTATGAGTAGCATTCTTTTTCTCTATTTAAAGGAAGGAACAGGAATCAATACCCAACCTCTCCATAACAGTTATTCATAAGTAAAAAAATGTAGTATGGCCAAAAAATAAAATGTTATTTATGTAATATGGTATTCTTCAAAAGGGCTGCGATCAAACTGATAAAGAAAATGTGACAATGAGTATACATCAGTACCAAAATTTTCCTAATTATGTTAATATAGCATATCTCGGATATATATGTTTCTGTATATAATATTTTCCTGTGTTTTTTAAGTAGATGCATATATATGTATATATAAAACTTAACAATATCAGTGTTGTATGTGTGTGTAGACTGGATAGATTATAGTGAGGAGAAAGAAGAGGATATGTATATGGTAAAAAATAAATTTGTACCTTTTTTTTTGCAATGAATATATACAGAGTTTATTTTAATATTCTTTAAAATATAAACTGGGCATGATAGAAGTATGATCACTATTCACCACTGGGGTCTTCGGCAAGAGCTCATGTTTCCTAAGAAGCAGTATCATGGCAGTGCTTCATTTTAGTGACAAGAAACAAAAATAGGGGTCCAAGGAACAAGGTGGGGCCTAGAGTTGATACTGTATGCAAGAAGATATGAAGGTGAGACAGATTTTCTTTTTTAAAGATTTTATTTCTTTATTTGACAGAGAGAGATCACAAGTAGGCAGAGAGGCAGGCAGAGAGAGAGAGGAGGAAGCAGGCTCCCCGCCGAGCAGAGAGCCTGATGCGGGACTCAATCCCAGGACCCTGAGATCATGACCTGAGCCGAAGGCAGCGGCCCAACCCACTGAGCCACCCAGGCGCCCAAGGGTGAGACAGATTTGAGATCTATGTATGGGCTGACCTTTTATATATTTTAGTTTCAGTGTCTAGGTGGGAAGCGAAATGGCAACAGTAAGGAAAGTTGGGAGTATTCTGTCTGGCATCATAATATTTAGATACTATCGGCAATATTATTTATAAACCACGCAAAAGAGTAGACGGGTTTAAAGGCTGATTGGGTACTATCAGTGGTTGGATCCTTCAATTACATGGCATGTGGATGTATATATAACACAGAAATACATTATACTTTGAGTGTCTTTCATTTTGTGGGACATAATTAGAGATGTTTCTTTCCCAATGAGCCCAGATGAGCAGGGGCTTTCAGTGCTGCCTGGGGTGGGAAAGCGGTGACCAGAGGGAATTCGAGTCACCAGAAATAGGATTATCATTAATATCAAACCTGTGCTGTAGAGGGAATCATGGGTCCCCCCGGGAATTCCTATCAGCAACATTATTAAATCATGGTTTGCTTTTTGTCCCGGTTATAATAATAGTGACAATAATAATAATATAATAACAGTGACACTAGTATATTTTTCAACCAGGTTCAATGCTAAGGTAAACGGATGACTAAGACATATTTCATGGCTTAGCATAGATGGTACGGAAAGAGTTCATGTAGAAAGACAGACAGCCATGCAAATAATAAGCCAAGATGGTTAAGAGGTATAAGGAAAGACATATTCTGGAAACCCAGCTAAAGAACCAATTAAAACCCTCCTGGGCATTAAGGAAAGCTAGTTGGAAAGTGCCATTCTTGGTGACAAGTAGGTAACTGAGGGAAAAGGCAAAAAAGGCATGAACAGCGGCCCGTGGCCACAAGAATGAGTAACACCTTGCCAGCACTGCTGAGTACATTGCGGCTACACAGTAAGTTGCATGAAGGGGAAGAGAAAAGGCAAAAAGGTAAATAAAACGGAATCTATGTCTGAGAGATTTTCAAGTCCATACTAAGAAATTTAGACAACATATTTGTAAGTAATCAGTGGAGATTCATAGGCAAAGAGGCAAAACATGATCGTGTATAACATCTGTGCTTTCATGAGTCAGAGAACCACGTGAAAACTCCACTTAGCAGTTAAACGGGCGCCAGGGGTGGAAAGCAGAGAAGCAGAAGGCAGAGAAGTCACTTACTTAAGGATAAAGGGAAGGAAACTCATCTAAACCCTGCTTATGAGCCAGGGACTGTGGAGGCTTTGTTTGAGTATATGCTCTTCGAACCTGCACAATAAACCCATGGGCGCAGATCTAATGTCCATTTTATATATTAGTTTACATTTCAGGAAATAGAACTGAAAGCCATACCTGGGTAATTCACAGGCTGCTACTGGGCACAACTAATGAAAGTGACTCCTTCCGCTAAGGGATAGGCAATATTTCTTTCCAGAGCAGCCGATCGACTTCTGCCCAGCAAACTATCTTTAACTCAGTTCAAAGGTTATGGATCATAGAATAGAGTTTGAAGGAAAATAAAGAGCTAACATCTCTGATTGCTAGGTGACCAAGTACAGCAAGGCAAAAGAAAGGGGAAGGGGTGACTTCAAAGGCATATGTTGGGGAAGGAAGGCAATTGATGCTAAAAAAACAAAAACAAAACAAAACAAAAAAATAATCGTTGAAAAGATGGTGGTGGCCCCCAAATCTAAAAACAAGAATAATTAATAAATTGCCATACAAAAGCATGTCTTATGTGAGTCACAGTCATATTCTTTTCCTGAATGTACATGGAGTAGAAATAAGCAAAGAGTCATAGAAGAAGCAAGGTAGATGAGATAAGGAGAAGGAGAAAGTTCCAGTCAGAGATGTGGAGGAATTTGAGATTTTCAAGAGCTCTCAGGGATAGCAGGAGGGCGGGGGGACCTCCACTAAATGTAGTTTGAGCAGGGTTTTGCCAACGATCAAAGTAGAAGGGAATTCCCATTAACGTCTGGGTTTTTATAAGGAAAACAATGACGAATATCCTGGTTAATTTACCAAATGGACCAGAGCACCAGACACTTGTTAAAAGCAGGGCCTTTGAATAACATGGACAGCTATCCAGGCTAACAAATCCCGTTTCCCTCAAAACACGGAAACTCCTTAGGAAAGCGCCATCCCTGATCTTTCTACCTTTGCCACAAAACCCACCAAATCTTACCTACACTTTTGAAATAAATGCATGTTCTATCTGTTCCTTGATTTGTGTTAACAGTCCTATAAATATACATCCTAGTGTTTTGGACTAACCCAGCCTCTAAATTCATTTAATACTTTGCGGTTAAATCTAAGATCTGCATATATTTGTGGTTAATGGAAAGTTAACGAAGTGCCTCAAACTCCTGAAAAGGAAAGATAGATACAAGGCCATTACATTTAAACTTTCCATTTAAATATTTTCTCCAGCAAATAAATTCCAGAGCAAAAGGTTAACTTGATAATTCAATAAAGAACATTCTATTTTCTCAGTGACCTGAGTGTTAATATAATTAATAATGCATCATTTTATTTCACACAATATATGGGAATTAACTCCCAATTTCATTATAATGTTTCATCAGGTGTAAACAGATGCAGATTAGATGGCTTTTAGATGTTACAGATTTAACTATGAAAAAATAATTTAGGTATTCTGGTAAGTAATCTTATTGAAAGCTTATGGAAAGTAAAAATTTAATTTCTGAAAGAGGCAGACAAGAGACATGATTTTTAATAGACTTGTTCTTTTCAATAGGTTGCCCATATCTGGTATGTTATAAAATTGCTCACATTTGCCTTTTACAGTTGCATTTGTAATATAGTACTGCTTAGGAAAGATAGACTATTTCAGACTAAATCTCTAATAGGAAATGGTACACAGTTGTAACAAAGTATCTGCTATGATTCTCCTTTTAACCAGATTTTAGCAATATTGTATTGTTCAACCAAAATCAGATCAATACCTCACTAAAAGATCTGCAGCCACAGAGAAACACCTATATTATTTTATGAGAAAAGACGAATTAGTATATAAATACAAGCATTCTCATTTATAGATCTGGACTTTAAGCTTTAAGCAGTTCAATACTTCATTGAAGAAAAACAAAAGACAATTTCTATCCCACATCGAAAATTCTGGCCCTGAAAAAGACGGCAGGTACTGTATCATGATCCCCAGCTATTTTCACATTGATGGTAGGAGCCTAAGTACATAAACATAAACTCTGGATTTCACTCAAAAATAAGAATTACCAAATATGGGGTAACTAGAAATGAAACACTGCTTTTGATGTTGGGATGCAATTATATATGCATTGAAATGCCTCCTCTTCTGTATTGGTTGACGGGAGGATTTGGTGTGGTAATGTATTCAGGAACACTTTGAGCTCAAAATGGAAAAGCATTAAGAGAAAATTATTAGTAGTAACCTTCTAGAAAGGAAATGTACACACCCTGATTCAAGGGCTAAGACTAATTCACATAATTGTAGATCGCCACCAACAGCAACTTCCACTCCACGACGGTAGCATTCTGATGAAAATTCATTCCACAGTAAAATAAGTATCTATAGAACGCTATTAATTATAAATGACTTTCTCACAAGCTTTAATATTTTATAGACAAAAGAATATGGAAGAATTCTAAATTGCAATGCAGTTTACTGGGTGAATGATACTGGGCAAGTAGGTTATTACATCCAAACACCTTCACTTCATCTGTCATATGGTATGGAACATAAATGGCCATTTCAAATATTGAATTTCCATAAAATACCAAGCTATTTGCCTGAATATATAATAACTCCTCAACATGCAAAGAGGAAACTGCTAGGGGAAATCAAGGTCAGAGAATTGTATATAATATTGTGCCTTTTTTTAAACTTTAAAGAGAAAAAAACTGGAAGGTTATTTTTTAAAAGATGCAAAACTAACTCACTTAAGTCAGGAATGGAAATGAATAAGGTACATGCATTTCACATTTGAAAGTCTGATATGTTTAGGAAGTTGAATAATAAGTTCTGTGTTTAAATATATAAATAAAGTATATCTCTGGAAATAAAAGCCAGGAATTATTTTTCCATAATACTCCGGACTGTTAACATTTACCAGGGTTGTATTTTGTTCTCTTTGATTTTTAAAGGAGATAAAAAAAATAGGGAGAAGACTCAGAAAAAAAAATCAAAAAAATTCTTTAGAGATATAAAATGGTACCTTAAGGAATGGCTGGTATTATTTGAGCTTGAGATAAAGTAGCTAAATAAAAGTAAGATTAGACATCTGTTTTCTTTAGGATCTGAACTGAACTAGATGATTTCTTGAGATCCAGTTTCCTTTTTCTGTGATCTCTAAAGCTACTTCCTTCTAAAGTAAATATAAGTAAGTATGTGTGTGTGTGTGTGTGTGTGTGTGTGTGTGTATACACACACACATATATATATATAAGTATGTATTATATATGTGGACACACATATTTATAGTTTGATAGGTGATATATAATTGATAATAAACATTAGCATTAATAACATTGCATATCACTTACACACATACACACATTCACTGTTTCTCAAAGTGTAGACCCACGATCACACAAATCAGAATCATCTGGTTACTTTTTAAAATACAGATTCCTGAATACTTCCCTTCAATCTAATGAATCAGAATCTTTGGTGGTAAGATTTGAGAATCTGTAGGTATAATAAGCATACAAGATAATGGATATATGTACTGAAACTGGAGAACCACTAACTTATAGGAAGATATCTGCATATTTTTTGTTGACTTTTAAAAAGGTCGCGGTACTCATCACTAGCCTGAAAAGAAAAAAGAACTTGGACAAGTGCGTGGAACAGTTATGAACCAGGATTGATAATTGCCTTCTGCTCACACTCTATTGGCTACAGTTCTGGTCCTATGGCCACGCCCTACTTAAGGGTGTCTGGGAAATCTAGTTAGTTGTATACTCAAGAAGAGGAGATGGCAAGTCTGGGCATAATTCTAACTACATGGAAGATAGAGAAAAAAGTTCTTTTCCAATGTTTCACGGAACGTGGTTGATGTAATTCCTGGAGTTTCCTCAATCCACCCTGACTGGAATAGAACCTGTAGCAGTGGGCTGTATCATCAGCTTTCTCATGCGGCACCTGGGTGCCTTAGTCAGTTAAGTGTCTAACTCTTGATCTCAGCTCAGGTTTTGATGTCGGGGTCATGAGTTCAATCCCTGTGTTGGACTCCATGTTGGGCATGGAGCCAACTTAAAAAAAAACAATAACACATACATAAAACAAACTTTGTCATGATATTCTCAGACATCCTACAATTTGACAGTGGCCCTTAGGCAATGCTTCTTTTTCACTCTCTCTCTAACTCTTATTGTCTCCCATGTTTTCTCCCAAGGGCGATTTTTAAAAAATTTCCTTCTGCTTTTCTAGAAAAAAAAACAAAACAGCTATTTTAAACATTATTTTGAGTACACTTTTAATGAAGGGTTGTACCAGTATTCATTCAAATGCTAATATTCTTTTGTTTGTTTTTGTTTTTGTTTTTGTTTTTTGCTGAGGGATAGTTCTATGACTCTCTCTTTCTAAGATAAGGTACCTCACAATTGTTTAGAACTTGGCCATTCCACAGACATTTGGTAAGCAGATAGTTCCTACAATGTAAGATGGATACAGAATCTAATAATTTCAATTACCTCTCAGCAAGACCAGTATCTTCAAAAATGACTAGATCAAACATATAATGAAAAATTACAAATCTCAGATGACATTTTTGGAAAAAGAAATCTCCAAGCTCACTAATTCTTCTCCCTTCTTCAACCTGATATGAAGTGCAGTGTAAGCAGGTTATGCAAGCAATACCGTGAATTAATTAGGAAAGCATTTGTAACCTAAATCATTTCAATATGTTTCAATAATCCATGAATGCTCAGAAACATGTTCAGGTGACTTAAACTCCAAAATTTATTTGTGAAAGCAGTAAGATAAACTAAATTCAAGTTCTAAAAATATTGATGGAGAATCTACTAGTTGCCAGGTACCTGTCAGAGAAAATATGCAGGTTCATAGCTCCCATGGGCCTAAATAAGCAATATATTTCTATGGTGCGTTCATAATTACAGGCTGAAACCCTTATTCGGATCTAGTTTTGTTTAAAAAATATTATTTGTATGACAAAAGCAATTGTATGAAAAATATCATATTCTAAATTTTCTTCCAAACATAATCCATTTATACCCTTTTATAAATTACCCATATTCCATTAAGAATCATTTTCTTGCCAGCTGTCATAATTTAAAGTATATCTACAATACTTTAATAACTATAAATATATTTTTATTTTATCTTTAAAACACTATTTGAAAAGTGGGGAGATCAATACACTAAATATATAATGCGAGAAAAAAGTTATGGGATGTTCTTTGTTCAGTGGCTAAATAATGATGATACAATTCTTTAACCAAATAGTATTAATTTGCTTCTATTAATCTATCTCACTAAGTGCTTTAATGTTCAAGGAATTTTTAATTAAAGTAATGCTCACTGGCCATTAATTCATGCAATTAATACTGGAACACTACAAGTATTAATACATGTAAGGATCACAAAAGAAGCAAACTTCTAATTACCATATTAAAAATGGAAAGCCATCCATTTTTATTCAAGGTTCTCCATCACATATAACAAAAAATTTAATTAAAATTGGCCTCCTTTATTTGGCCCATTGTATGTAAGTTGCTCCTACCTGGTGTCTACTCCTAGGTTATTCTATCACATTCGGTAAATTTGGCTGCATAATATTTTAAATTTCAAAATGGCAAAAACAAAAATAACATAAAATTAAAGGAAACAAAATGAAAATAATGAAACTAATTGTTCAAAACAGTTTGAAATACATATTAGACCAAGTGATGCTTTCTTTGTTTACACGTGCTTTTACCTTTCAAGAAAATGACAATCCAACAGATGTTGTTAGGAAAAGAATTATGCTACAGTATTTCAGGAAAAAAAATACAAATCAGACAACTTATACAGAATAAAATGCTCAACCTCTCTCAAAGTTAATTTAAAACAAAACAAAAAATTATCTAATGTATTTGCACATATAAAAATCTCCCTAATATTTAGGTTTGCTTAGCATATTAAAATGTGATAGTCTCATAAAATATTGGTGAATGTGAAAATACATACAATTATCTTGAAAGACAACTAAAAACATCTACCAAAAGTTCACATTTACCTTCATATTTGTAATTCCATTCTGGGATATACTTTTTGCATTTAGTCAAGGGACCTCACTAAATCTTGTCTTCCTGGGTCCGTTTGCTTGTTTTTCCTTCTTCTTCTTCTTCTTTTCTTTTTTTTTTTTCTTTCTCTCTTTCCTTACTCTGTCAGGGTACATTTCCAAATAGCTTTCTTGAAATAGGTGTGTGGGAAAAAATTTCCTAGTTCCTAGCATATGTGGAAACATCTTTGTTTTGTCCTTCTAAGGGAAAAATTGTATCACTAAGATACATTCAAGGGTGAGATCATGTTCCTAAGTAGATGTAGATGATCAATCCAGTGGAATTACAGCAACTTCTACAGTGATTTTACTTCCTCATGGGGTTTGGAGGTACTTCTGATATGCAAAATATTTGAGGAAAAGCTATTTTTATAACAAAGGTTGAGAAAGACTTTACTGCTTAGCCCATCACTGAGATTTGGTCATTAACTTTAATGGAACTTAGGCAGATACTACCTACTGAAGGATAGCCATGGGCTCATAGGAAGAGATCATGGCTCCGGATTCTACATCTTTATTTTCATTTTCTTCTAAAGTATGTTAACCCTTTGGCTCCTCAGGCCCCTCCTCTTCCAAAGTCCCACCTCTTCCTGTATTATATTCTTTGAGGTATTAAAGGGTGTATCAGTCAATCACTTCCCTTGCTGTCTAGGAGTGGACATCTAGAAGGTGTAAGAGAGGAAAAACAGAGCTTTCCTAATGGTGCTGCCTAAAGCTAAGTAAACGTGAATCTTCTATTCAGACATTCTCTATAATTTATTACTTTACAAAGAATATCTCAATTCACAAGTGTTGCCTAAATTCATTGTCTCCAGTTTTTAAGTTCAATTTCTTCCTTAATAGACTCTAATCTGTTTTCAACAACTCCCGCCCCCCCAATTTGCTTCACCAAAACGGCTTTATGGAAAACTAATGATTTCTATTTTATTAAATACAATGAATGTTATGATATTCTTCAACTTCTCAGCATAATCAGTAACTATAAAATTCAGCCTCTAATTGGAATTTTTTTCTTGTGTCTGCCAGGAAAACACCCTGTGTGCTGGTGTTCTGAATTATCTTCTATACCAGTTTCTTTGGGAGCTAATTCCACACAGCTTAGTCACAGAATCCTTGTTCATTATATATATCTCTCTCCCCAGGTCAGTAGCTTTTAACCCTGGCTGCCCTTTAGATTTAACTTGGGAAAATTTAAAAATGAGACTTCCAGAGAATGGTACCCAGCAAGTGTTTTAAATTTCTCCAAATGATCTTAATGTACAGCAAGATTTGGAAATCACAGGAGCTGGTGAACTCATCTATATGTATGACTTCAATTTCTATTTTACACCGACTCCTAGAGGATAGGTAATTGATAGAAACATAGATAGAAAGAAAGATAGATGATGAAAGAAAGAGAGAAAGGAAGAGAGAAAGAGAGAGAGAGTGATTGAGAGACAGACAAAATCTGAGGAGAGTGTATCCTGACAGATATGTATCCTGACAGATACACTTTCCTCAGATTATCTTGCCCCATAGGGTTAAGAAAGTTAAAATTAGTGGCGAATTTAAAGTTTATTTTTCAGAGAAGTATTTCACCCTAATCAACTACTGTGTCTCTTCAAGCCCTACTAAAAAACCCACTAGCTGTCCCCACACAAGCATGGACTCAAGGTCAACTGATAGGGCTGATAGGGTTCCAGCCCAAGAACAAGCAAGGCTCTGCATTCCTTATCAGAGATAATGAGCCCAAGACCCCATCCAGTTTGTACTGACTCTCAGAGCAAGCCCACAGCCCCTTCTCCTTGTCCTAAGATAACCTCCTGACGTCAGGGGATGAATTTTGCCTGGTTCTGGTGTTTAAGCCTCCATGCAAAATGAATATGAGATATACGTTACATATGTTTGCTCAGTGCACATGCTCTGTCTCTCCTCATGAATAGTCATCAGTTTTCCCATCCTTTTCAGCAATATGTATTCAATCTCAAGCCCTACAATTATAAGAATAAAAAATAAAAAAAATAAAAAATAACAAACAAAACCCCTTGATCCCTCCCTCTTTGGGGAGGCAGAGGCAGATCTGAGGCTTGACCTCCTGTCTCTTACTTTGGCTGACTCACCAATAAATTTTTTCCTAGCTATACTCCTGAGGTCCCAGTCATTGGCTTTGTGGTATGTTGGGCAAATAACATGGGTTTAGTTACATCTCTGGATCTAGATTATCTATCCCAGACCCATTCTCAGAGCTCTGTCCTCTTTAAGACCTTCACTCTTTTATTTTATTTTTTTCCATTACCCATCTTTCCCAAGGAGCCTCATAGACATTTTTTTCCTATTTGCCTCCCTGAGATTTTAGTACTATGTATCCTATTTATGCACTATATGCATTTCTGTGTTTTGCATATAAAAAGAGTAAGATATTCTTCACTACCTAAGAAATAGTTTTCTCCTTTGGGGTTGATATCACCCCCACTGAGACTCTATGGGTAAAATGGATCATGGGAATTTTAAATTGTGCAAACATCACTGTTTCTTCTCAAATAAGATATCTCTAAGAATTTTTACATATCAGTAAATGTCACTAACATCCAATTAGCTACAAAAGCCAAACATCTTGCCATCTTGTTTGGCTGCTTGCCATCTCCTGCTCTCCAGATTCTTATGCCGAACCACATAATCCTTTCTGTCCTATTTCCTGAATCTTGGGAATCTGCCAACATTTCATCACCTCTCTTTCCACCATCCTAACATACCACTGCCTGCGTACAGTCAACAGAGTGATTTTTGGCCTTGATATATTGAAGAAAGAGTATGATTTGGACTGGCAGAGAAGCGTATAGTATTTGGATTCAACTGTACATGTTCAAATATAGATACAGGAATTTAAGTGGTCTATTAGAAGATGGTGCAGACAAAAGATAAGTGAGAAAGAGGGTAAATTAAGTCACCACATTTAGATAACATTTAAGTTTTTCTAATTCTTATCAGTCTATATCTACATACAATCCTATTAGTCATTTTGTTTTGTTTGACTATTATATTTTCTCAAATATTCTCTTTATAATTCTCTGTACTACCTCAGATGATGTTTTCAAGGCAAAACTCACTATGTTATTTTCTGTGTAAATTATTTATTTTTTTAATTCATATTGCTAACATTCCAGTGTAATCAACATTTATTCCACATATCATTTCAAATACTTTGAAAGTGTTGTATCTTTTACTACCAATTCTAGATTACTTATATAAAGATATCATTTTAGCTAAAGTGCCATATTGACATCTCCTGGAAATTGGCTTATGTGCTAGACATTGCATGTAATTAACAAAAAAAGACACCATGGTCCATATTTTCAAGGAGTTTATAGCCTCTTGCAGAAGAGATGATTAAAAACATAGACTTAACGGCAAACAATATAAGATAGAATTCTAAGTACAACAAGAGAGTAGAACAGCGAGGAAGCCAGTAGATTATAAGGGAACTGGTGATCAGAAACAAGATGATAGAGAAGATAAGGCTTGGCTTGGGATCACCAAAAATGCCTAGGATTTGGGCGCGGGATAAATGACAGAGAGACAGACATTTTGGTTAAAGGATAATTGTAAACAAAGGCATAGATGTTAGAATGAGCATCATTATTTCATCTGAATTTCAGAATCTTAGGCTCATTAGCAGGAACAGGAGTGCATTTAAAGGGAAAGAAATAAATTCAGCTAAACTAGATGCAACCATATTGTAGAGGGTTTGGAAAGAGAAGTTTAGATCTGATATACAGAAAAGAGTCACTCAGGAGACATGTACAAGAGAAAGCAGTAATCTGGCAGGCTCAAAAGACTGAACAGAGTAAGAAAGTCTTGAGTCCAAGATGTTGTTATGATAAACCATAGCTAGGTCATTGTAGCTAGGAAAGAAGAAAAAGAAATGGACTTGAGAAAAATAAGAAGTGATTTTCATCCGCAAACATGCAAATCAATTCTTGCTAATAGGAATTAGAGGTTAGCATGGTAGAAAAGTCATAGATTCTAAAGCACTGTTGAACCTTTCCTAGATCTACTACTTGTTATCTGGATAATACTTGCCTCTGCCATTTAAACTCCCTGAATCTTAAATAAATGTGTTTACCTATTTTATAGTATTCCAGTAAAAATAAAATAGGATGTAAAATTTCTAGTTGAGTTTCCATAAGACACAAGAAATGTTTTGTTTTCCTAATTTAAAAAATTATTTTTTTAAAGATTATTTATTTATTTATTTGACAGACAGAGATCACAAGTAGGCAGAGAGGCAGGCAGAGAGAGAGGAGGAAGCAGGCTCCCTGCTGAGCAGAGAGCCCGATGCGGGACTCTATCCCAGGACCCTGGGACCATGACCTGAGCCGAAGGCAGAGGCTTTAACCCACCAAGCCACCCAGGCTCCCCCCAAAAATTATTTTGACTATGAACATTTTTCACCATGGAAATCAATTACATACCTTCTGTAAACTGCAAAATTCCCTACATATTATTTACTTTACTTTAGTTTTCACTTTCATCATAGTTCTCAATCAGATAGGGCATTCTCAGATGGTAATTTTGAAATTGAAAAATGAAAAATCCTTAAAGTAGGATCATATTGTTTAATGAAGACTAAACATATGTTTTACTTACTTGTTTCTTATTGTGTTTGTATTTTCCTCAGATTCTCTAGAGTTTAGTGTAATTTTTCTGTTACATATAATTCACACATTTTGTATTACCTTTTAATTGTTACTGATTAATTGGAAATTTTAATTAATTGTTTAATTAATTGTTGAAAACAAAGCCCTTGTTTTCAGGGCTTTGATATTGCCTTCTATTCCTTAGGTAAATTGCACTTAATTTTTTACTAATATAATAACAATATGCTTCCTCACCCTTTCCCCAATAGTTATACTGGATGTAAGAGGCTTTTCATATGCCTGCCTTAGGCCTCAGTTAAGATTCTGTTGAATTTGCATTAGAACTCACAGAAATGGTTCAAATTATTCTACTTGATTTTACTTAATCAACTCAGTGAGAATGAAAGACAGCATGTTTTGTTTTCCAAGTATCTATACTTCACTGCAGAAGCCAATTCCATATATCAATTAGTTATTGCTCAATGGCTCCTGAGTTTATTTAAAAATCAGTTTATATTATTCTCCCAATCTTAAGATCTGATCTAGAATTATCAATCCTCTCATCAGAAATTATTTGAAATTAATATGGAATTTAATAAAATAAGAAGCGAATGACATTAAATCATGATCTTATCACTAAAACTTACTAACAGTTAATATCCTTCCTTATGGCAAATGTATTAATATCTAGTCACCATCATAAGTAACAATTATAAACAGACAAAATGTTAAAAAGAAACAAGGTAAATGTCTAAAAATAATGTTTTACTTAGTATATAACACTTCCTTTTTGCAATGTATAACTGCTTAGATCAAGAAGATAAAAATGGTTCTTGATCACTTGCACTTTGAACAAAACATCAAATTTAACTCCTTCTGGCATCTCATCCAATAGTTTTGTGTACTATAGGATACAAAAGGCTAAAATCTACACCGTTGAGACTCCCTTGCAGATACATCTCTGAGAATGACTTAGGATCTGACAGTCATTTGCAACATTTTTATTTGGATTTGAATTAAGGTTAGAGATGGAGGTAATGGCTTGGACACAGATATTTTCAGCTGATATAGTTCGAAAAGTATGACAGGACAGTTTCCTGATCTCTGAATCTCAGCTAAGTCCAATAGGAAGTGACCATTTTCCAGTTTCTTAGCTTTCCTATGATCATTGACAGAATACTTGGAGAACCCGCTCTATACTAATGACTCCAGTACCAACCCAGAGCCTAGTCCTTTAGCCCTTCCAGATACTTTATAATTGTGTATTTCCTTATTTTAAAACCATTTCTTCTTAAAATTGCTAGGCTAGTTTCAATGATCTGAAGTTGACTTATACCTGATGAATTCACCAAACCCAGGAGGAGCCTAGATAACAAGACAAGCATTGGCTGACCCTGTGACTAGCTTCTTCTCCTCAAAAAAGCATGGAGAGATCTTGCCTTCTCCACAACACCCCTCTGGTCACCACATCAGTGTTATCTTCAGACCTGTCTTTGGATTATATGTGCAATTTCAGGGGTCCTTTATCTTCAAAACCCTTCACTACACACTTTCTAATACCAAAAATTATATTTAAGAGAGGCTAAAAATTCACATTGCCACAATTAAAACTTAAAAACCAAACTTGGTAAAGTATGTATTTGGTTTATAAGCTATTTGTTTTGGCTTATGATTACACGAAGGAAAAACAAATGATTGTCAATATTTATTTTCCTTCCTTTATGGGGTGAGAAGAGGTATTCAAAAAAAAAGGGGGAGGAGGTTCTCTAAAACCCAAAGGAAGAAGTCACCAGAGATGCAGGATGTTGAAAATTGCCATAAAGATCAATGGAGGGCTGATTAATAACTTGTTAGTTTTGCCTACAGGAAATATCATTCAGTTTAAAAGTGATAGGTTATTGCTGTAAGCTGAAAGACTGAGGAATGAGTCCCAGGATAGGCTTGCCTGGTAGGAAATAAAAGGGACTGAAGGAAAGGTGAAAAAGCATCAAAAATTAATGTCCTATTTTACTGTTGGGCTGATGCCAGCACTACTCTCCAAGGAATTACAATGAAACCTCAAAAATATCCATAAGCCTGTTTGAGTACCTTCATAAGTTTTTATCCCATAATTCTGATTAAGAATTATTTTGTTATCAAGATGTTCTCTAAGATGAAAGCATATGATTTCTACAAACATCGTGTTTCTATAGTATATGATAGGGTTGAACTTAAAGAAGAAAAACAGACTAAAGATGTATATATAGCAAAGCATCTTCAATAAGTGATTCTTCTCACTTCACAAAGAAAATAAATGTGTTGTACTTGTGATATACCTAGACTTAAATCATTAAAATGAGGCTTCTTTCTTTTTTTTTCTCCCACAAGGAATTGACATGTAAGAAAGCTTTGAGTTCTTTTTCAAACCAGTATTTCAAAAGCTACTTTGCTAGCTGAAATCCAGATTTGGCTTCACAGATTCAACCACTGACATCAAAGATAGCTCTAAATTTGACCCAATATGTTTTCCTGTCTTTAGATAAGCTGTAAAGCATCTAAGATTAGTGGGAAACATGAATAAAAAGGTCTTGGGTCCTGAAAACATCAATAAGGGCAGTCAGCCAATTGAAGCTGGCAGTGGTTGGCCATGGTGTTAGTCAAATAAATTGCCAATGGCAAAGAGCTGATGGAATATGTTTGGCATATGGGTATGTGCCTGAATGGTTAAGATCCACTTCTCCAACCCCTCCTATTCTGCTCTCTGCATATCTTCTAAAAAATGATGAGAAAAGATATAAAAAGAATTTCTCCTACTTAGAAAACTGGGAGATAATAATTACTAGCTGACATAGTAGCAGTGAACAAATAATAGATTTCACTGCACTCAAAATGCCCTTATTCTATCCTAACACCAATTCTTGCTTTCCACTGATAGATAATACATGGCCAAATTGGTGCATGGGCTGATCAATGAGCAGTGAGGGGGACTGAACAAGTTCATTATAATTAGAGTGCCCAGATAAGGGATGGAAGAAGGAGAAGGTAGATGTAGTCAGGCTGTCAGGAGAGGGATGCCATTTACAAAAGCTAATTACTACCTCAACATCCCAAAACACCCTGGAATGGCAGCTATACACTGCTGAGGGGGGGACAAAGGGGGTCTCATATATATTTACATGTATATAGATAAATTCATGGATTTCATGTATACATTATATATATATATATATGTTATATATAGTATAGGTTACATATACAAACAAAAAGTATATATTGTACAGCTAGTAGTTAACAGTAAGGGCTCTGAAAACTTAGTTTCAGTCAGACTGTACCTCTTGCTATGTGGCTTGGTATGGGTTACTTAACTTGTCTATACTTCAATTTGATTGACCGTAAAGTGTATTTAATAATAGTAACTATCTCATATGATCGTTCTAAGAATTAAATGAGATGCAATTAGTTAGGCACATACGAAGACAATACAAATGTGTTTTCTTATGATTGTCATCTTTGCTATTATTGCATTGTACAACTTATTAGAGTTGTATGATTTCAGATTAGAGTAAATTTATTCTTCATTATGTCAATGTTATTCCTTTACTTAGAGTCTCTTCAACCAGTTGCTCTTTTCTCATATTTCTTCTGTACTCGTTATTCAACTCATGGAGGTCCCCTTTGTGTATGTAACACCCTTGGGAAAGTACACAGTTCTGCTATGCTCATCTCACGGTGTACTCTCTCATGTTCTACTCACAGAAACACTCCAGAGTCTCTTATAAACAGAACGAACATGCCTTGCTGTAAATAAAACTAAGCCCATTATCAGAAACCAACTTAGCCAACAAACCAACTTTTTTGCTAAGTTGTAAAGTTAAGATAGATTCCTAAAGGAAAGTTAAAGCTAAATATTATTCATTAATGTGCAACAAAACACCCCAAACTCTGTGAATTAAAGCAATGATTTGTTATTTCCTATGGTTCTTTGCATTAGGTGAGTTCAGCTGACAGGCTGTTCTATGCCAGGTGGCACTGGCTGGAATTACACACTTGGATGCATTTTACTTGGCTGCAGGGATGGGCTGAAAAGCATAAAAGGGCTTCATGCACATATCTGGGGTCCACCTAATTCCTTCATGTGGCCTCTCTTTCTCCACATGACTAGTTCGGTCTTCTGACAGCATGGTGGTATCAGGGTTGAGATACCACTTATGTTGCAGCCAAATGCCCACATGATGAAACTGAAAGCTTCTTTCTTGCAGGCACCTCGTCCACACTTTGTTGACCAAAATGAGTCAAAAGCCCATCGTAAACTGAAGAGGAAGGTAAACAGACACCACCTCTTGTTGGGAAAGCAACATAGACAGGAAGGAAAATCATTGATTGGGCTCATCTTTAAAGACTCTATCATAGACAGTCTTTGCTTTAATAGAGTTTTAGAATATTATTTTTAATTATAACAATTAAAGCTAGAGTTTACTTTATGAGTGATATGGTGCAATTAGAAATATTTCCAGGTTTTTATCCTGCTTTGTATCAGGGTAGTGTTGGCTTCATGAAATGATTTTGAATGTATTCTCTCTCTTCCATTATTTGTAAAATTTTGATTAAGATTGTCATCAATTATTTATTTAAAATGTTTGGTAGAAGTCACCAATGATACCAGGTGGTCTTGGGCTTTTCTATGCTGGAGGAGTTTTGATTCCTAATTCAACTTTCACTCTTGTTACTCTTCTAAGATTTTCTATCTCTTGAATTCAGGATTCATGATTCAACCTTGGTGAGTTGTGAGCTTTTAGGAATTTATCTGTTTTGGGTTTTTTCTAAATTGTCTGATTTGTCAGTATATAATTATTTACATATCTGTTATCACACTGTCTACTTCTGTGGTATCTGTTGTACTGTTTTCTCTTCCATTTCTGATTTTGGTTTTTGAGTCTTCCCTCTTTTTTCTTGGTGTAGTTAAAGCACTGCCAAATTTATTTATAATTGTTTATTCTGGTCTCTATTTTATTTCTTACTTTCTTTATAATTTCCTTCCTCTACTGAATTTCAGCAGTTTCCTGTGGTGTAATGTTAAGTTTTTTATTTGAACTTTTTGTCTTAATACAAGCATTTATAGCATAAATTTCACTCTATAGCGTAAATGTTACTCTAACATCTCGGAGGCAGTATAATGCATTCCAGAATGTGAAAGAAGATAGGTTTTGGAATATTGTGTTTTACCTTTTGAGACATATTTTGATTTGCCATTTGATTTCCTCTTTGGTCCATTGCTTGTGCAGTAGTAGGTTTTTTTAATATTTATATATTAAATATGTAATATTTACATGGTAGATTTTCTAGCTTGCTTTCATTGTTGATCTTTAGTTTTCTATTGTTGTCATTGGAAAATATAGTTGGTATGATTTCAGTCTTCTTAAATTTATATTTGTTATGTCTCTTTTTATGTGATTTAACCAGAAGATTCCTCTGTGTGTACTTGAAGATAATTTGTATTCTATTTTTCTTGGATGGAATGTTTTATGTATCTGTTAGAACCATGTATTATGAAGTATACTTCAAGTAAAAAAATGTTCTCTTAAAAACAATAATAATAACAATATTAACTGTGGGTACTCATTTAAAATAAAGCATATCAGAGGAGAGGTGGTGAGGAAGGTTGCATGAAATTGGTGATGGGAATTAAGAGTATGCTTATCATTATGAGCACGGAGTAACATATAGAATTGTGAAATCACTACATCACCTAAAACTAACATAACACTATATGTTAACTATACTGGAATTAAGATTTAAAAAAAAAAAACAAAACTTGAAAAAAAAAAATAAGAGAGGCACCTGGGTGGCTCAGTTAGTTAAGCACCTGCCTTTGGCTCAGTTCATGAACTGAGATCTATCCAAGACTACAGGATTCAGGGACCGTGTTTTGGTTTTTGTTTGTTTGTTTGTTTGTTTTTCCTCTCTCTCTCTAATAAATGAATTAAATCTTTAAAAAAAAAGAGAAAAAGGGCAAAAAAAAAAAAAAAACCCAAACCTACGATTCAATCATTATGTTGTACACCTGAAACTAATGCAACACTATGTGTCAACTATACTCTAGTTGGAAAAAAAAAAAAGAAAAAGAAAAAGAAAAAGAAAATGTGATTCAATACAAGAAGTCTCAGAGATAAAGGAGATGTAGTCTTACCCTTCAGACACCTGTAGTGTAGTGATGGAGACAGGCAGATGGTGGTAATTTTTCATGAACCCTGCAACACTGGTCTTCCTCTTCTTCCAACCACCAAGCCTGAGGCTGCCTCCAGATGTGCACTGGCTTTTCCCTCTGCCTGCAAATTCTCGAGCCTAATCCCAGTATGATTTGCTCCCTAAGCTACCTCAACTCACTTTCTAGAAAATCACCTTGTTTTATTGTTGTAGAGCTATATAGCAACAACGACAATGTGAAATTCCTTTTATTATTTGACTTATTTCCTGTTTCCAACCATTAAAATATAAGCTCCATGAAAAATAAGAACTTGTTCTCCTTACTCCTCAATGTAACTCCAGTGCTTGAAACATAGTGGTCAGTAATTACCTGCTGAATGAATAAAAGTCTTTTAAAATGACAAAATTTAATTACAAGTTGAGATTCAAGCTATGAATGGGCACAGCAAAAGCTAGAAAGACAATAGTGTTTTCTGAAAGACAAGGGAAGGATTCTCTGAGGAAGGGTTCCTTGAGCTAAGATCAGGAAAAATAAGCATTAATGAAGCCAAGAAGTGGAGAGTGGAGGGGCAGGAGTATCAGAGCATTCTAGGGAGAGGGAACAACATGCAAAAAAAGCCACAGTTGGGAGGTAGCATAATGCATTCCAGAATGTAAAAGAAGATAGGTTTGGTTGGGGTGCAATAAGCAAGGGAGAGGTAGGGTGAGATGAATCTGGAGGGAGAGATAGGGATCAGGCTGCTGAAGGATCTTGTAAGATGTTATAAAATTTTTTCCTATGAAGTCATACTCTGACTTCCATGAGTTGTAGGGTGATGAGTGAGAGCACTCCATTGGTTCAGGTATGAGATGGTCAGAATGACACAGGAGCGACCGCAAAGTGAAAAGTGGTGTGGGGTAGTGATGATACAATTAGCAGTATTAAGGAGGAAAGGATAAAAAAAATATATGCTGGGGCGCCTGGGTGGCTCAGTGGGTTAAGCCTCTGCCTTCGGCTCAGGTCATGATCTCAGGATCCTGGGATCAAGCCCTGCATCAGGCTCTCTGCTCAGCAGAGAGCCTGCTTCCTCCTCTCTCCTCCTGCTTTCTCCTCTCTTTCTGCTTGCCTCTCTGCCTACTTGTGATCTCTCTCTGTCAATAAATAAAATATTAAATATATATATATACATATATGTATACATATATGTATATATATATGCTAGTGTATACATCCGGGAATAAAGAACATCACAGTCTCATTTTGTAGTTGGCATCTGCTGAGTATGAGGGGAGAGGTTAGGCCAGTTTACAACAGTAAATGGATAAAGACTAAAACAAAAATTTCTCTGACTAGGAAATTATTATTTTGTCCTACCCAATGCCACAAGGAGATTACAAGGTGATTATGTAGTTTATAAAAATAATATAAGTAATATAACGAGAAATGTAGGAGAAAGGACTTTCAGACCCATGGAGCAACTTGTCACCCAGAACATTCCATGACTTTCACTTTCTGCATATCTACCATTCATAGTGTTGGTTTCTGTGTTTGCTGGGCTTAAGTTTCCATTCTATCTTCTGTGTTTTCCATCATTATTCTTGGGTCTTTGGTCTTGTCGTGAGTAATTAGATGCTCTACAATCAGTGGGACAATTGTATCCCTGGCTCAATGGTGAGGTCCTCAGGGGCCTTTCATTTTTTGCATACTTTGCATTACTAATGTCAGACATGGTGCCTTGAATCTATGAAGACTTTTGGTTTTTGTATTTCTCAAATTTATGAAGATCTGGAGGGACTGGTAATCCTGAAGAAGATTATGAATGACCAAAAATATTTAAAATACCACATAATTTTTTATTACACGTCTTTTTATCCATTTCTCTGAAAGTGCATAATTCAATATAAATGTTATATGATACAGAATATTTGATTCTGTAAAACACTCCATTTGCCAATTATGCCAGATAGAAGTCCACTATAAAATCAACAGTATAAGTGTGTGAGTGAGGTTGGCTAAGGAGATGGGGAAGTGATGGGACACAGTCGTTTCTTAACATTTCTCCTTCCCAGCACACCACTGGCTGTCCCCCAAATCACCATGCTGTGTCTTTTTCTTGTACCCCTGATTCTAGTCTTTCCTTCTGAAAATACCTAGGGGACATCATGTTGGCCACCGGGACACTTGCTTCTGTTCTGCACTTTATGAAATGGTAATAAAGTATACTCTACCCAACTCAGATTCCGCTGAGAATAAAATGAGATATTTTTTTTATTCCAAAGCATACTGAATATGTAAAGAATGAGTAAAGAGTTAAGATATAAGAAGGATTGCTATTGTAGTGAAAATATCCTAGAGACTATGGATAACAAAGATTTTAGGAACACTGTAAGAAATTTGACATATACACACAAGAGATTGACAATTCCCACACAAAGGAAAATATGTAGTGGCTTCCCATCTCTGTTAAGAATAAAGTGTAATAGGAGGAGTCAAGATGGCGGAGAAGTAGCAGGCTGAGACTACTTCAGCTAGCCAGAGATCAGCTAGATAACTTATCTAAAGATTGCAAACACCTGAAAATCCATCGGCAGATCGAAGAGAAGAAGAACAGCAATTCTGGAAACAGAAAAACAACCACTTTCTGAAAGGTAGGACCGGTGGAGAAGTGAATTCAAAGCGACGGGAAGATAGACCCTGGGGGGAGGGGCCGGCTCCCGGCAAGCGGCGGAGCAACCGCGCACAAAATCAGGACTTTTAAAAGTCTGTTCCACTGAGGGACATCGCTCCAGAGGCTAAACCGGGGTGAAACCCACGCGGGGTCAGCGTGACCTCAGGTCCTGTAGGGTCACAGAAGGATCGGGGGTGTCTGAGTGTCACAGAGCTTGCGGGTATTGGAACGGGAAAGCCGGCTACAGAGACAGAGCTGACAGTAAGCTCACAGCTCAGGGTTACCTTGAACCAGTCGCAGGCTCGGTGAGCTCTGAGCGCGGCAGGAGGTCAGGCAGACGGGAGTAACTGGGCGCTGTTCTCTGAGGGCACACTGAGGAGTGCGGCCCTGGGCTCTCGGCTCCTCCGGGCTGGAGACCAGGAGGCCGCCATTTGTATTCCCATCCTCTGGAACTCTACGGAAAGCGCTCAGGGAACAAAAGCTCCTGAAAGCAAACCCGAGCGGATTACTCACCCTGGCCCATGGTAAGGGCGGTGTAATTCTGCCTGGGGCAAAGACACTTGAGAATCACTACAACAGGCCCCTCCCCCAGAAGATCAACAGGAAATCCAGCCGAGGCCAAGTTCACCCAACAAGGAATGCGGTCTCAATACCAAGGAGAGGAGCAGAATTCCAGAGGAGGAGAAAGCCAAGCACGGAACTCATGGCTTTTTCCCTGTGATTTTTTTTAGTCTTGCAGTTAATTTTTTTCTTTTTCATTTTTTGTTTTTTTTTCTCGCCTTCGGGAACAATTTTTTTTTTAACTTTTACCTTTTTCTTTTTTAAAGTTTTTTAACTAGTTTATCTAATATATATTTTTTTTCTTTTTTATATCTTTCTTATGTGTTTTCTTTTTTTTTTTTAATTTTTTTAAAGATATTTATTTATTTATTTGTCAGAGAGAGAGCGAGCAAGAGCGAGCACAGGCACACAGAGTGGAAGGAAGAGTCAGAGGGAGAAGCAGGCTCCCTGCAGAGCAAGGAGCCCGATGTGGGACTCCATCCCAGGACGCTGGGATCATGACCTGAGCCGAAGGCAGCTGCTTAACCAACTGAGCCACCCAGGTGTCCCTCTTATGTGTTTTCTTTATTTTAAATTCTTTTCTTTACTTTTTTTTTCTTTTTTCTTTTTTTTTCTTTCTTCCTTTTGAACCTCTTTTTATCCCCTTTCTCCCCCTTCACGATTTGGGATCTCTTCTAATTTGGTTAAAACATATTTCCTGGGGTTGTTGCCACCCTTTTAGTATTTTCCTTGCTCCTTCATATACTCTTATCTGGACAAAATGACAAGAAAGAAAAATTCAACACAAAAAAAAGAAAAAGAGGCAGTACCGAAGGCTAGGGACCTAATCAATGAAGACATTGGTAATATGTCAGATCTAGAGTTCAGAATGACAATTCTCAGGGTTCTAGCCGGGCTGCAAAAAGGCATGGAAGATATTAGAGAAACCCTCTCGAGAGATATAAAAGCCCTTTCTGGAGAAATAAAAGAACTAAAATCTAACCAAGCTGAAATCAATAAAGCTATTAATGAGGTGCAATCAAAAATGGAGGCTCTCACTGCTAGGATAAATGAGGCAGAAGAAAGAATTAGTGATATAGAAGACCAAATGACAGAGAATAAAGAAGCTGAGCAAAGAGGGACAAACAGCTACTGGACCACGAGGGGAGAATTCGAGAGATAAGTGACACCATAAGAAGAAACAACATTAGAATAATTGGGATTCCAGAAGAAGAAGAAAGAGAGAGGGGAGCAGAAGGTATACTGGAGAGAATTATTGGGGAGAATTTCCCCAATATGGCAAAGGGAATGAGCATCAAAATTCAGAAGGTTCAGAGAACGCCCCTCAAAATCAGTAAGAATAGGCCCACACCCGTCACCTAATAGTAAAATTTACAAGTTTCAGTGACAAAGAGAAAATCCTGAAAGCAGCCCGGGAAAAGAAGTCTGTAACATACAATGGTAAAAATATTAGATTGGCAGCTGACTTATCCACAGAGACCTGGCAGGCCAGAAAGAGCTGGCATGATATTTTCAGAGCACTAAACGAGAAAAGCATGCAGCCAAGAATACTATATCCAGCTAGGCTATCATTGAAAATAGAAGGAGAGATTAAAAGCTTCCAGGACAAACAAAAACTGAAAGAATTTGCAAACACCAAACCAGCTCTACAGGAAATCTTGAAAGGGGTCCTCTAAGCAAAGAGAGAGCCTACAAGTGGTAGATCAGAAAGGAACAGAGACCATATACAGTAACAGTCACCTTACAGGCAATACAATGGCACTAAATTCATATCTCTCAATAGTTACCCTGAATGTTAATGGGCTAAATGCCCCTGTCAAAAGACACAGGGTATCAGAATGGATAAAAAAACAAAACCCATCTATATGTTGCCTCCAAGAAACTCATTTTAAGCCCGAAGACACCTCCAGATTTAAAGTGAGGGGGTGGAAAAGAATTTACCATGCTAATGGACATCAGAAGAAAGCAGGAGTGGCAATCCTTATATCAGATCAATTAGATTTTAAGCCAAAGACTATAATAAGAGATGAGGAAGGACACTATATCATACTCAAAGGGTCAGTCCAACAAGAAGATTTAACAATTTTAAATATCTATGCCCCCAACATGGGAGCAGCCAACTATATAAACCAATTAATAACAAAATCAAAGAAACACATCAACAATAATACAATAATAGTAGGGGACTTTAACACTCCCCTCACTGAAATGGAAAGATCATCCCAGCAAAAGATCAGCAAGGAAATAAAGGCCTTAAACAACACACTGGACCAGATGGACATAACAGATATATTCAGAACATTTCATCCCAAAGCAACAGAATACACATTCTTCTCTAGTGCACATGGAACATTCTCCAGAATAGATCACATCCTCGGTCCTAAATCAGGACTCAACCGGTATCAAAAGATTGGGATCATTCCCTGCATATTTTCAGACCACAATGCTCTAAAGCTAGAACTCAACCACAAAAGGAAGTTTGGAAAGAACCCAAATACATGGAGACTAAACAGCATCCTTCTAAAGAATGAATGGGTCAACCGGGAAATTAAAGAAGAATTGAAAAAAATCATGGAAACAAATGATAATGAAAATACAACGGTTCAAAATCTGTGGGACACAACAAAGGCAGTCCTGAGAGGAAAATATATAGCGGTACAAGCCTTTCTCAAGAAACAAGAAAGGTCTCAGGTACACAACCTAACCCTACACCTAAAGGAGCTGGAGAAAGAACAATAAAGAAACCCTAAGCCCAGCAGGAGAAGAGAAATCATAAAGATCAGAGCAAAAATCAATGAAATAGAAACCAAAAAAACAATAGAACAAATCAACGCAACTAAGAGCTGGTTCTTTGAAAGAATTAATAAAATTGATAAACCCTTGGCCCGACTTATCAAAAAGAAAAGAGAAAGGACCCAAATAAATAAAATCATGAATGAAAGAGGAGAGATCACAACTAACACCAAAGAAATACAAACTATTATAAGAACATACTATGAGCAACTCTACGCCAATAAATTTGACAATCTGGAAGAAATGGATGCATTCCTAGAAACATATAAACTACCACAACTGAACCAGGAAGAAATAGAAAGCCTGAACAGACCCATAACCAGTAAGGAGATTGAAACAGTCATTAAAAATCTCCAAACAAACAAAAGCCCAGGGCCAGACGGCTTCCCGGGGGAATTCTACCAAACATTTAAAGAAGAACTAATTCCTATTCTCCTGAAACTGTTCCAAAAAATAGAAATGGAAGGAAAACTTCCAAATTCATTTTATGAGGCCAGCATCACCTTGATCCCAAAACCAGACAAGGATCCCATCAAAAAAGAGAGCTATAGACCAATATCCTTGATGAACACAGATGTGAAAATACTCAACAAAATACTAGCTAATAGGATTCAACAGTACATTAAAAATATTATTTACCACAACCAAGTGGGATTTATTCCATGGCTGCAAGGTTGGGTCAACATCCGCAAATCAGTCAATGTGATACAACACATCAATAAAAGAAAGAACAAGAACCATATGATACTCTCCATAGATGCTGAAAAAGCATTTGACAAAGTACAGCATCCCTTCCTGATCAAAACTCTTCAAAGTGTAGGGATAGAGGGCACATACCTCAATATCATCAAAGCCATCTATGAAAAAACCACTGCAAATATCATTCTCAATGGAGAAACTGAAAGCTTTTCCGCTAAGGTCAAGAACACGGCAGGGATGTCCATTATCACCACTGCTATTCAACATAGTACTAGAGGTCCTAGCATCAGCAATCAGACAACAAAAGGAAATTAAATGCATCCAGATCGGCAAAGAAGTCAAATTATCACTCTTCGCAGATGATATGATACTATATGTGGAAAACCCAAAAGTCTCCACTCCAAAACTGCTAGAACTTATACAGGAATTCAGTAAAGTGTCAGGATATAAAATCAATGCACAGAAATCAGTTGCATTTCTCTACACCAACAGCAAGACAGAAGAAAGAGAAATTAAGGAGTCAATCCCATTTACAATTGCACCCAAAACCATTAGATACCTAGGAATAAACCTATCCAAAGAGGCACAGAATCTATACTCAGAAAACTATACAATACTCATGATAGATATTGAGGAAGACACAAAGAAATGGAAAAATGTTCCATGCTGAATTGGAAGATTAATATTGTGAAAATGTCTATGCTACCTAAAGCAATCTACACATTTAATGCAATTCCTATCAAAGTACCATCCATCTTTTTCAAAGAAATGGAACAAATAATTCTAAAATTTATATGGAACCAGAAAAGACCTCGAATAGCCAAAGGGATATTGAAAGAGAAAGCCAACGTTGGTGGCATCACAATCCCGGACTTCAAGCTCTATTACAAAGCTGTCATCATCAAGACAGCATGGTACTGGCACAAAAACAGACATATAGATCAATGGAACAGAATAGAGAGCCCAGAAATAGACCCTCAACTCTATGGCCAACTAATCTTCGACAAAGCAGGAAAGAATGTCCAATGGAAAAAAGACAGCCTCTTCAATAAATGGTGCTGGGAAAATTGGACAGCCACATACAGAAAAATGAAATTGGACCATTTCCTTACACCACACACAAAAATAGACTCAAAATGGATGAAGGACCTCAATGTGCGAAAGGAATCCATCAAAATCCTTGAGGAGAACACAGGCAGCAACCTCTTCGACCTCTGCCGCAGCACCATCTTCCTAAAAACAACGCAAAAGGCAAGGGAAGCAAGGGAAAAAATGAACTATTGGGATTTCATCAAGATCAAAAGCTTTTGCACAGCAAAGGAAACAGTTAACAAAATCAAAAGACAACTGACAGAATGGGAGAAGATATTTGCAGATTATCAGATAAAGGACTAGTGTCCAGAATCTATAAAGAACTTAGCAAACTCAACACCCAAAGAACAAATAATCCATCAAGAAATGGGCAGAGGACATGAACAGACATTTCTGCAAAGAAGACATCCAGATGGCCAACAGACACATGAAAAAGTGCTCCATATCACTCGGCCTCAGGGAAATACAAATCAAAACCACAATGAGATATCACCTCACACCAGTCAGAATGTCTAAAATCAACAAGTCAGAAAATGACAGATGCTGGCGAGGATGCGGAGAAAGGGGAACCTCCTACACTGTTGGTGGGAATGCAAGCTGGTGCAGCCACTCTGGAAAACAGCATGGAGGTTCCTCAAAATGTTGAAAATAGAACTGCCCTATGACCCAGCAATTGCACTACTGGGTATTTACCCTAAAGATACAAACGTAGTGATCCAAAGGGGCACGTGCACCCGAATGTTTATAGCAGCAATGTCCACAATAGCCAAACTATGGAAAGAACCTAGATGTCCATCAACAGATGAATGGATCCAGAAGATGTGGTATATATACACAATGGAATACTATGCAGCCATCAAAAGAAATGAAATCTTGCCATTTGTGACAACATGGATGGAACTAGAGCGTATCATGCTTAGTGAAATAAGTCAAGCAGAGAAAGACAACTATCATATGATCACTCTGATATGAGGAAGTGGTGATGCAACATGGGGGCTTAAGTGGGTAGGAGAATAATAAATGAAACAAGATGGGATTGGGAGGGAGACAAACCATAAGTGACTCTTAATCTCACAAAACAAACTGAGGGTTGCTGGGGGGAGGGGGTTTGGGAGAAGGGGGTGGGTTATGGACATTGGGGAGGGTATGTGCTTTGGTGAGTGCTGTGAAGTGTGTAAACCTGGTGATTCACAGACCTGTACCCCTGGGGATAAAAATATATGTTTATAAAAAATAAAAATAAAAGAAAAAGAATAAAGTATAATATTCTTAGCATCATATACTAAGTGCTTTATAGTTTGATATTAACTGGTATCTGCACTATTCAGCTTCCGGTCTCCACGCCCTTCTGCAATCTGACTTAAATAACTTTACTACGTAAAACACACACACACACACATAAACACACACACACACACACAAAACAACAACAAAACAAAAACACATCTTCAGCAGCCAATTCCTCTGTCAAGTGCACTCTTTTTTTTTTTTTTTAAGCCTTCTTGTCCCACCTTTTTCTTTAATTTCAGGGGTTTCTGTATCCCACCCCCACAGCTATGAGAATATTAAAGTTCATGAGATTATTTACTAGTGTCTGTCCTATAACTAGTGCTTAACACAGAAACTATCCATGTTAAAATCTGTTGTTTTTCATGTACAGAATTTATCCTTCAGTAGACTGAGATTCCCATAGGGATGGGTGGCATCTCGCTCATCTGTGTGTTCCCTGACACGTAAAACTGTCTGCAACACTCTGGTGCTTTAATAATTTTTTGTTTTTTTTAAAGAAAGAAGCTGTAAATAAGGTAAATACTCATACTTTAAACCAAGGCAGTCCACATTCTAGACAGGGATTTAGTGTGAATGACTAGTGTGACTCTATGATCAACTCTGACCAACTTTTATTTCTGCCTGGAATAAACAACTTACTTTGAATATGAAATGAGAAGCATAAACGTGTGTAACCCAAAACAACATATTATAATCAGTATTCTGATGCTATTTTTTTAAGCTGGCAGTTGGGAAAATGTCAACTAAAGACCAGGAAATTTTCTGAAGGCCCATTGTTTTATACAAATTAAATATTCTGATTCCTTTACATCTCCTATTAGTTAATACAGTCACTCAGATATTTCTTCATTTGTGTCTTCCTATTTATATGCATCAGGTTTCTTTTCTCCCTCCCTTTTCATTTTTCTTTTGTTAACATAATTCTTTCCAAAAGCAATCCAATTATTTCAGACACAGGCCTATAAATATGAAACATAGATTCTCATAACTCAATAATTCTACTGCGAGAGGGTTCACATGAACTTTGGGTAATTTTCTCTTATCCAATTAAGGAGATTATTTATTTCTGAACATGGAAAATAAAAAAAATTTGAAGCCAAGGAATTCCAAACATGGTTTTGCTACTCATCGTGGTATGCATAAATATATTGAAATAAAGTTCACTTTAATTCACTTTTTATAAAGCAATAAATATATCACTTGCAGTACTTTATGGGAAGTAGGAAGTATTCCAGTATTAAGCAAATAAAAAAAATTAAAACACTAAATCTGCTGAATTCACATATACACATTGTGAGCTCAATTCTACATCTACTGCTGTATTTGTTCAAAGCTAAAATTGTCAAATGTACAATTATCCTCCAGAATATTTTATATTGTAACAATCTAAAGCCAAATCTCAATGAGCAAGAGAATTTTCTGTCAGATCAAATCTGACAAACTTTAATTTTCCAAATAATATCAAAGTAGAATAAATAACTATCTGAAGAAATCAGATTTTTTAAAAAAATATGGACATAACACTATAGAGAGTTTGTATGTAAAACATCAAACATTAATCTTACTTCTTCTATAGTTCTACATATTTATAAGCTACTGATTTTTTCAATAGAGAAATTTACACACCTATAACTTTATTTTCCTGAGGTAGACTAGGAAATTTAGTTTGCTATTTAAAAATGAATGCAATGAAAAATAAATAAATAAAAATGTATGCAATGAATTCTAGAAAATATTCTTTTGACTGTAAGCAAAATTTTATCTGATCATTCAAATATCTTATATAATATTATTTACTTACTACATACTATTTCAAATCTAAATAAAACCATATTTGCACATGCACATATGGATACACATGTAAATGTCTCCTTGGGATCTTAGTCACACACAGCTGCTTATAAAGATATTTGTGTCTTAGTGTATCTGATGATTTATAAACCATTTTATAAACTGTTACATCAAAATTATCAAATGTAAATGAAAATATATTATTTATACGTCTATAAATCATGGTGCCAACATGTTATTCAAACTAATGAGAGAGAACATTAAAGGAAAGAGTATGTTTATTTTTATTCCTCAACCAAAATTTTGGTAGGTCATGTCCTCTCACAAAAGTGGACTCAACTAACTACAATATTAATGCCAGATAATATCACCAGTTAGATAACCCTAACCCTAACCCTTTTATTTAAAATATGCCTTATACTAACTTAGTTAGTGTAAAGTATAAAGATGGTCTGACCCAGTTTTTTGTGCTTAATTCATTGATTTTGGTAAATCATCGCATTGTTTTGCAATATGTACAGATAAAACACCACTCCTAAATATGACCTAAACAGAAACATATCGCACAGGGATATACGCATGAGCGTGAGCAAGTGAGCTCCTGATAGAACATCCCCACACTCCCCTACATCTTCCTGACAGAAGAGTGCTGGCTAAAAATAAACCCGATCAAGTTTATCTGCTCACTGGACAAAGTGGCCCAAAATAAGTAAATATATACTAATGTGACAATATTTAATGCTTTCACAAAGCTGCTCATTTATATATCTATCCCTAGACATTCGGAAAGTATTTTTAAGTCTCCCATTAATAATCTCTGTCTCAAGTTGTTCTATTCCCCTAAAGCACCATTGACAGAATGTCTACCTTACAGATGTAGAACCAGAAGAACAAAATAGATCTGGAAAATACTGGCACCGTGAAGTCCACTGTCACTATTATTGTGTTATCCCAAATGAGTGACGCTAACGGTTATTTCCAAAATCATTCTTCTTTGGAGTATCACTGTATTTTTGTATGCTGTAACATTTCTAAAGACTTTCAGAGGACACATTGTGTATTTTATTTCAGTATAAATAGAATTCATTACGGTCTTATGGTTAAATTTTTCTCCATCACGTCTATAACTGCCTCAAAGTCCTTCATTGTGTTCTCGGCATCCTAGGACTCCACTTTTCTCTCTTTTTCTTCTACTATAAAATACTCAGCAAGATATTTGCATGTCTTATTCTCTCTGTCCCATCTGAAGTATCACCAACTGTACAAAAAGTGGGCAACTTTTCCCAGAGAAGGAATTATAACCTCACCCTCATCTCTGTTCCTTGACTTCTAATTATGCGAGTGCTTTATTTTACTTTTTTAAAAAGTAACTTTCTATCCTTTGCAAGAAAGGATACAAAGTTTATCAAATTTAACTCCTACCCCCAGAAGAGGCTTTATGCTTCTGACTTTTTTTAATAAAGATTTTTATTTATTTATTTGAGAGAGAGACAGTGAGAGAGAGCACAAGAGGCGAGAAGGTCAAAGGAGAAGCAGAATCCCTGTGGAGCTGGGAGCCTGATGGGGGACTCGATCCCAAAACTCTGGGACCGTGACCTGAGCTGAAGGCGGTTGCTTAACCAACTGAGCCACCCAGGTGCCCCAAGAGGCTTTATGCTTAAGGAAGAACTTTGAAGAAGGAAACTGAAGTGGGTAATACCCACCTAGAAAAGGCCAGAGATCAGTGAATGGGAGGAAGAAGGTGTATTTAGTTCTCCTTGCTATTTATGAATTAGAGATATTAGAGGTCAGGAAAAAGAGATTAGTTACATTTAGAGAAATGCAGTACTTAAGAGCAGAGTCTCTTAAATCTCTTAAGTCTCAAACTTCTTGATCTTAAGCTTAGTTCCCAGTATTTTGTAAATGTAGAAAGCCGTGGGGGCCCCTAGGTGGCTCGGTGAGTTAAGCCTCTCCCTTCCGCTCAGGTCATGATCCCAGGGTCCTAGGATCCAGCCAGGCACCCAGCTCCCTGCTCAGCAGGGAGCCTGCTTCTCCTTCTCCCACTCCCCCTGCTTGTGTTCCCGCTCTCCTTGTGTCTCTCTCTGTCAGATAAATAAGTAAAATCTTTTTTTAAAAAATTAAGACCTCGTTCCCAGTATAGTACATTTCTAAGTGGACAAATGACAACTTTGCTTAAATATCTATTTTGCTTATATAAAAATGGAGATAAAATATTTAATTCATCATAGAATTAGTTGAGGCTTATATAAGATAACTCTTGCTATGTGTCAAGCACATTGCCTCACTTATAGGAAACATAAATATTAGGTACTCTTATTATTAGGTTGGAGGACCCATGAATTGTAGAAACCATAAATTTCTTGCACAATTAAAAAATTTTTCTCCTGCAACTTTAGCTGCCCATGTATGGGATCAAATTCTGTGGTTGAAAATTTGCAAGGCTTATCAAGATGCTCAAAAATTAAGTCCCACATTTAGTTTAAAAATAAAAGCAATTGAATAAAATAAATTATTATTATTAGCTATGTGCCCTAAATATTTTTCATGGGATTTTATGTTTTAAAAAAGTGTGCTAGGTGTAATTGCAATAGCCTTCAAAAAAAACTTTAATCTCTTAATCATGATCATCATTAAGCACACATTAAGTCCCCATGTAGGTTTCAAGTTCTGAAAGTTAAAATTAAATATACACCATGTATTTTCAAGGAAGTCATACCATCTTAACATCTATGGCTCTTTGTCTGTTACTTTACACTGGTGAAATTCTTGGCCAAAAATCACATTAAAAAATTTGAAGTTCTTGATATATTGCTAGTTTATTAAAAGCACATTTACATGTTTATAAAATATTTGAAAGTATTAAATTTCTATATCTTTTGGGTTATTGCATTTCAATCTGATATAATACCACTTATCCTATGTTTTAAATTAAGTGTTTTAGAAATAGATACTAACTCTGTTCAGCACAGTAAATGTTTAGATAGAATGTGAAAATTAATGTTAACATAACCCACATATCTCTCAGCCACCAATTCTTTGAAACTGGCACTTCTTCATTCCCCAGAATAAATCGACTTTACCAAGAACTCTTGGAGAGCAATGCAGATTTTACTTAAGATTCTATAAAGACTTGACATCACACAACCCTCCCCACCTAACAAAGTCAATTTTTAATGTATCTTTTCTGCCAACTCTGTTGGCTCTGCTTCTAATTGCATTCCTTCTTGTTCATCCTTCTCTTGTTTTAGTGAATCTAAAATAGTCTCAGGGGCAACTATTTTAGCTTGTCTATGTTGGTCTGAATGATGAAAAACTAATTTCTTAATTCTGGCAGAGGGTAAAGCAGGTTATCTTTTATCCTGATAACAGAGTCTCTTAAGAGATACCAATTCACAGAGTATGTGAATTGGTAAAACACACACACACACACACATATGTGTACATGTACACACACACCCTTTCAATGTTGTTTCATTCCTGCTGAGATTCAGTTACAGAGAGGGGCAGGGTGCAGCCTCTTACCATTCCAGCAGGCTATGGTAACACCTATGGCCCAGAAGAGGGTTGGAGGAGAAGGGAACCATTGTTCAATGATAGCCATGGGTTCTAGAAAACTGTATCCCTTCTATTCCAGTGAGAAATGACAACATTTGGATCTGTGCAGATAAGATGTATAGTGTAAGGATGAAGAGGATAACCTTGAAACCCAACTGCCTGGTTTGAATCCAAGAGCCATCAATTGCCAGCTCGGGGGATCTACACAGACACTTAATCATTTCAGTCATCTCAGCTGTAAACTAATGACATTTGGCCTCACACAGATTATTTAGTGTGTGTGAGAGAATTAAGTGATATACTATATGCAAACTGATTACTCTTGGGATGGAACAGAGCAAACAATAAGTGCTAGCCTTTGCTATCAGAAGCTGCCTGTGGTTCCCAATGAGAACATGGCGCACATCAGGTGTGCCACCTGGAGAGTCGGTCAGGGAGCCCTATTTTTTTTTTTAATTTTTTTTTAATTTTTTATTTTTTATAAACATATATTTTTATCCCCAGGGGTACAGGTCTGTGAATCACCAGGTTTACACACTTCACAGCACTCACCAAAGCATATACCCTCCCCAATGTCCATATTTTTGCAGACGATCTTCTGGGTTTAATCTGAATTTCCCTAGCAGTGGAAAGTTAACTCCTGGGAGTGGGAAGGTAACAAGAGCCGGGCAGAATTGCAGTGTGAGTGTTGAGGTCAGGCTACCTGAGCCAAATACAGGTAGTTAGCCATTCAGGAACATCAACGGAGGCAAAAATTTCCCTCGGCTTGCCTTGAGACACACAGCAAATGAGTATCATATCTCCAAAAGAATACATTTACAACAGTGTATTGGTCACTTGTAGGAAGGGGAATTAAAAGTCAAGGGGAAAGAAATAAGAGAAAACATCTTTACTGTACATCCTTTGGAATTCCAATTTTTAGACCTTGAGAATTTGCTGCCAACACAGGACATAAGTTAAATACATTAAAAGATAGCTATAAGTTGATTGCCTACTTATTTTCAAACAGCTTAAGGTTTTTTTAAGGATTTCAAATAGCTTAAGTCGCCTAAATTCAAACAGCTAGGCTGCAATGACCTTGCATCATTCTATTTTTAATAGCTGAGATCAAGGACTTGACCTCTCCTCCCTGTGGTGGCCTTCAAACTCGTGACCATGACTCACAATGACGAATATATTTTATATTACAGCAAGGATATTTGTGCTAGGTGGAAGGCCAGAGATCAAATGGCACTTTCCTGGTCTCCAGATCTTATTACAGCATATGCACGCTCTTGGGGATGTCGTGCCTCACTGTTGCCTTTGTAAGGAGAGCCACACATGGAGTTGATAGTTGGAGTTTTGAAGTTCCTTCCTTAAGATAGAATTTTTCAAATGTCTCTTTCACCTTGGGTCTCCTATCTCCCACAGTGTTTACCATAATGAACTCCCTGCCCTCCCTCCACCAGCACATGCTAATTAGACTTAAAGACACTCATCAGTGGAAAACAGAGAGGATCCTTTATTTAGAGCAGCCATGTGCATCTCTGAGGACTTTCCTACTGGATGGCGCTCATTCTGAAGAATGATGACACAGGACTGGTCACTTGGGGATGCTGCCTCTCTGGTTGTGTTCTCCTTTCTTCCATGCTTTTAATACAACCCAATTCCTAGAGAGAATGGAATACTGACTAGTTAAAAAAGACACAAGTAGCTCGTCCTTCTTTCAATACTTAAGGGTGAGAAGGAAGATACCTCAGGCATGTCTTTTCCTATCATTTGACCTCTGTGTCCTTCCTTTCACATTTTGTAGAGTCAAATGTGTTCTGAAAAGGTATAAAAAAGAATCTTTCTATCTAGACTTTTAATCCCTGTATTCTTCACTGTTACTCAGTTTCTAAGGCAAATGGGACATAAAGTTATGCAGAAATGACGTGGTGGCTTCTGTACCCTGGTCTCGCTCCTCCCTGAATATGTCTCTTTTTGGCACTTCGGCAACTATTGAAAGATGCACTGTGATGAGATGGGGAATCCAGGCCGGTTACGAGATTTGGACAAGGAGAGCCCATAGGAGCTCCAGGCCTTCCCACAGCCCACGCACCCCATGGAGCTTGATGTAAATTATTATGAAACATAATACATTTATTACCGTCCTTTTACTTTTTTATTCATCCTTTCCCTTCAACCTATTTGTGCCTTTACTTTTAAAGTGGGTTTTCTATAAACAAGATTTAATTCTTTTTTATCCAACCTGACATCACATGCCTTATATCTTTTTAACTTAATATTTAATATGATAATTGATATGAATGAGTTTGAAAATACCATCTTGATATATCTTTTCTACTTGTCCCAACTTTCCTTCATTCCTTTTTTCCTTTTCTCCCTTTTGGATGGAGTATTTCTTCTAATTTCATTTTATCTTCCTAGTGACAATTCTTTGCTCTGTCATTCTAATGGTTACTTTGAGTTTTATAGGATAGATCCTTCCTTTTACACAGTGTACCATCAACTGGCATTATAGTACTTCACAGATGGTGTAAGAACCTGACCATGCTATGTCTGCCCCCATTTTTTCCCTGCAAAGCTTTGCACTATGCTTTTCACACATTTTACTTCTACGTATGCAATAAACTCCATGATGTGTTACCATCAGTATTTTCTTAAACAATTATTTCTTTTTCTAAGATTTACTTATTTTTAGAAAGAGAAAGAGAGGGAGAGAGCAAGTGCTTACGTGGGTGCAGGGCCAGAATGGAGGGAGGGGCGGAAGGAGAGAATCTTCAAGCAGACATCCTGCTGGGCATGGAGCCTGACATGGGGCTTGATCCCACTACCCATGAGAGCACCACCTGAGCTGAAACCAAGTCAGACACTCAACCAGCTAAGCCACCCAAATACCTCAACAACTTTTTCTGTTTTTATTAATTTTTTAATTTTTTAAAAGATTTTATTTATTTACTTGACAGAGAGAAAGAGATTACAAGTAGGCAGAGAGGTAAGCAGAGAGAGAGGGAGAAGCAGGCTCCCTGCTGAGCAGAGAGCCTGATGTGGGGCTCCATCCCAGGACCCTGAGATCATGACCTGAGCTGAAGGCAGAGCTTAAACCACTGAGCCACCCTCAACAACAATTTCTAGTAAGTTATAAATGATTAAAAAAAATTCTTTATACTTACTCACACGTTACCATTCCAGGGATTTTAACTTCTTCATGGAGATGCAGATTTCCCTTTGGTAATATTTTCCATTCTTGCAGTGTGGGTCTGTGGGTGATGAATTCTTTCTATATCTGAAAGTCTTTGTTTCACCTTTGTTTTTAAAAGATATTTTTGCCAGGTGAAGAATTCTAGGTTATGACTTCATGATTTTGATATTTTAAAGATGCTGCTCCGGTGCGTTTCAGCCTGTATTGTTTCCGAAGAAATCTGCTGTGCACATTACCTTTGTTGCTCTCTTTCATAATGTGTCTTTTTTTCTTTTTAGAGAAAAGAAAAGATATTTTCTTTTTTAGTTTTTTAGGCACTTTTAAGATTTTCCTTTTTATTGTGGGTTTTAAGCAGTTGGACTGTAATATGCTTTAGTGTAATATTCTTCATGTTTCTTGTGTTTGTTGAGGTTCCTGTGTATGGAGAGGTCTATAGTTTTCACCAAACTTAGAAAATATTCAGCCACTATTTCCTGAAATATTTTTAATGGCCATGCCCCAACTTTGGGAACTTCAATTAGGCGTATATTAGGATACTTCAAGTGGTATCACAACTTATTAATACTGTATTTACATTTTTTCCCTTTTTTTTCTCCTCTCTGTGTTTCCCACTGGATATTTTCTATTGCTGCTTTCAAGTTCACTAACCTTTCCTGCTTTCAAGTTCACTAACCTTTCCTGCAATGTTTAATCTGCTGCTAATTTCAACTTTTTAAAAAATCTCAGACACTGAAGTTTTTTATCTCTAAAAGTTCAGTTTGTATCTTTCATGACTCTACTTAGCATGCTCAACTTTTCCTCTAGCTTTTTGAACATATGGAATAAAGTTATAATAAGTTTTAAAATAACATTTTACTAATTCTATCATCTGTGCCATTTCTGGGTTAGTTTTGATTGATTGATTTTTCTCCTATTTTCCTACTTTTTTATATGCTTTACAGTTTTTGCTTGGATGCTGTTCATTGTGAATTTTAATTTACTGAACACAGTTTTTATTCCTATAAATATTCTTGATCCTTGTTCTGTGGCATAGCTGAGTTTCTTAGAAACAGTTTGATTTGTTGGGGTCTTGCTTTTAGACTTAGACTTTTGTCTTGGGTAAATTGTGACTGAGGCAAAAAGGTTCTGAGTCTCATGGGAAATACAGAATTTTTCACTCTGGCTGGTGCAAATAAGCACTATTACCAAATGTTCTTTGTCATCATTTTGGGCGATTCTTTCCTGCATCTCTGGTTGTTTCCACACACATAAACTAATCAGAACTCCACTAAAAAATCACAAGGGACCCTATGCAGAAATCCAAAGCTGTCTATGTCTATGTCCAAAAGCTCTCTTTTCTCTGGTACTTTCTCTCTTATAAAGTTTCATTAGCCACCTTGGGTTTCCTGAACATCCAGCTCTATCTCCTTAAGTCAGGAAAACTGCCAGGCTCTTCTTGGGCTCCCTCTTCTTGGGCTATGCCTAGAAACTTTCTCCAGATGGTACTGAGGCACTCATGGGGCACATACTAACCTTGTTTGCTTCTTATTTCTTAGGGACCTTTGTCTTCATTGCCTGACATAAAATATCTTGGAAGTAATTGTTTTAAATATTAAACAATTTGTACTATTGGACAACTGGACTATTCTTTTAAGAAACTTGTTTCAGGGGTGCCCAGGTGGCTCAGTGGGTTAAGCCTCTGCCTTCAGCTCAGGTCATGATCCCAGGGTCCTGGGATTGAGCCCCAAATCAGGCTTTCTGCTCAGCAGGGAGCCTGCTTCCCCTTACCTCTCCCCTGCTTCTCTGCCTACTTGTGATCTCTCTCTCTTTCTCTATGTCAAATAAATAAATAAAAATCTTTTAAAAATTTAAAAAATTTTTAAAAATACACCTTGTTTCTGACAGGAGAGTAAATCTAGTCTAGACTCTGAAGAGCAAGTCTCTTCCTTTCTTTATAATTTAATCTGCCTTGGGCTTAGGAAGAAAATTAGCATTGGTTCACACTCAGGTATTTTGCTGATGCATTTTTATTATACTTGTGAAAGAAGGCAAGAAGATGTCCAATTTTTTTATTAGGTAAAATATGAGAACTTGACACCACAAGTATAAAATAAAGTTGCTTAATTCTAATTATCATTTCAAAATATTTTGATAGATTTAAGTGAGACTTTAGCTGAAATGGCTTTGAACCTTACATTTTTAAGATAAGATTTTTAACGTAATATATTTCTTGTTCTCTTATTCGTTAATTAGTCACATCTTGTTACCTACCTGTTCAGTATTTGTGATAATATAAAATGTTAGATTAAATCTACTCTAATTTTTTTAAATCTTGAATTCCCTACAAAATTGGAATTGTATCAAATGTTCTTATTAAATAGACAATATCCCTTCTTGTTGATGAGTTCAATCTGAGCTTTATTAGAAGACAGGCATACCTTGTTTGATTGCACTTTACAGATAAGATATTTTTCACAAATTGGTGATTTGTGGCAACACTGTGTTGAGCACATTTATCTGTGCCATTTTTCCAAAAAGCATTTGATCACTTCATGTTTCCGTGTCACATTTTGGTAATTCTCACAATGTTTCAAAGCTTTCATTATTATTATGTTTGTTATGGTGGTCTGTAACAGTGATCATTCACGTTGCTATTATAATTGCTTTAGGACACCATGACTGTGCTCATATAAGATGGCAAACTTAAATGTTAAATGTTTGTGTGTGCTCTTACTGCTCTATCAACCAGCCATTCCTCCATCTCTCTCCCTCTCCTCAGGCCTCTCTCTTCTCTGAGATACAACAATATTGAAATTAGGCCAGTTAATAATGCTCCAATGGGGGTGCCCGGCTGTCCTAGTCCATTGAGCTTCCTACTGCTCAGGTTACGATCTCAGGGTTCTGAGATCAAGCCTCACTTCAGGCTCTCCACTCGTCAGAGTCTGCTTGTCCCTTTCCCTTCTCTACGACCCCTCTCCATACATGTATGCTCTATCAAATGTATAAAAATATTTTTAAAAATAATGCTCCAATGATCTCTAATTGTTCAGCTAAAAGTCACACATCTCATTTAAAACCAAAACTAGAAATGATTACGTTTAGTAAAGAAGGCATGTCAAAAGCTGAGAAAGCCTGAAAGCTGGGTCTCTTTCACCAAGCAGTGAGTCAAATTATGAATGCAAACAAAAACTACTTGAAGAAAATCAAAGTTATTATTCCAGTGAATACACAAATGATAAGAAAGTGAAACAGCATTACTGCTGATATGGAAAACATTTTAGTGATCTGGGTAGATCAAACCAGCCATAATTTTCCCTTAAGCTAAAGCCAATCCAGAGCAAGGCGCCAACTCTCTTCAACTCTATGAAGGCTAAGGGTGGTAAAGAAGATGCAGAAGAAAAGTCTGAAGCTGCCGGTGGCTGGTTCATGACGTTTAAAAAGCCATATCCATAATATAGAAGTACAAGGTGAGATAGCAAATGCTAATGCAGAAGTTACAGTCAGTTTTCCAGAAAATCTAGCTAGGATAATGAATGAATGTGGCTAAACTAACAATGGATTTTAAATGTAAATGAAACAACCTTATATTGGAAGAAGATGTCATCTATCATTTTTATGGCTAAAGAGAAGTCAATGCCTGGCTTCAAAGCTTTAAAAGATGGGTTGCTTCTCTTGTTAGGAGCTACTGTAGCTGGTGACTTTAGGTTGAAGCTAGTGTTCAGTTACCTTTCTGAAAATCTTAGGACCCTTAAAAAAATTATGCTAAATGCATTCTGCCTGTGCTCCATACAATAAAACCTAGATGACAACACATCTGTTTAACACATGGTTCACTAAATATTTTAAACCCATGGATGGGACATTCTGCCCAAAAATAAGATTCCTTTCAAAATATTACTGTTCATTGATAATTCACCTAGTCACCCAAGGGCTCTGATGGAAATTTACAGTGGGATTAATGTTGCTTTCATGACCACTAACACAATGTCCATTCTGCAACCCATCAATCAAGGAGTCCTTTTGATTTTTAGTCCTATTAATTAAGAAATACATTTCTTAAGCCTGTAGCTGTCCTAAACAGTGATTTTTCTGAAGGATCTGGGCAAAGTAAATTGAAAACCTTCTGGAAAGGAGTCACCATTCTAGATACCTGAGAGGACATCAAAATATCAACATGAACAGGAATTTAGAAGGTATTGATTCTAACCGTCATGCATGACGGTTGAAAGGATCAAGCCTTAAGTGGAGGAAGTAACTGCAGATGTGCTGGAAATAGTCAAAAACTAGAAGGACAAGTAGAGCCTGAAGAGGTAACTGAATTGCTACAATCTCACAATAAAACTTTAAGACACAAGGACTTCCTTCTCATGAATGAACAAAGAAAGTGGTTTCTTGAGATGAAATCTACTCGTGCTGTAGATGCTATGAAGTTTGCTGCAATGACAACAAAGGAATTAGAATCTTACATAAACTTAGTTGATAAAGCAGTGGCAGGGTTTGAAAGGAATGACTCCAATTTTTAAAGAAGTTATACTGTGAGTCAAATGTTATCAAATAGCATTGGACATTACAGAGAAATTGCTTATGAAAGGAGTAGTCACTCAATGTGGCAAACTTCAATTTTGTCTTTATTGATGATTTTAAGAACTCTCACAACTACCCCAACATTCAGCAACCACCACTCTGATGAGGCAACAGCCAACAACACAGAGGCAGGACCCTCCACCAGCAAAAAGATTACGACTCACTGAAAACCTCAGAGGACAGTTAGCATTTTTTAGCAATATGGAATTCTTTAAGTAAGGAACATACACTGGATTTTTTAGACATAATGCTATTGCACAATTCATAGACTAGGATATAGTGTAAATATAATTTTTATATGCACTGAGACAACATAAATTCATTTGATTCACTTTATCGTGGCAGTCTGGAACCAAAACGCAGTTTCTCCAAGGTATCCCTATACTTAGGTCAATCTGAACCAGGGTAAATGAAGTGAGATATGAAACAACAAAGTTGGAGAGAGTACAGAGCCAAGAGCAAAATAAATCACTGAAGTGTCAGGAAATGTGTCCAATGAGGAAAGGCCAAACAACTAAGTATATGCACCTAAGAAAATTGAAAGAAAACTTAATAGCACGTTTCATGGATATAAAGGAATATTTTATGGGTGGCAGTGAGCAGCTATTTTGTTTGTAAATCGAGGGCAGAACTTCAATAGTCTCCTGGATGATCGCCCTGTCACATGCCTCATTTTCTTCATGCTATGATCTATCTAACACAAGGCTGGAAACACAGTATTACTCGAAGGCTATTTCCATTCATTTCTCCCCTATTCGGGAACTTACAACGACTCCTTCTAACTCACTACGTCAAGTCTAAACTTCTAAAAATTAGCATCCAAAGCCTTCCATCAAGTACTGCTACCTCCTTCTCTACCTCCTGCCTCAACACTTCCCATACCAGCCCCTCCGTTTAAGCCAGACATTTCAATGGCCTTACTCTTGACCTCTCTTGTCTCAGGATTATTTCCCAATTTTTATCTATCTATCTGCCCTTCCCAATCCTTTCTGGTAATCATGCCTATAGTCTCCAAATTAGACACAATCTTCTTTTATTTAAACTTTTTTTCACATTAAATATCATATCATTTCAGCTTGTGATTTCTTTAGCGTCTTCATACTTCATAGCTGTGAACAGATTTCTTTACTGCAACTGGTCGTGGAGGTCACTGCCTTGTACAAGTAACTCCAGGCGAGACTGTGTGCACTGTGACCTGGGTGGATGCCCTCCCGAGACTTGGGCCATGTGCACTGCATACTGGAGCCATTGCACCTTTGTGCCTCCCTCCTTTCTTTAACCTTTCATCGCCGATGATACTCATGCATTCATTTGTTCCTGAGGCTAGTATGCAGAGCTGCTCCAGTGCTCTATAATGTGGACCCCTCCCTTTTTATTTCTCCCTCTCTTATCACCTCGGCTTCCTGGCTTCAGCTGAGACCTTCCCAAGCGTAGCATTACTGGCATTTTGCGTTCTGGTAATTCTTTGATGTGGGAGATGTTCTGCGTGGATTTTAGGGTGTTGAGTAGCATCCCTGACCTCTACCCCACAAGATGCTGTAGCACCCCTTTTTCAGAGCCAAAAATGTCTCCAGCCACTGCCAGTGGGGAAAAATCACTCCTGATTGCTATCCATACCAAATGAGTAATAATTCCCCAAACACTATACCCTGATTCACGTGTCTACGCCCCTGTCCACATGAATCCTTCTCCCTTTTATGTTCCTCCTGACCATGAAAACTCAGAACTTTATTCACACTTAGAAAATAAGCCAACAATAAACAAAGCAGCAATCGGAGAAAAAATGCACAACTGCCATAGTAACAATAGTTTGGGTGTCACCACCTTGAGGAAACATAACCAGGTTCCTAGGTAGAATTTATCTTCCTCTTCTCCTTGCTATCATACATTTAGCACACAAGCATTTTCCTACTGCTACATTCATCACATTTCCTCATAATTTAATGAAAATCCATCTCACTTAATAGAATATAAGCCCTGTAAAATAACATGAACCCAGACCATATGTGGCCCCATGTCAAGCACATATGTAAGAGTTATTGAAGAAAACACCGAATATTACCTTTTACACTGTTTATCCTAATCAAGCCATTATACACACATTATTCCAAGCTTATTAAAAACCCTCACTATTTATAATTTTAATTTAATTGAATAATTAAGCTTCAAAAATCAGTATCTCTAAGAAGAGTAATGGTTTAATAACTAATTGTCAAATGTTAAATACATTTTCTTAAAACCTTTATGAAGGAAGGAATCTTGTTATTTCTTGACACAAAATTGCAAGCCCAGTTTTGGTTCACAGTTTTTGGTTGGATACTGACATAATTGAGAAAAAATATTATACTAATAATAATTAGATTGAATAATATTGAAGTGAATATAATTTTGCTGAAGAGTTTTCTATGCTTCATTTTTTTACTTCACTTATGTATATCAATACCATTTTATTATATTTTCTAAAATACAGGTCACTTTGCTAAATCAGATAAGCTACTTTAGGCTAAAGGCATCTTAAAGTATTCCAGATCTACTGTCAAACTGAAAATGTTACTTTTGTTACAATCTTTGCCAAAAATCAAAGGATTGTTTTCAGTTTCTTTATTGTCATTTTCTATTTTCTTCTAAGTGTCTGGGGAAATATTTATTAGCTGTTGTCCTCACATAATTTTTTTTAAATATTTATTTATTTCCTGAGAGAGTCTTCAGGAGCAGAGAGGAGGGCAAAGGACTCCCCGCTGAGCATGGAGTCCCACTTGGGGCTTGATCCCACAACCCTGAGATCACGACCTGAGCCAAAATCACAAGTCAGATGCTCAACTGACTGTGCCACCCAGGGGCCCCCTTACATAATGATACGAGTGTGTGTGTGTGTGTGTGTGTGTGTAGTAGTAGTAGTAGTAGTTCCACATATAGACTACTGCTTATTCTTTGTCATCATCCCGCTGAAAAGAATGTGAAGCCAAGGAAGAAATGATCTCTATCCTTCCTGTTCCTCCTTATGCCTTGGAATAGAAGTGTTGTGAGTAGCTGAGCTTTAACCCTGGTCATCTTGCCATGAGTTCATACCAGATAATGCCAAGTCCCAAGGAATCCCAAGTGAGAAATGTCTACTTACAGATTCTAACCAGCACATCCCTAAACACCCTGAGGGAATACCAGATAACATTTGTCTTTTGGAGCCTCGCATTCTTCACTCTTGGTCCCTCTTCTTCGTAGGAGCTCTGTAAATTTTCAGAAAGCTGGAGACTTTCTGGTCTCTCCTTGAAATCTTTCATAAATATGATTTTGGCAGACAGTTATTTCTGCTCAGCTCATTAAGCATATCCAGTACTTACTAGTGACTCTGGGAGGTTTTATGAATACAAAATACCTTAGACTCAGCTCCAGTATATCACACCCCAAAGGCTGCTTGTTTGAGAATTTAAAACAATAAGATATTTCTTAGACTTCAAGAGTTATGGGCATTATGAATTTTATGTCATAAATTGTTAAATTACGTTGTTCAACTTCATGGAAAATGTGATGCCAGGGTCAGTGGCATCTTTGACTACCAGGGCACTTAAACACCAGAAATCGGTGACATTCCAAAGCCAGAGGCTTAAATCTGATCTCAGACCCCTATATCGATTATGTCTCTCCATTTTCCCTCTTTTCTCCTCCTCACCTCTTTTCCAATGTTGCAGAGGCTTACAACTTTTTTTAATGCATGCATGACACATATATTCATTGGTTACAGGATTCTAACTAACAGAGATGAAAAAAACATGATACTTGACTCTGAGGGCCTCTCAGTTTAGAGGGAAAACAGTTACACCCAAGGTCAACTGTGAACTGGTAAGCTCTACAGTAAGAAGACAAAAGAAGTCTCAGGGAAGCCTTTCAAAATAAGATGACTTGTGTACTGGTTTTGAAGGATAATTAAGACATTTCCTGGCAGAAAAAGGAAGAAGAGAAGTCCCAAGAGAGATAAGCAAAAGCCTGAGCAAAAGCCAGGAAGCTGAAATCACCAGTCCATTTGAAAAAGTGATGAAAACATTTTGTGGACCAGGGCTGGAGCTTACACTAGCGAACTTCCCATGGCTGCCTATCACCCCTCATTTTGAGAGAGTTGCCGTGAGCAGGATTGCCAGCTTCCTCCTCAGGGGCGATGTCATCCAAGTCATTCCCTGGCTCCTACACCATGTACCAAATCCACATGGATAAAAGGTGACACTTCTTCTGTGAGCACACATAGTTATTTGTGACTCATGAATCTGTGTGCATTTATTCTGTCACTATCATTCAATATTTTAAATAAAATTTTACATAGAATTACAAGTTTGACATAAAACAGAGCTGAGTCTAATAAAATAGGAAAGGACGCTAGATGCTTCTCCATGATCCACTACTTGCCTCATCAAAGCACTGACATCTCCCCTTGTAAGTTTTCCAGAAGCAAACCCAGATCTGCGTGCTCTCTGGAATTAGAAAAAAAAAAAAAAAAGGGAGAAACTTAATTCTTTCAAAAATAAACCTACAGAAAAGGATTTCTATGATGCTCGTGCTTTATGGAAGGAACGTGCAGCTTGCAAGCCACAAACATTATGAGCAGTTTTGCATTTTTTAGAAGTCTAAATTAGAATATGGCCAAAAACAATCGAGAATTAACTTCCATGTCTCCTGTTATAAATCTCAGAATTATGCATCGTCAAGCTAGGGAAAATATAAATAGAATGAATACAGTGTGACTGGCAGAGATTAGCCTGAAACTCAAAGTTAAAAATGTAGAGCCTCTAGTTGCATTTTCCACAGCAAGATTCAGATAGGAAAGGGAAAACACACTCTACCATGGAGAATCCAAGCTTGTCACCATCTGAATCCACAGATCGCTCAGGAAAAGCAATAATGGAATGATTAGACTTTGTGTATATCCAGATGGTATCACTTCTAAGGGACTCTTCCCAAGATCCTTTAACCTGATTTAAACCAAGCTGCTAAATCTAACTTCTCATTTCTCAGTAAGTAATAAAGGGAGTAGAGTCACATGATACTATGAGGCAGAGGAAGCCATTAAACATGCAGTTACTAGGACCAGCTTTCAACAAGTCAATGTTAAAAAAAAGAAAATAGATGAGTCGGGGTAAGGAAGGGAGCTACGGGAACTAAAGAAATCAAAGAAACATGCGAACTAAAAAGAGTCTCTTACCTTAATTGGATCTTTGGTTTAAACAAATGAGCTTTAAAAGATATTTTTTGTTTAATTGGCAAAATTTTAAAATACAATTGATATTAAGGAACTTTGGTTAATTTGTTGGCTGCAATAATGATACTACCCAGGACTATCATGGCAAGAAAAAAAAAATCTCATTTTGGAGTTAGTACAAAAATACTTAGGTTTGAGATGTCATATCTGCAATTTACTGGAAAATTATCTGGCAGGAAAAAAAATGAAGAAAATCCATGTGGCAAAACATCAGCATTTGTTGAATCTAGCTAATGAATGTATAAGAGGCATTTTACAAACTGTATTTTCCCACGTATTTGAAAGCTTTCATAAAAACGAAGTTTTTTAGCTGATGCAATAATAAATGTGATATTAACTTCTGATGTTAACTTTTATTCTTAAACACTTTCTTTGCTTTTTTAAACCTAAATGAACAAATAGCATCAGTAGCATGCTTTTTAAAGTGTTTCTAAGATAGATAAAACAGAATTTTATCATTGCTTATTGTGATTCAGATAAATGACAAGATAATGAGTTTGACATTTGACCTCATTTGTTCATTCATTTTCTCATTTATCTTCCTTACTTAAGTGAGTTATAGTGGTGTCCCAGAAAAAGCATTCTCCAGCACTCACTGGATTTTTCATTTTGATGCCCCATAGACCTACTGGGTTAAATTATCAAAATCATCTGAGGTTCAATTTTTGCCATCTGTAAAATAAGAACACTGATGAACTTCTCATAATTATGGGAAGGATAAATAAGATAATAAGGATTAGGTGCTAGAATTCAATATCATCTAGGGGGTTGGTAGAATCACAGTGTCACTAACATCAGTGATATAAAGGGTTTCTTCCTACTTTCCAAAGCATTCTTTCTGCTTCAGAGCCTTCCCTAATGCCTGTTCAAACAGCTTCCCATTGAAGAATCACAGCAAACTTTACAGCATATGCTAGATTACTTATTTCATAGAAAGCAGACACAAAAACCTTAATTTCTTCTTATAATTTAAGTTTATAGAATTTAGGAGTATGGGCAGATTTCAATGAAAGTTCTTTTTTCTATATCATAGAAGTCTTAAGATTATTTATGTTACTGAGCTTGTATAATAAAAATTATAAAGTGCTCAGGAGTTTGTAGAAGTAATTTGCAAAAATTTTATTACATTTTCAAAGGGTACCTGATGAGTTCCCACAACAAGCTTGGGTTAATCAGTACAACACAATGCAATTATTTCTTACATGTAGTCTTTTAAATAACGGGGCCCAAGAAATCTCTATACTTTCTAAGTAAAATGCCATGCTGTCTTTAGAAAGTCTCAGTTTCCAGAAACATTTGATTTCAGAAACAGACTACCTAATTAAACAGATTATGTGCAGGGAGATCAGGCGGCAACCTTTCTCAATTGATTTTTAACAATTCTGTGACTCTATCCCTGCCATTTGTGCAGCTTTAATTAAAGGCCTAGTATTTCAATTTCTACTCTTCATTTCCTGACCTGTTCATAAATATCTGCTGTAGGCGGAGGCCCACAGCACAAGGTTTTATTAATAATGGATTTGAGATATAACTGTCATAGAATTTATGTTCCCCCAACAGAGTTGGCAGTGTTCCACTTCACAGGAGAACTAGTCTCTGTAAGCTCCCTTCCCCACAAATGACAACAGCTGCAGTGGAATGAGTGGGAACTAATCAGATGGAACCCACTTACTTGGCTGGTTCAATTCATTTGTACAATTGATGAGGACACAACAAAATAATTAGTCTTGCTATTCTCAGGTCATTAAGACAACCTTAGGGAAATTCAGACAGAGCAAAATTTCCAAAAATGATAAAAATTTTAAAAATTGAGATGGATTTAGAATAGGACATGACTATTCTACCAAAATATTTCTATTTTGTCACTTACTGAAAAAGCGAGTTATTGCTATCATATAGTCTAATTGGAATGCATAGCATGACTAAAACAATGACATATTCCTATCAATGAAATATCTGGAGTAATAAAATAATCATATTTCAGCTAGATATGTATTGTAGGTAATCAATTAAGAAATTTTACTTGAGTCTTTGATTGTCTTTTCCTGAGAAACTAGAGACACCCAAAACTTTACTAACTATAATTTAGGCTGAGAAAATTCAGAAGGCAATTCAGAATTTAAAAATGCTTATAATGTTTACTAAAAGTACCCAGAGTTAGTCAAACTGTTTGACGTCGGAGAAAATGGTCCCCAGTGCCACCCTAACTTCTAACACCAACTGCAAATTCAAGGGCGTTCCTAAAACCACATTCCATTTCTAGAAGGACTCACAAAACTTTATGAAAACTGTTATACTTGTAGTTACTGTTTATTATAGGGAAAGAATACAAAGTAAAATAAGCCCAAACAAGAGATACATGGGGCAGAGTCTAGGATTCCCAACATGAAGCTTCCATAGTCCACTCCTGCTGTTGATGGGTAAAATTTGCACAGAGTATTGCCAAAACAGAAAACTCAGCCAAGTTTCTGCATCTAGAGTTTCTCCTGAGACTTCATTATGTAGGAATGATTGACTGACTGACTGATTGATTACCAACATGGTTGATCTCTGTTTTTAGGTCAACTTACACCACTTGACTCAAACCCCCGTGCTACATCACACTGTTGGACTTTCTGGTGGGATCAGCCCCCACCCTAAACTACTGAGTGTGGTTGACCCCATCCTAAGATCCAGTGTAGTCACCCCTATACCCTAAACAAAGACACTCCTATCAAGTACGAAAGATATTACCTTCCAGAAGGCTATGGCAAAGACCAAATCTTTCTTTGGATAAGGCCAAATGCTTTATCACACGGTGAATATTAATGATCTTTTTACATCTAAGAGTGCATTAAAGAAAATATGTAATAAATAAGTGTATTGTGATAGCTACAGTTTTATCTTCTGTGATTTTTTTTAAAACTAAGACAGCATAATCTTTCACTATTAAAAATTCTATTCCCTAGCTGTCGATGACTATTTTGCTTATGTAGTCTGATGCATAATCCTTCCATATTTGGGATTCATGAATCTTAATCTCAAGGCATTTTATTTTAGTCAATAAATTTTGTTTATACATCCATGCCTTTTCTGAGCTGTTTTTTAATTCACTAAGAAAGCTTTTCATCACTCCACAAACCATTCCTCTCCACCTCCCCAAACACAAATTGTAACAATTCAAACTCTTGGTTTTCGCTCTGTCCAATCAAGTGACTTCTCAGTTAATTTATTTGGTTCGGTCTCATTTCAATTTAAAACTATCCCTAGGAAGATAATTTAATCTGATGGAAAATAAGTTAATGTCCATCAAATAAAAATGAGCTAAGTATTTTAATAATCCTGGTTATTGAATCTGATCAGTTCGAACACATGATTACTTACTCTCCCCTTTTTAAGAAGCATGTCTAAAAAGGATTAACATTTTAAAAACTAATAAGATTATCTAGAGCCGCTTTGAAAAGGAATACAATACAAAGCAATATGATGTTATAAGTGTTGCATAAATAAACCTGTATATTATTACTCTTCCATGAAAAGTTCCATTTAGAATATATTTATCCAGATGCGGAATACTCAGCAGAGGACCCAGCAACAGGAACAAATAAGCTGCTAATCACGACAAGGATCAGAGGAAGAAAATGCTGTGGATGAACAACTGATTGCAGGATTGGGACTAGAGTCTACTTTGCCATGAAGAGGGCTGAGAAACACCTGGAGTCTGCGGAAGACTGCAAGGATGCTGCTTCCATGACCAAACGCCTGTAGGTGTATTTTTCTCTTAAGTGCATCTCCGAAGTGGATATCAATTCATATTATACTTCCCTATAGGATAACCTAAAATGCTTTGGTATTTGCCACAGAGGAGCAACACATGAAGGAATGAGCGCTTTCAGAAAACTTGAGGACAAATGGCTTCTTTGGGAACTCTCTCTTAATGGGGAACAGCTATGACCCAAGGAGCCAGACTCAAGTCCCACTCTAAGGGGTAAGATGACAAAGGTTGAACATTCATTGTATGCTGCTTAACTCAATCCTCCTGACTATCCTATAAATTGGAGATTATTATATTGATTTTTACTTTTCAGCTGAAGAAATGAGGTGTGCAAAGGTTGAAGAGCCTAACTCAGATTCATCTGCTCAAGCGGCAGGTAAAGGATTCAATTCCACTTTATAAGAATCCAAAGACTGTGCTTGGTCCCATACTCTCATCTCAGCTGTTGCAGAACCATCCTAGATGGCCCAGCTGAGTTGCTTCTAGAACTGTGGACAGCCTTATTGATGGAACTCATTATTTCAATATCTTTTCCTTGAGGCTAAGAAAAGTAAAGATACTCAGAGCTTTCAGGGATTGATATGATCAGCCCCTCATTCAAGGATGAGATGGTTGGTTCAAGCTTCTGATTTGCCACTTACGAGCTCCACAACATTAAATATCACTCAAAATTGAGTGAAAACTACAGTTTTCCTGTTAAGTGAACCAGGCATAATGTAACCAGCTTCAGAGGTTTACTCAACAGATTTCATAAGAAAACATAAGCAAAGCTCTTAGAACAGTACCTGATGTTATGGTATGGGACAGCATAGCAGGCTTTCAGGGTGCCAAATATGGGAGGATCTTCTTACTAAAATTGATCAGAAAGTTGGTCAGTTGGTAGGAACTCAAGGTTTTCTATAAAAGTGCTTAAATAACAGTCAAACAAAATGGGCACCGTTCTGCTAAAAAGAGTGAAGATAAGCCATGTTAGTTTCATCATCTATCTGTTCGACTTTTTTTTTTTTAATTTTGTATTTATTTGAGAGAGAGCGAGAGATAGAGACAGAGAGAAAGAGCTGAGCAAATGAAAGAGAACGCAAGTGGAGAGGAGAGACAGAGAGAGAGAGAGAGAGAGAAGCAGTCTCCCTGCTGAGCAGGTAGCCCAATGCCAGACTCAATCCCAGGACCCTGGGATCATGACCTGAGCTAAGGGCAAGCACTTAACCAACTGAGCCACCCAGGTGCCCCAGCTTTTTTAAGGCTAACAAGAAAGTTGAGAGTATAATTGCAACAACTTTAGAATCACCCAAACATCAGATATTGAAGATGGAAGACACAGTTGACTGCACACTTGAAATGGCACTAGACCTAGTTACATTCAACTGAAATACTGAACTCAAGATATGTAAGGTCTGGTTCTAAGACTTTTCAGCTCTGATTGCCTAACACCATTTGGATGCTATAATAAAATAGCTAATATGTACTGAAGGCTTACCATACTACCAACAGGCTTCTAAGAATGTTCTGTGTGTCATTCAAGGAGTTCTCACAAATTTCTTAAAAGGTAGCTTCTATTATTATTTTAGTTTTATAAATTAGGAAATAGGCACATAGAGTGTAGATGACTTGCCCAAGGATCTACAACAACAGAACCAAGGAAATTTGCAACCTTGCTGTTAACTACTACATCATATTGTCTCCCTAAGTTAGGAGTGGCTGAAAAATGTAAAACAAGAGACACTTAAGTCTATTAACCTACTTAATAGTAGTATTGGTAACAAATACCTATTTCAAGCTTGAGAAGTAAATATAAACTTTTTATTTAGAAAAAAATGACTTTCAATGCCTTTCCAAAGAAACATAAAATTAATATTAAAAATCACTGGGACAAGGAGTTCCCACATGTCTCAGTCCAGCCTTGCACATTTAAGAAACCAAAAAAATTACTAACACAAGCAAGCGAAATTCAAAATCTACAGCTGCTTTTTTTTTTATCCTATTTTTCACAGGGTCCTTTTTATTGTCTGCAAACTTTTATTGTGAAAAACTTTACACATTCAGAAAAGCATATTGAAAAGCATATTGAAATGATAGTATCATAAGTATGGGTATACCCATACATAATGAATCTAGATTCATCAATGGCAGCATTTGGCCATTTTTACTACATTTCTATTTTTCTGCACACACACACACATGCACACACACATAAGGGTAGACTGGTGTTTTCTTTTTTGTTTGATCTACCATCTGAAGCTAAGTTGTTGACAGTGCTATTTCACTTCAAAATACTTGCTCATGAATCCCTAAAGAATAAAAAAAAATCATTCCATACTTCATTGGAAATATTGTTAATTTGATTTTCTGTATCTCAGTTTTATGAGTCTGAATCAAGAGATACCCCAGTCATATAAATCTTCACTGATTCAGAAAGTTAGAAGACAAAGAGAATGGCCCTTGCACGCAGTTGCTAGCCGAGGTGTCTGTGAGTCTTTAGTGAGTCCTCCTGTCACAGTCAAGTGCTATCATTATCCTCAAATAAAAAAGATGTACAAATCACAGGGTTGGTGTCTGCTCAATTCAAGTACAGCTCGAAGCTTTCATGTGATTTGCCATCATTTCTACAATTATGTCTGGTATCCAGATGGTACTCGTCCTCAGCATTTCAGCTTTTGTGTAAGGAGAAGAACACTCACCACTCCCTCCACTTTGATATTCAACATGTTAGTCTTCAAACTGCACTAACAGTGTTCCTTAAGAATTGAACTATCAATACCCCTCAATACGTATTCACTAAAGAAAAATATAGACATGTGAATTGGACACATTATCTCCAATATTCAAAAATTGACTATAAACTTCACAAAACACCATAGATAAGAGATTAAAGTAATTCTAAGAGAATTTTTTTTTTTTTTTTTTTGACTATTGAAACCACTGTAAGATTTAGACCCAACAGCACAGAAATCTAGAATGGGGTTTCAGAATGCAGCCTATGCAGCCGTCCTGTACTGCCCATGTTCCAAATTCTGACTTTTTTCTCTTAATAACTGTGTGGCTTTGGGGGAATTGTGCCTCATTTTCTATATCTATAAAAAGAAGGCTATAAGATTTACCTTATTATTCTATTGTGAGAATGCGATCATTGAGAATAACAGAGTCTGATAACGCCAGGCATATGGAAGTGCTTGAAAATGTTGGCTATACCCATAAAGCCACAATGACTAGAAAAGTAATTCTCTAACGTCCCAGGCTCTGAATCTCTTTACTGAGAATTTCACAGAACTTTTGTTTTACGTTGGTTATATTTGTCAATATTTGCCATGTAAGAATTTTTTACCACATAAGAAATTAAAGTAATAAGTAAAGAAAATAAAACATCAACCCATTTAAAACTGAAAATAACTGGGGCGCCTGGATGGCTCAGTGGGTTAAAGCCTCTGCCTTCCGCTCAGGTCATGATCCCAGGGTCCTGGGATCTAACCCCGCATCGGGCTCTCTGCTCAAGCAGGGAGCCTGCTTCCTCCTCTCTCTCTGCCTGCCTCTCTGCCTATTTGTGATCTCTGTCCGTCAAATAAATAAATAAAATCTTTAAAAATAATAATAATAAAATAAAATAAAACTGAAAATAACTACATTTCACGTTAGTAATTACATTGTATGTTAAAGTAAATAATATATTTTAGAAGGAAACGGGCTGTATTCTGCCCCCCCCAATGAAATAATGAAAAGAGTGGTGTTATTTTACATTTTTTTTTTAAGATTTTATTTATTTATTTGACAGACAGAGATCACAGGTAGGCAAAGAGGCAGGCGGAGAGAGAGGAAGGGAAGTAGGCTCCCTCCTGAGCAGAGAGCCTGTTGTGGGGCTCCATCTCAGGACCCTGGGATCATGACCTGAGCAGAAGGCAGAGGCTTTAACCCACTGAGCCACCCAGGCGCCCCCTATTTTACATTTCTGCACATCTTTTGAGTGCCTGGTTTCATAGAAGACAGAAATTCTTGTATTTGCTTCTGAATTCAATGTAATGCAACATGTTCTTTTGTTTAAAGTATGTGAAAAGGCCAGACTCACATGGATATCTAGTCGGAAGTAAGAGGAGTATTTTAATAGGCTTTCCATAAAACTTTGGATATTTTTCTTGATATTACACCAAAACTCAGTAAGTGGTAGTCTATGAAAGCTTTGTTGCAATGTGTAACCTAATCAAATCAGTGAACACTGCTTAACTGTTTGTTACCTTTTACTGTTACATTAAATGCTCTCTTTTGTGCTTTATTGTTTTACTCTTATATTGATCTCTTGAAAATATTGGTTCACTGAGTTGTGCATTTATTTCAAATGTTAATATATTCTATTAAACCAAGTCAAAATACATATGTTGATACCACCACCATCTTTATCAGAAAACTTTGTAATGATTGGGAAGCTTTCAGGCTCACAGTCGCTGCCACAAGTTTTCCAAAATTTGAATTTTCTCTTAAAAGCTTGAACTGTTATCATTGGCAACAAGTATCAGATGATTTCCTTTGAAGTGACAAGACTGCTTCTTTCATTTTTAAGTATTTGCTAATGCCTAAGTATTTTTTAAAATGTAGTTTGTCAGTTAATCCTTCAGAGAAAAAAATTGTGCTTCATGAAAAGAAGGGGACTGTTCAGCTCTCAAGTCAAGTGGACAAATGCTTTTTCTTAAGAAAACCATCATATCTCAGTATACAGCAGAAATGCTGCTTGTGTACTTCTTTTTGGTCCCACGAAGTATTAAACAGACAGGTGCTCTCCTGCTTGTGGAAAAACTGGACCAGTGGGGCAGGATTTATCTTCCCCCATGTAACAACAGCAGCAACAACAACAAAAAACACAACAGACAAAATATAGGAATCAAAAGTTTTCAAAACCACTGGAGATCAGCCAATAAAGACCATTCATCCCTGACAGATGGGAAACAAATGAAACCAGCCCTACAAGTGCCCTACTTCATTCTTTTTTTTTTTTTTTTAAGATTTTATTTATTGGACAGACAGAGATCACAGGTAGGCAGAAAGGCAGGCAGAGAGAGAAGGAAGCAGGCTCTCTGCCCAGCAGAGAGCCCAATGCCTGCGATCCCAGGACCCTGAGATCATGACCCGAGCTGAAGGCAGAGGCTTTAACCCACTGAGCCACCCAGGTGCCCCAACTCTATTTCATTCTTCAGAGAATGTCCAGGTCATGAAATGAGGCAGGGCTGATGGACTCCCTGAGCTGAGGTGTCTGAGACTCCAAGTAGCTAATGTTCACAGGAAAGAAGCACAAACTGCACAAAGAAACAGCCCTAGAAATATTCAGAGCGACTCCCTCCAATGTTCAATAGAGTATTGATCAGCAATTTATTTTTTCATTTGTTTATGTATTTATCCACTCATATTGTTATTATGTTATTATTCCTCATCTTATGCTGTCTGGAGGATTAGCATTTTAACTAAAAAATTTTGTGGAAACTTCCTAGAATAACAGTAATACCTCCTTTTAAAAAGAGGAAGAACCCTACCTCGCTCAGATTTTAATGTCCTTTCAGGTTCTGGCTTGAGGACCAAGTGATTCTTCTCCTAACTCAGATGATTTGATTTGCTACATCATGGGACTAGTCTAATCTTTTCACATCATTACCAGAAAGAATGTGTTATTTACTTTTCAAGTGGCCAGTACCACCTAAGTCATCATCCTTGTTCAATTATCTACACAAGATTTTATTATGATTAAAAATTTCTGTTGGCTGTATCTATAACTCAAAACCATTAGAAAGTCTAGCCATTTTATCTTCTAGCAAATGAAGGTTCAAATCTAACCCAGTAATTCTTCCCTTTGGAACAGTTGCCTAAATTCTACCAAAGTGTGATGTTAATCAGTTAATTTATTGGACTACCAGAGTTGATCAACTAGTTGACAATTTTTCTACCTCATTATATACTGGAATTATTTTGTAATTACACATCTGCTAATGTCTTGTCTTGCAGAGTTCTCAGAAGAATTATTACCTTTATAGAAAATATTTGGCTTACTCAAAATTAGTCCTCTTCACTCTGTCATATATATAGATGATGACTACACACAGATGCATACATATATAACCTCCACATGCACGAAAGAAACAGGATCATAGTATTTGGAGTCACTTCCTTTTTTAGGCCTGTGTTGTCATCTTGCTTACCTTATCAGTCATAACCCTCTATAGACACTTAAACACTGAAACAAAGATATATGTGTATTAAAAAACACATACAAGGGACGCCTGGGTGGCTCAGTTGGTTAAGCGGCTGCCTTCGGCTCAGGTCATGATCCCAGCGTCCTGGGATCGAGTCCCACATCGGGCTCCTTGCTTGGTGGGGAGCCTGCTTCTCCATCTGCCTCTGCCTGCCACTCTGTCTCCCTGTGCTTTCTCTCGCTTCTCTCTCTATGACAAATAAATAAATAAAACCTTTAAAAAAAAAAAAACAAAAAAAAAAAAAAACACACATACAAGGGGCGCCTGGGGGCTCAGTGGGTTAAAGCCTTTGCCTTCAGTCCAGATCATGATCTTAGGGTCCTGGGATCGAGCCCTGCATTGGGCTCTCTGCTCAGCAGGGAGCCTGCTTCTGCCTCTCTCTTTGCCTACTTGTGATCTGTCTCTGTCAAATAAATAAATAAAACCTTTAAAAAGAAAAAAAAAAACACGTACGTATGCATTCTGTTTTACTAATTAAAATCAGTAATGAGAATGCTAGTTAGCTACTTTCAAAGTTACCCTTTTTTTCATATCACAACTACCTCACTGCACTTGTTATTGCATTTTTTCTTTGAGTTTCATTTTGAACTCACAGCCATCTCTAAACTCGAATTATTTCCATTACTTACAATTTCAAGCTTACATTTTCATCTCTTAGCCAGCGACAGCCTCCTTCAGCTGGATTATTTATCCATTTAGTAATAGTCCTGATATTTTTAAAAAGCTTTCTTGCTTTTTGGTAATAATAGAAAGCTTTATGCCCATTCTGAATTATCTCTGTCCCAGAATATAATCACATCTTCTCTAGGAAGTTCTGATTCTTTTTTTGTAACTGAGATTAAAACTAAAATTCTTCGCCTAAGGGGGCACGCGTGAGTACTAGAGGTCTGCTTCTGTCATCTCCCATTTTAAAGTAGTAGAAAAATTAGTTGCTTTAAAAAAATGAGTTTTGTTTTGTTTTGTTTTTAAACAGAACCTACAATTCCATTCAGGAGTGAGGGTACAGCTAAGAGTCCAGGGCTATTTCTACATGGGCAGTCTTTCTTTCTCTCTCTCTCTGTTTTTTTGTTTTGTTTTGTTTTTTAATAACTGTTTACCTTCTACCAACTTGGTTTCCGTTTCCTGCTTAAGAGCCTATGAAAGAAGAGTGTAAAACCATGCAATGGTTGCTCCTACCCATTCAGTGGCCTGAGCAGTGGTTGCTGCTGACCAGTCCTTTGTGGCAGGCTGGGTGTGCCCGTCTGCAGAGAGAACGACTGAATAAGCACAGGGGACACCCATCCCCTTCACACCCGTCTGTGACCTCAGGCTGAGCAGAAGCAAATTTGGGAGCAGGAATTGTCTATCCACCCTGAAATATTCCTGGTCACAGCCTTTTCAGCAGCAGCCTGCTGTTCTCTTTCAATCTCTTCAGGATCTCTGGGGAAGGAGAGATCCCCCGTGAACACACCCACTGGCCTTTACTTGGTGCCAGGCCTGGGGACAATCTCCTAAGCCAACATCCATATCAGAGGCTAGCGCTCTTGTAGCGCTAGAAGGTAGTATCTCCACAGTGCAGAGGAGTCTGCTGTGGCAAGCAGGGGAAGAGAAGCCAGCGCTGGGAGAGGCTGGTGGTCTGCGGGGGGATCAGGAATCACAACAAGTCGAGGCTCACTGAGGGCCACCTGGGATCTGGTTAGTGAGGGTTCCGGGAGCAAAGTGGCCTATGACAGGAGTGACTCCAGCGGCAAGAGTGAACTCCAGCACCGCTTGCTGGCCAGTAGTGGTGGAGGGCAGAACACAGCTATGGGCTAGGTTTGCCAAGAGACTGGGGACGCAAGCTACCAGCAGAAGCTCCTCCCAGATTCTCTTCAGATTTATCGTGTCTGTATCATTTTCCCTATGTAGCTGTACTGTTCCATCTGAAAGTCGAGGCTGTATGCCAGCCAAGTGAACTCCTGCTGCAAAGACTTTAAGGACATCCTCTCCCCCTGCAGGACATCAAGGACTCCGGACAATGGGGAAGTTTCCCTTTAAGTGATGACAGGAACCCAGAGCAGGGCCATACAGGCCCCTCTCTGGGCAGCACCTTGTCCAAAACACCGCTGCTGAACTCTGTGGAGAGCTGGTGCCTTCCACAGATACCAAACGTTATTATATGGTATTCTAAGATACACTGCTAGTATTGCATTGCCCTCTTTATGAAGAATTTATTATTTGTATTTATTTCCTAAAGGCTGTATTTCTTGAAACCAAAGTATCAGGAGCTTAGAGACTGAATGAGGAACAATAAATTATTTGGTAACCAGAGCATCTGACATCAATACCATGTTAAATTTCAACTTAAACTAACATTTAAATCTACTTAAGTTATAACTTACATAAATACATACATAAGTTATAACTTACATAAAATGCATACATTTTCGATATACAGTTCAATAAGTTTTGACAAATAAGAAAGCCCATAATACTACAATTACAATCATGAGAATCTATCCACCTACCATTATAAAGTAAATGTCACTCCGGGCATTATAATTCTCTTTAAAAACTTTCTATTATTTTAACTCTACTGTCATGTATCTTCTCAATGCTACATTCTTAAGATTATTAGAATTACTTGTCTCTTAATCAATTAAAAAGAACTAGTTCATTTCCTTATGTATAAACATTGGGATTCTAGAACATCAAGTTAAGTGTGTGTTTGTGTGTGTTGACTTATTGTCTGAATATAGTTTTCCTCTTTAGCTAAGTCATCAGGTATAATAGCTATAATAGTCAAACTCAAAAGTAATTCACAATATAGCCTATATTCCTCCATTGTTTTTATATTATTATTTTATATTACTATTAACAGTTGGTTAAAATAATAGCATTTATAAAGAGATTTTTATATACATTTTTTCTTAGAAATACATTTTTTTTACAAGGAACTACCACTTACCCTCAAAGTATCTTTAATTTATGGAATTCAAATTATTTCTGATTATAGCCTCCCAATTGAACCTATACTTCAGAGTGGCTAGAAATGACTGCTTTGTATTCAAAACTAAATAGATGCTAAAACCAGCCCCATTTTGAAGGAGAGCTCTTTCTCTGTAATTTTTTAAGATTGTATCATTTACCTGAAAATCTTCTAATCTCATTTTCTTAATAGTGTTTCTGAGGGAAAAAAAAAATCAGTGATTTTGGCTTTTGTTTGGAAATGTATAATAAATAGTACATAAAACAACTAGGAACTTACATCTAGCCCTGTTCCTGTCACTAAAACCCTAAGGAAATCACCTCACATCTCTGGTTCTCAATTTTCACCCTAGTGATGTTTTACAAATACAGAATCAATCACCCTTAAACGTTTTTTTTCCATTTTGGTTTTGTTTTCCAAATAGCACAGACAATTCCAGGACCTTGGCCTTCTCACACTAGGTCAATAGAATTAAGGCTTTCCATTAACCTAACAGTGAAACAAACATTCAAATAGGACGACAATGGATTTTCTTTTCCATTATATTATTAGCAGAAATAATGAAATTGACTCTGATGAGGGGCTAGAGGCAGAAACATGTTCACCTTTAGCCCAGAAGGCTGATCTATAGTCTGCATAGTTTGGATAAGGATCAAATGCGTGCTGGTTGCAACATTGTTTTAGCATCTCAAGACTGCTTGTGTACCTCACTTATCGTTCTATCCAACTGAACAAGAAGCATCAGAGAATTCTTGGGAAAGTAGTTTTACAAGGAGAAATTAGAAGAAAACATTTATGATCTAATACTCCCTGCATGTCCCCATCTCCTTGAGCACTAAGCATATAACCACCAGCTTCATAGAGCAAAAGTGCAGCTCTTTCTGCCCACGGGTCCCGTCCCCATGCTACTTGAAAAAAACTTAACTAAGTTGCTTCATACAACATCTCAAGAAATCTTAGTTCATTCTAGGCTATTGTACTCAATGACCCTGCAACAGAATTATACTGCTTTCCTAGAACCAGTCTTTTTCAAACCCTCAGATTCTAAATTTCCCATCTTTTATTGGTCCTGAAATTTCTTGAGCACTGAGTTCCTACCTTCTTCATCTTAATACTGTAGTACCCTAGCAACAGGCAAGGCACATGTAATCACCTAATTTTTCATACTTGAACTCAAATACCTCCTTTAATCTCCATTACCACCTTAAAAGACAAGCTGTTTCCAACCCATTTTATTGATTAGGAGAAAAGGATAAGAAATGTTAAGTAATTTCCTCAGAATCCATGGAATGTAAATGACAGAGGTAAGATTGCCTCCTCAAATCTTCTAAAGTTAGAAAAGGTGGGTAATTACAGAGGCAAACTGACTTATGTAGTATTACCATTAAAATATGTTTTTAAAAAAGAGGAAGATAGAGCAAAAGAAAGCAGGAAGGAAACACTGAAAGAGGATAGGAATTTTAAATTTGCCAATTTGTGTTTCTTGAGTATAAATTCACATCAGGTCAAAAAATAACCTGACATTAGTACTAAATTATTTGAATTGGTCCAGTCTCACCATATTAATAACACTGATACATTTTCAAACTGACAGTACAGCCTTAATCCCTCAGAGTTTACGGTTGTACAGTTAAAAATTTCTTAAGATGGTAATCTCATGGGAAGTGTTCTTATTAGGACACATGTATATATTTTTAAAGGAAAAGAAATGGTTTAACCAGTTATAGAGCAGTTCTGCCTCTTCGTTCTGGCTACCAGATCGATTCCCAAGGAAAACATGTTAAAGGCAGTCTATCGTAAGAAAAATACAAATATCCAATAAATGTGGAAAAGAAAAGTTTAGAACCCCTATTATTCAAAGAGTTGGAAGCACCTTTCAAACAAGATACTATTTTTCTATATTTCTAATTCCAGTTTTTGGTCAAAGCTCAAATTAGAAACACCTTTGAAATTTGTTTTGGCAACATGTGACAAAAGCTTTAAAAATGGGCCTACACTACAAATAATTTAATTTCTTAAAATTTATCTTTCAGACGTGAACAGAAATTCATTAGAATGTTAATCAACTATAGCACTCACAATGTGAAAATCTGCATATAATCGAAATATTTAATGAACACTTATTGCTTAAATAAATATTGAAGCATTAAAACCATACAGTACTATGTAAACATTGCAAAATACACTATATAAGACCAATTAAATATATGAAGAGAAACTTCCAGAATAGACAAATCTTTAGTGACAGAAAATAGGTTTGTATTTTCTAAAATTTTAACTTGATTATTTTTTAAGTAGGCTCTACTACCAACATGAGGCCCAAACTCATAACCCCAAGATCAAGAGTCCCAGGCACCACCAACTGAACCAGCCAGGTACTACCTTGACTGTTTCTATATTGGGGGAAATTTCTATTAAAATAACATTTTAAATTATCTAGTAAGTTCTCTGGCTGTAAGTTAACCCGCATGAGAATAGTAAGTGAACTGGACAAGATCTTTGCATTTATTCTACTTATATTTCTACAATTCCATAATGAATCAACTGATACATCTTATTTTCTAGACAAATCAGAGTTTGTAGTTGCTGTTAGGATTTCCAGAAGGATATTATATTTACATATAAAATAACATAACCAACTTTGACATTTTACATCCAACACACTACTTCAGAGAAAACCTGTTAGGCATCATTCAATTTGACAAGCTTTTATAAAAATATAACTTTTCAGCCCTATGATAGATCACTCCATGCTCTGGTTAATTTGATCAGCATCAACACTTTAATTACATAATCTGAGTTCCCCGATGCCCTTTGGCAACACAAACCTCAGCCTAATTTCTTTTTAGTAAGCGAATCTGATTTGGTCTCTAAGAAAGGCTCCAGAAGGACCTGTAGCATTTTTTTCCTCCCCATCAGCTGCATGAGAGCACACTCAAAGCATGCCAGTGCAGCACTGAACCCACATGTCAGTGGGCACATGAGAAATGACAAAATCGTAATTCAGTGATGAAATAGCAGCTTACCTAACTTTTTTCAATAACTGAAATATATGGTTTACCAATGCATTTAAATATGTGAAAAAAACTTCAATATGTAAGACCAATTAAGATGGTTAGAATCAGCGGAGTAATAGACGATACTATTAAAATCGTTCGTGCCATAACAAATTCAGAATAAAATATTATAGCTCAATTTATGATTAAAATAACTAACACAACTTTTTATCTCCATCTCAAAGAGGATTTTCTATAAAACAATAAACATCTTAACTCTTCAGCATTTTAATAAACAAATGACTGTTTCCAGAATATGCAAGATCTTTGGGGAGCTTGTGAGTAAGTCATGTAAACCATTGTAATAACACATGACCAACTTCTCTTTATTTTTACTGACTTAAAAGCAATTGTGGGATCTTAGCTATTTTTATTATATGAAACTTTCTTAGGTTTCCTCAGAAAAGGAAGTTATTTAAATGATCGACTGCAAAATTGAATCTCAAATTCAGGTTCAATAATTTTATTTTTTACTTTCCCTTTAATAGGATCATACTGGTTCACTAGTTACTCCTTCAACTGTCTTTTTGAGCTTTAGGATTCATTACCACCAGAAGGGATGTCTTACCAAGGAAGCATTCCTGAAATGATTGATATTTAATTAGAGAAGAGGTTTAAATCCCTGTTCCTGTGACTTCGGCAGAATGGATTCTGTACTTGGGTCTGGCAGACCTAACCCTCACAATGACCTCAGAGACTGTTTAAAAAAAAAAAAAGAATGGACATCTAATCTCAACAATAGATTGCTGATAAACGATAATGGATAATGGATAAGCCCCAGCAAAATAATTACCACCCCTTTCTCTTCTCCCTATCCTCAGGACAGTTTAGTAGCTGAGTAAAGAAAGACGTAGGACAGTAATGGGGACACAGGTCCCCCTACAACTACTAATGATTTTATCTGTCAGATAATCTAATTCGCTTTTTTTCCTAAATCCTACCTTTGACAACATCTTGGGAAATTCACTGATGAACAATAAACTCAAAGGAAAGAAACATAAACGAACTATAGCTTTTTTGGTGTGGTTTCAGGAAATGGTTAGAATGAACACCTTCTTCAAAACTGTCTCATGCTGGATTGATATTTTTTAAATCAGGCCAAAGCTCTTGATCTACATTCTATGATTTTGTTAACAAAAGTCCTATCCTTCAAACAAACTTACTATTCATTAAAATAATAACTAATATTAATCAGTAGCTACCTGGCTAGGCATACTTTTAAATGACTAAAGAAATGGTGTTTGAACTAAAAATGGATGTGTGTACACCTGGGTGGCTCAAGTCAGACTCTTGATTTTGGCTCAGGTCATGATCTCAGGATCCTGAGATGGAGGCCTGCATTGGGCTCTCTACTCAGCACAGAGTCTGCTTGGGTTTCTCTCCTTCAATCGTTCCTCCTGTTCTCTCTCTCTCTCTCTCTCACTCAGGTAAGTAAATAAATCTTTAAAAATGGATGGGTGAATAAGAGTTGGCAAGCATTTGGGGTTTTGGGTGAGGAAGAGTGTCACAGGCAGAGGAAATAACATTGAGGAACATCCTGCATCTTCATAAATAGGTCAGGGAATCTTCCACTGAACTGAAAAACACTCTGAATCATGGAAATCGAAAGGAGTGGGGTGGTGTTTGAGGTTGTCTGGGAGGGTGCGCATAGGAATTTTGAGAGTGATAGAAAATCAACTATATTCTGATTAGGCAGATACATAAATTTGTCAAAATTTAGTAAAATGTGCCTTTAAAATGGCTGTTTTTTACTGTGTGTTAATTATATACCAATAAAATTGATTTAAAAATAAAAATGGAATTTGACACCTGAAAAGCCTAGCGTGCTAAAGCTTTAAGGAGTTTTGGGCCATATTAAGGATTATGTTATTTTCCTTTTAAGGATAAAGCTATGAGAGGGAACTGAGTGATGAAAAGATAGGATAGCATTTTTGTTTTTAATTTCCAATGTGACAAGGAGTAAAATAACTTGGAAAAGTACGCTTGAGAGAGGATTAGGAGACTCTTACAATAAGGCATAGGTAGAAGGTCAGTAACTTAACCTATGTTTGTTGGCAGCAGAGATGGAAAGAAAGGGGTGGATTCAAGAGATGCTTAGAAGGTAAAATCTGCAGGATGTACTAATTATTTGGCAATAATCAGTGGGAAGAATAGTCCCCAATTTTCTAACATGAAGAGTAAGATACTTTGTGTTTGCTGAAATGAGGCATACTAAAGAAGGAGCAATCCTAGGTCTTGGACATTTTGAGAGTGGAATGGAGAAGATGGGCCATGGATAAAGAAGTTAGAGGGGATCACATTCATTTTTAGATAGTAACACAGGTTAAAAATGGACCTACAGGGACACCTGGGTCGCTCAGTCAGTTAAGCATCTGCCTTCAGCTCAAGTCATGATCCCACAAGCCCTGCATCAGGCTCCCTGCTCAGCAGGGAGTCTGCTTCTCCCTTTTCCTCTCCACTCCCCCTGCTTGTGCTCCCTCGCTCTCTCTCAAACAAAATCTTAAAAAAATATAAAACATAAAAAAATGAAAAATGGATTTAGAGAGACAGACCAGAACATCAAATGTTAACAGCATCATCACCAAAGTTCTTCTATTTTCCCAAATGATTGTTAATATATAAACACACACACACACGCACACACACACGCACAAGCAACTCAAATCACAAATATATTTAAACCAAAAGTCGTTTTATAAGATAACATAGACCAGAATTTTAAAATGTATGTTAACATTCTTTCTTTATAATTACTAAATGATATTTTAATCTGATCAAATTTCTTTTAAGTTTCCCTGGTCAGTAATTTTATTTTAAAAACTGTGTGCTTTATTCCTCTCTTGGTGACTAACAGTTCAGTATCTACCATATACTAGAATATGGCTCCTAAAAGTTCTCTATGTAAAATATGACAATTTTATTGAAATCAGTGTTCCTCAAATTTATTTGAAAACAATGCCCATTTTTGAGCAACACGTTTTTGCAGATCTAAGTTGACAGAATATAATTTTTAAAATAGTAATCTATACAATTTTCAAATTGCCTTCTGTTTTGCTGCTTATTTCTCTTCATGCTATCTGGCAGGAATAATGGGAACAACTCTTTTGTCCTGAAAATAGATTCAGTTTTATTATTTAATCCCCAAGTATTTCTTTCTGCCAGAAATTTTTCATGTAAAATCCTCCAATTAATGAATCAGGTCCTGATATTGCTGTATTTTTAGCATTTTTCCTGTACCAGTAAGTCTGCATAAATTTTCCAGGATCCCCTCTGGCTTTAAAATTATGTAACCTCCTGCAAAATACATTCATCTTTCTCCCTTTTAAAAAATTCCTCATTGCCAGAGTCCTTCTATACTATGAACTTATGACAGTAAATTGGTATGACTCTATTGTAAGGCAAAAATATTGGAGCCATGAAATAAAGATGCTTCGGAATTCACCCAAGCTTGATAATGTTCCTTAAAGCCACCATCCAACTAAGACTCATGAGAAAGACCTTAGCATAAATTCAATTTATATCTAAAAGCCCTAATTAGACCCCTGTTGAAGCCATTATCATTAGGCTTTCTATTGTGCTTGGCCGCTAGAAGAGTTGTTCTCACTGTGTACAATAAATGAGGAAAACATCTAAACATAACATTTTTGGACTAGAAGGTTCCTTTGAGATTAGCTGTTTCAAGCTCTTCAATTTATAGGCGAGAAAAAGGAGGTGCAATGAGGTTAAGTGAATTGCTTAAAAGCAGTTTTCAAAATCAAAATTTGTTACATGAATTTAGAGTATATTGTGTGAACCATCAGAAGGTTTTCAAATGCTACAAAATATTTCCCCTAACCAAATACATAAAATCAGCTGTACAAAAGAAAAAGAAGAAACAAGTACCACACTTGTTAGATATAAGTATTTTGGCTGGGATGACTATGTTCATTCCCAGTATTTTCTTTTTCCGCAAAGTTCATTTGTCATGACTTTAAGTGCACAGCACACTAAATCTTGCAAGAAAGTGGAATCACCTATGTTTTGAGATATCTTCCTGTTTTATTAAAAAGCAATCTGGCCTGTCCTCAACAAACTATTTGCTGAGTTTGCAGTTCAAAACTGAGTTTTCAAAAAGGAGATAAGCAAATAAAATAAGTGCTCTTCATTCTATGTTGCTTTGCTTTAGATGAAGCAGGAATGGGCCAGGGCAGTGCTGATTCAAAAGGAAAATGAGTCAAACAGAATTTGGTGGATATTGGTTGAGACACAGGAAGGCCTTAACTGAGAGGCATCATTGTATTGGTACAAAATGGGACTGAGCAAGATTTGTTCAAAAATCCATAAAGTCAATGATGCACAGTATTGGAAGAAATGGGAAAAATCATTTAGACTTGACTTATTTAAAAAATGATGAGAAGAGTGTGTAAACCTGGTGATTCACAGACCTGTACCCCTGGGGATAAAAATATATATTTATGGGCGCCTGGGTGGCTCAGTGGGTTAAGCCGCTGCCTTCGGCTTAGGTCATGATCTCAGGGTCCTGGGATCGAGTCCCGCATCGGGCTCTCTGCTCAGCAGGGAGCCTGCTTCCCTCTCTCTCTCTCTGCCTGCCTCTCCGACTACTTGTGATTTCTCTCTGTCAAATAAATAAATAAAATCTTTAAAAAAAAAAAAAAATATATATATATATATATATATATATATATATATATTTATAAACACGTTTAAATAAAAAAAAAAAATTATGAGAAGATCGTGGTGCAGTAACCCAAGTAAGCCACTTGGGTTAGTCAGTAGACAAGTTCGAACTAGAGGTCAAGTCTCCCAGGTTCTAATAGTTTGACCTCACCACACAGTGGTGACTAGGGAACACAGGTATCTGCAAATTAATACTTGTGTAGAGAAGTCAAGGATAAAGTAGAAGCCAGGGAGGATCTGGGCTGCCATCTGAGAGGGTCCCTGGAGTCCCAGAGTATCTGGTTGGTACATCTGGTTCTCTGTATATTAGATGCCCAGAAGCTAGTGCCTTGTGATTTTTCTATTCCAGAAGTTAAATTCATTTCTTTCTCTCTCAATCTTGTCTTCCTTAGTCGATTGTTGAAGATGACTGAGAGAGGGTTCACACTGCATAAGCTGTGGTATTATCTCTGTCTCCTGTGCCAGGACCTGTAGCTCTGCCTGAAAAGTACCTGACATCCTGAGAATTGTGATTCTACCAAATGAGATCACAGTCTTTGCTTCTATGCCATGATCATCTCTCACAGGACTCTACTCAGCTCATCCCACTCTCCCAAGTCCAACCTTCCATCTGCCTTTTCAAAATGGTGATCTTTTGAACACAGAACTAGATGAGGACAAAAATTTACCAGAAAAAAACTCTGTTGTTGATTTTTGGGCTTGGGCATTTCTAAAGCATTTGTCAAAACCACAACCATTGGACATTCTTTCAGGGATATTGCTATACATGATTGATCTTGCCTTGTCCTCTAAGAACGGGCCATTTGTCCTAAACTTCTTTCCTAGATTTATTTGAACATTACTGCTGATTGTAAATCTCAGCTTTTATTATTTTGGCAAATCCACTCACCTAAAGAAGGGATAAACCTCACTCAAATTGTGGGATAGGGTTCCAGGGTCTGGGAGAGGTCAGATGGGTTAGGGTTCCAGGGTCTGGGGGAGGTATCTTTGTGTTACCCCCAAAGATAACATGAAGCAGGGTGTGTTCAGCATCCAGCTTATACGGAGAGCAAAGAGGCAGACAAAAGATACAGCAAGAGGCCATGAAGGGGCCAAGAAGTGACCAAACAATACTAATTTGAAAGTGTATTAATAGATAAGATGAGGTTCTTACATCCCCTGAATTAGTAGTCTTCATGTACTGGATATTCAACCTTCCCATTGTCTTTTCAAATCCTCTCAGAAAATGGGGTTTGTGGAGAAATTTACCATGCATAAACTGAACTAGAGTCAGAGTCAGAGTCAGCACAATGGTCCCCCAACTGTAGCTCTATCTCTCTGCTCTCCCTTCAAGACTGCTCATTTTTTTTGAAGTCAGCACTGTGGGAACCCTGTGTGCTTCTGTTGCCACTGGGGACTTGCGACCTCTATCAGTAGTTTTCTTGTCTACCAAACTTCTCTTCTCAGCTTTATTTCAAACCAGAAGGGAAACACCTTCCTCTACCTGTGTCCAGCCACCAACAAGTGTATCAGCCCCAATACCAGAAACTATTCTTGTCTACTTAGTTCTTTTCAATTTGCCACAAGATTATGGTTTCTAAGGGGCTGAGGGGGTCATGGCCAAGTGTATTCAGCTCGCTGCATTGGAAACCACTGCCATTCCTTTGAGAATCTCCTCCCAGGCCCCTTCCCACCCATCATTCAGGCCTTGACCCTGAGTCTGGTGCCTCTTTCCAAACTTCAGACATGATGATAGAGACCTTTTGTTCTTAAAAATGTCTTCGTTCCATCTTAACTTTTGGGTTCAGTCAGGAGATAATGATTTGGACACATTAACAGTATCTGAACCCCAAGTGTGAAGAGACTTCATATTCCTCTAGGTTCCAGGAAGGACCACTGAGCAGGGTAACAGTCATGGCGACGGCTCGGAGTGTTTCATTTTGAATATTTTGCACTCAGAGTCCACCTCCAATGTGCTCATGCACTATGTCTTTATTAAACTTTGATGATTAGACTGACATAGGCGATTCTGTACCTTCCCATCTCTTACACAATTCTTTCTACCAAGTAAATGCTCGATTAAATACCTCTACAGACAGAACCAAGGCTGTGACTAAACCAAAATGGAAAATCATTTATACTGTGTTTGCTTATTTTATATTTACAAGTGGCCATGGACAGAGCTCTTCTTTGAATCCATGCCACTTCAAAATTGTGGTGCTACTGTCAAGCCTCATCGAATCATATCATTTTCCACCCCGCTTCTCTGTAGGATTACCTTTTTCTCTCCACCGTATTGATTAAGAAGATCAATTTTACAATTGACAGAAAGTATCAGACTAAATAGAAGTGTGTTCAATTTTTCCTAAGCTAAAGCTCACTATTTTTTTGCCCATAATTTTCCAGGCTGAAAGAGGTAATTAAACATTCTAGAATAAGAGGTCTTCACTTTGAGCACCAGCTGGCCTGTGGGCTGCCTTTAGCTATAACTACAACCAAGGTGGCAACAATGTTAATGAACTTTAAGCAGAGAAAATGACTCGATAAACAAATAAGGATTGCTTATAGACACACTATCAACAGGCTATTGAAGCCAGGTTTAGAGTCTTTTTTGTTGTCATTCCCATAAAAATAAAGATTGTTCTTACTGTTTTACATTTGTAAAAAAAAAAAAATTCTTCATAAAACTGAGGATTTTTTCAAAAGTCTCTAATAATACCAGTAAAAGACCTTTCTGCATGGTTCCATTGCCTTGAGAACTCGGATTAAAATATCACCATAGTAAAACAAAATGAATAAAAATAGTACCTTTAGTCAGTCTTATACTCACATAGTCTTGCTAAATAGTATTGCAGCTTGATTTGGATATGAGTCAATGACAGTTCATACCAACAATATACCATGGGGATAATTTTGGAATTCCATCTAGAACAAACTATTGCATTATAATAACAGAATAGAAGGACGCCTGGGTGGCTGGGTCAGTTAAGTGGCTGCCTTCGGCTCCGATTATGATCTCAGGGTCCTGGGATTGAGCCCTCATTGGGCTCCTTCCTCAGCAGGGAGCCCGCTTCTCTCTCTGCCTCTGCCTGCCACTCTGCTTGCTTGCTTGTGCTCTCTCTCTCTCTGACAAATAAGTAAATAAAATCTTTAAAAAAAAAGAACAGAATGTTTCCAAAACCCAATGGTACTCCAGCATTTTTTCTCATAATAAAAAGAGCCTAAATAAAGTCAATTAGTACAAATTTATGGCAGACTAAACTCAGTAGAAGAGCGATTTCCCCAAGTGGCCAAAAAAAAAAAAAAATAGATGTTTTCTTTAAGAATTGTAGTATTTTTTCTTGATTTTTATAAAAATAATATTACTGGTTAGAAGTAAAATTTTGAAAGAAAAGAAACCAACATTTTCCAGGAAGAATGGCTTTCTATTTGGCTTTGGCACTTCTCCTTCAGATTCACCTGTGAGGTTTGGTTATGAAGCTATATTTCTAAATTTGTGCAAGCACATGTAACCCAAGGATATTGTTTAGAGACGAATTACTACTAATTGAGTCATTGTCATTGTGTTTGGAACTGCAGCCTCTTAACAGGATCAGCTTTGCCAACACTGTATTTTTCTCACTCCACAGTGCTACATATACAAGAGACACATTTGAAAATTTAAAGTTGGAAACATCGGGGATTTATGAATACCATTTGTGGTTGTTGAAAACACACAGAAAAACAACTGAGAATACTGCAGGCAGTCACAGAGATCCTTTTTATCTGGTCATTTCTTTAAATAATTCTTTCATGTGAAGTAAGATTTCAGCAAATATAAAATGTAGCCTTGGAATTACTATGAGCCCCAACCAGGCCCACTGGAGCTGGACTTACTGGCGATCTGACTTGGCTAGGAGCTATTGTAACCAGGGAATTATGGTTTGCTGTAGTTTCTTTATAAACTCATAATACAAAGGTGGTTCTTGACATTTACAAAATAGACATTTTCTGTGTGTATTATAAATCCATGTCCTAAACCACCTTTCAGGGGTCAAATTCAGAATTTCACACTAGCATTGACTAAGAGTGATTTAGGGAAATCCACGGAGATTCGGGCAAGGGAAGGGAGGTCAGCCTCCATGATGTGACTGTGGCATTTGTGGACTATTATTTGCAGCACCAGCAAAGCCATAAAATTAGAATGCTCTCTGACCATGTTCATGAAAGCATGCCCACAGTCTCTTCTAAGCTAATGGGTCCTCTGCAGATTCTTAGGACTCCAGGATACCCCATGTATCAGCACATGCTAGTGTCCTCTTAGCCTACTTATCTTCCCTTCCTTTCCAAACCTCATCTTCCCCCTCCATGGTAACTCAAGTCTGGGCTACGAGAGCAGCAATAAGGAAAGAAGGCAACTGACAGTGCTCCTGTCTGGGCAGTTGGGGCATCTTCTCATCCAGGTGGCCCCACATGCATGTGTGGGACACATGCCCAACTTTCTTCTGCCGTCACCATGCTCCAGAACACTATATGCATCAAGCATAGGTAATTTAAAGACTGAAAGCCACTCAATGTTCAGATCAAGGCTCTGAGGAAGATATTAGACAGAGGCAGGAGTCATGTGAGATGGAGGTTCATAGCTTGATGTCTCTGATTCCCAGAAGGGAGCTGACAGATTCTGTCCTGCAGTCGCCTCTCCATGTGCCTGCAAAGATTCACACCCATGCACCTAATGCCTGCAGGGATGGTAAGGAACAATATAGTACTAATTTTTAGCCTTCCAGAAGTGGAACACCACATCTACTCCATTAAAAAAAAAAAAAAAAAAAAAAAAAAAAAAAATCAAGGGGCACCTGGATGGCTCAGTGGGTTAAGCCTCTGCCTTCAGCTCAGGTCATGATCTCAGGGTCCTGGGATTGAGCCCCACCTCGGGCTCTCTGCTGGGCAGGGAGCCTGCTTCCCCATCTCTCTCTGCCTGCCTCTCTGCCTGCTTGTGATCTCTGTCTATCAAATAAATAAATAAAATCTAAAAAAAAAAAATCAAGTATTTCATTTTTCAGTCTCTGGATTTCTCAAAAATATATACAATTTTATTTATTTATTTGAGAGGGGAGAGAGAGAGAGCACATAAGTTCCAGGGAGGGGTGGCGAGGGGATGCTGCCCCCCCGCTGAGCAGGAAGCCCAGTGCAGAACTCCAACCCACTACCCTGAAATCATAACCGGAGCTGCAGGCAGATGCTTAACTGACTGAGCCAACCAGATGCCCCTCAGGAATGTATCATATAATGATGTATGGACTGCTATACTGCAAAAGTTGTCACCAATTATCAATCTCTATGCTCACCTTAGAGTTCTTAAATCATTTGGTAACTAAAAACTTCTTTCACTTCAGGTCTTACCTATACTGCTAAAAAAATAATTAGAAAAAATCTGTTTATGTATTACTCTGCCCTTCCATACATTCAGGAGAGCTTTCATTACAACTTTAAATAGCACTAAGTTCAGAAAACTGATTAAAAACATCCAGAGAACCTTCAAAGGTTACCTTTAAAAAGCTAAACAGGACAAACTACTTCCTGAACAAAACTCTTACCGGTTTCTTGAACTTTCCAGATCATATGAGTTAACCATTTTGAGCAATCATAAATAAATGCCAGACTGTCAGTTAAGCAGGAGAATCCCCGTTTCTTCTAGTATTCAGAACAACTTTGCTAAACTTATTGGAGGACAGAACTTTTTTTTTAATTTATTTATGGATTTTTAAAATGACTTTCTATCTAGAATCTCATGTTCTTCATATAATTGTTCAGGGGGAAATTCTTTAAAGGGTTTTTTTTTTTTTTTCCATCTTTATAGATTTTTAAAACTTACGAGAAAGTGTATAGACAAAGCACTTTCGTGCCTCTGGGACAAGCTAGTAAGGATGTAATATTCTAGCTGTGTGTAACTTCTAATATAGCAGCAGAATTTGGTGGGATCTATCATACAGGGTCAGCCCTAAAATGTCTCAGGTGCCCCAGTCTTTAGGGGAACCAGGAATAAACAAAGGAGACATAGAAAGTTGGGACACACTTTCATAGGCTACCACAGGGGGCAGTAGAGAGAATATAGCCAAGCCCTCTAATACCCCCTGCCGCTCTTTACTTACATCGCTTTATTTTTGTAAGTACTAATATTTAAAACTCTATGACGTGCCTGAAGTGTTCGATTATGTCAACCTCATTGTTTCTGACATATACCTAAATAAATAACATGTTGGTACCAACAACAGTGTAATGATTGGCAATTTTATTTAAAATGTTATAGCTCTAACAATCACTAAATGATTTCCCAAGCATTACTCTAATGCAGGTGACAAATACAATAACTAATTCCATTTTACAGATGATGCAGTAGAAAGTTGGAGACAGAGCGTACCATGTAGATACTTAGGAGAAACAAACTCACTGAGAAGAAAGTCAGCCAATGTTTCTGACTAAAAGTCCAGATTTCTTCTGGACTGCAGCATCCCATCAAAATGAATGAAAATCACTTAATCACCTGTTAGAATTTGCCAACAAGTGTATTTTCTACATTATCAACCCATTATCTGCCCTGATGCAAAATATCTGTTCAAATATGAAGAAGGAAAGAGAAGTAATATTGGCCAATCACTAACTACATGCTAGGGGGAAAATTTTTATGGTTGTCATAGGTATCCTAATGAGTGCATTAAAATTCTTTCCCATCCCACATGAAAATAATTTTGGCTGGGAAAAAAAGACCTAATTACTGTTATTACTTTGCTTTTGAAATGATTGGCTATAACTTATTCCTTTAATTAGGATGAGATCTGATTTCTCAGCAATCATTTTGTAGAAAATCTAACCTACAGATTGTTGTCAAATATAATGACATTTTTATGAATACCAAATTTACAACTCATGAAGTTGACATAATATTATGCTTCCTAGATATTTAATAAAACATTTATTCATTTGAATTTTGCCATTTTCTTTTCATAGTTTTCAGAGAATGATTCTTTTCTTGGTCTCCACTTTTTTTGTTTGTTTGTTTCAGCCCACTGAAAAACTCAAAGCCCTCTCGAACTGTGCCTCTGGTGCCTGATAGATAAAGTACTGTGGGCTCTGTGCCAGGCACTTTACAGACCTTATCTCATTTGATTACCTTATGTAAAAAAGTAAGTTAAAACAGCATGCTGTGTACAGATAATAGGTTGCTACAGTAAAACACCAGAAAATCTATAAATAAGGAGGATGATCTTCAAGGGAATTCCTAACACACCAGCAATTTTAGTGTTCTTCTAGTTGAATAACAATTGAACCCGGTGGGAGAAATTGCAGTGAAGATATAGGGTAAATTGAAGATACATGGGTAAAATCCTTTTCTCCCCTTTAAAAATGTTACTAGAAATGTTAATCAAGGGTGGGCTTTATTAGATAAAAGTGTGTCAAAGTTGGCTCATTAGGTGTGACAAAGACATCACACTCATGCAACATCTTAGCAACAGGTAAATTGGGTGTGGGATATACCAGAACTCTCTGCACTACCTCTGTAATTTTTCTGTAAACCTCTAAAACAAAGGTTTCTTTTTGGAAAAGCAATTATAATTAAAAATGTGTTTTTAACAACAACAACAAAAATGTCCCTAATAATCTTCTCCTCACACTCCCTTTATGGAGACAATTCAGTCATCAAGACATAAGGTGGGGTAGCACTAGTCACCTATGAAGAAGGTAGCTCTGTAGGGAATAATGAAACTCAAGCATGGTAAAGAAGCGATCTGCATGGAAGAAGGCACCAGGTTTCTTGCTGTTAAATGGGTTACAAACATGGAAAAAGAAAAAAACCAAATACTTTTAGCTCGAACTGGAGGTATCAGCAGGAACTGATGGTTTTTAGTTTACAGAAATACAGAGATATCACGGCATGTATGTGTGTATGTATGTTCTATAAATTGTCCACTGAGAAGGAACTTGGATCAGATCCACCTTAACAGCACCCCAGTAGCCAGATACTAACTTCTAAATATCATTCTCAACTAAAAGAAATTAGGGCTCTTTGGAGAAAGAACATATAGCGGGGCTGGGACAGGCAAAGCACAAGATGAAACATCTATTTTGCCAGAAAGCAAGAAAGTGTATAAAGAAGGAGGGGAAAATGTCAAAAGTATCCAATAGCCAGCTTGCAAGGTTCCTATAGTCAAATGTAGGATGGTAACAGATAATAAAGTAATAAAGAATAAAAGAGGAATCTAAGAGTCCATACTGAGATAAATAAAAAAAATGAATAAACTAAAATTTGATGAAGATTTAAGACATTTAAAAAGCTTTAAATTATCTTCCAGGATAGGCAAAATGAGCCTCTTCCCAACACTCCTCGCCAAATGACCATGCCCTTATGACTTGTGTCATATTTGTGTCTATGTTACACTGTATGGCAAAAGGAACTTCTTAGATGTAATTATTTTTTTTTAAAAATAGTTTATTTTGAGAGAGCAAGTGAGTGAGTGTAAGTGGGGTAAGAGGCAGAGGGAGGGACAGAGTCTCAAGAAGACCCCATGCTGAGCATGGAGCCTAACCACAGGGCTCAATCTCATGAGCCCGAGATCATGACCTGAGCTGAAATCAAGAGTCAGAGGCCTAACCAACTGAGCCACCAGGTGCTCCACAGATGTAATTAAATTTACCCATTAATAGACCTTAAAATAGATTATCTTGGATTCCCTGGATGAGAAAGTCAGGGAAATTCTAAATATGTAAAAGATGTAACTCACAGTTGCTAGCTCTAGATGCAGAAGCTCACATTCTAATGTACTGAGCAGTGGCCTCTAGGAGTTATCTGTAAATTTCAGATTGTTAAAAAAAAAAAAAAATATATATATATATACACACACACACACAAATATAAATACATTATATTTGTATGGTTATATATTATTATATAATTTAATGAATATAACTGGGTATAACATACAATATATGTGTTGTGTATAATATATACCATGTATGACATAAAATACATATAACATGTAATATGATAATACACTGTTATACAGTATACATAAATACCAGTAATTTACATATTTACATATAAATTATAAATTCATGACCATATAATGAATCAATTTTATTAATATCTATATTAATAATGTATCCTGACAATATTTTTCACTTACAGTCTAAAAAGGAAAGAATTTATACTGTACTCTTTCCTGTACTGGGTTTTCTGGTATTTAATACAGTAAATGAATTTTCTATGCTTAGATTTTATCCAAGTTATATTCTGTTATGCTGAATTTCTACAGAATAATGTGGTAGCATAAACTGCTAAAGAAAAATCAGTTTATATTAAAATAGGAAGAAATTGCCCTGTGTAAAAATGGCTACATTAAGGGATTTTATTTAGATAAGGGAATACAGTAAAATAACATTTTAAATGTTACATGTATGTTTGTATGTATGTATTTATTTATATTTATATTTACATTTATATTTATATTTATATTTATATTTATATTTATATTTATATTTATATATTTAACCCAGAAACTTTCAGGACAAGTTTAATTTCCAGCTAGATAACCAGAATGCATTCCGCTAAAAGTAGAGGCTGAAAAAACAGGTAATTACCCAAATTTTTTCCTCATCTTTCTACATTTAAGAACCAGACAGTCTTGTTTTGCAACATGAAGGAAAGCAAGGGGAAATAAAACTGAAATCTGTAACTCTCCAACAAAAACATAGCTTTTATTGGATATCCAACATAACACTAGGCACTTAACATTATGTTTTGCTCCATACAACAATTCTAAGCAGACATGGCCACCCATTGCCATTTTAAAAAGTGGAAAATTGTCTAAGAGATTTAACTCATAGCTTAAGGATCTAGTTTCAATAAAAAATAGAGACAAGATCTGAATCCAAAATTATATTCACATAAAATCCTTTCACTTTCAATGAATGAAGCTGCTTGGATTTTACCTTGTCATAATCTCATAGGGAGGAAAGAAGCAAGTGCTATTGTCATTAACGTGTATGTGAGAGAGAGAGCAATAAAAGACTGATTACCTCTATAAACATAAAAATACATACAAAAACAAACACATTATACACACAGACACACACTTACACATATAGAAACATTAAAAAACATGCGTAACCAGGAAGGTCACACAACAAACTCGGTACTTCAGAATAAAAATTTTTCTGTAACAGAGTCATGAAAGAATTAAAATAACATATTGTTCTATGAATTCTATATTCTTCCATGTATTATTCAATCTGGTTAGATAATAACTTAGTGTATATTTTATATAAAAACTGATTTTAGTAAACCTCTCTAAGAGTATAGACACTATTTTTTAAAAGAAACATGATATACTCTTGACAAAGTTTCCCAAATACAAAACTTAGCTCTATGGTATTAGCCAATATCCAAGAGCAGAGTATGTAAAATATTAGTACCAAAAGCAAGTACTATAAATATCAATTCTGCACACCTTTCCATCAAATGAAAATCTTCACAGATCCAAAAAGGTCTCCTATCTTTCTTTTTTTTTTCTCTTCTTTTTTAGTGTTATCCACCCATTAGCCATGCATGTCAAGGAGTAGACAGTGTAAAACCCGTGCCAGTTCACTATCTCTATTCAGCATATAGAAACCCACATAAGGATACATGTAGGACTTTTGCTCAGGATCTTAAAGAACATAGTCATAAAAATTATACAACTCTTTTAGCATCTTTTAAAGATGAAGTGTTGTGTAGACAAGAAAGTGCATAAGTTCATGTGGTTCCTGAGAATATGTCTAATTTGTAGTCTAAAAAAGGAAAGCTTTTCACTTAGAAAACTGTATTGGGTTTCTGGTATTTAACACAATAAGCTTATTTCCTATGCATACCTTTTGTCCAAGATATATTTTTGGTGTATTGAATTTCTACAAAGTAATATAGATGGCGTTGATAAAGGGGAAAATTTTTATATCAAAAACACTTTAAAAATTGACCTTGTGTAAAAGGCTGTGTTAGGGACTTTACTTAGTCTAGTTCAGGAAATACAATAAATTTTTAAAATGACATTTAAAAAATATTTTTAAACTTTGCACATGGGGAATTAGATACACTTTAAAAATTTCTCCATGATAACAGTTGTGGGAGACTTATGTTCAGGTTTTTAAAATTGAGATATAATTCACATTACCTATAATTCACCATTCCTTTTATTGTGTTAAGAAACACTTAACATAAAATTTATCATTCTAACCTTTTTTCATTATTACCTATATTCCCATTGTTGTGCAACCAATCTCCAGGACTTTCATCCTGCAAAACTGAAGTGCTATACCCATTAAACAACAACTCCCCTCAGCTCCTCCCTCCCCTGAGCCCTTGGTAACTGACATTCTATTTCTCTGAATTTACTACTTTAGATAAGTCACAAGTCGAATCATATAGTATATGTCCTTTGTGACCAGCTTCTTTCACTTAGCATAAAGCCCTCAAGACTCATCCTGGTTGCCACACTGTCAGGATTGTCTTCTTTTTCAAGACTCAGTAACATTCCATTATATGTATAAACTACATTTTGTTTATCATTTCATCTGTATATGTACATTTGTATTGCTTTTACATCTTGAGTGTTGTGAATAATGCTATTATGAACATGGGTGGGCAAATATCTCTTTGAGAACTTGCTTTCAATTATTTTGGATATATATATATATATCTCCCAGAAGTGGGATTGCTGGTTCATATGACAGTTGTATTTTTAATTTTGAGGAACCTCCATACTGTTTTCTCTAATGGTTGCATCATTTTACGATTCCAGAAACAGTACACAAGTGTTCAAGTTTCTCTACATCTTTGCCAAATACATTGCTCCTTTTTTTGTTTGTTGGTTGTTCTAATTTTTTACAAATTTTTTACAAACAATTTTATTTGTAGGTGACATACAATAATAGTTTCAGGTGTACAACAAAGTGCCTTAATATTTATATGTTATTACAAAATGTTTACCACTAAGTGTAGTTACCAACTGTTAGCAAAGTTATTATAATATTATTGGCTATATTCTCTATGCTGTACTTTATATCTCCATGACTTATTTATTTTATAACTGGAAGTTTGTACCTCTTAATTCCCCTTTTACTCATTCTCCTAAACTCCTCTTCACTGAGAATACTCAGAAATTGAATTACTGGATCATATGGTATTTCTATTTTTAATTTTAGCTCTATACTGATTTCCATAAGGGTTGTCCCAATTTACATTCCCATCAACAGTGCACAAGGGTTCCCTTTTCGCTATATCCTTGCCAATACTTGTTATTTATTGTCTTTTTGATACTAGTTATTGTGACAAGTATGAAGTGACATCTTATTGTGGTTTTGGTTTGATGATTAATGTTGTTCAACACCTTTTTAAGAATCTGTTTGCCATCTGTATGTATTCTTTGGAAAGATATCCAAAGCAATCTACATATTAATTGCAATCCCACAATTTTATACAGAAGTGAAACAAATAATTCCAAAATTTGTATTCAACCCCAAAAGATTCCAATTCCAAATAACCAAAGCAATCTTAAGAAATAAGACAGGGGCGCGTGGGTGGCTGAGTGGTTAAAGCCTCTGCCTTCGGCTCAGGTCATGATCCCAGGGTCCTGGGATCGAGCCCCGCGTTGGACTCTCTGCTCAGCGGGGAACCTGCTTCCTCCTCTCTCTCTGCCTGCCTCTCTGTCTACTTGTGATCTCTATCTGTCAAATAAATAAATAAAATCTTAAAAAAAAAAAAAGAAAGAAGACAAAAGCTGGAAATATCACACTCTCAGATTTCAAACTAAACCACAAAGCTACAGTAATCAAAACAGGATGGTACTGGCACAAAAACAGAAACATAGATAATAAAAGAGAATAAAAAGTCCAGAAATAAACTCACCACTTATATTAACCCAATTAATCTAGGACAGAAGAGGGGAAAATATACATTAAGGAAAATACAACCTCTTTAATAAGTATTGCTGAAAAAACCAGACAGCTCCATGAAAAAGAATGAAACTAGACAACTTTCTTAGACCATACACAAAAGTAAACTCAAGATAGATAAAGGAGCTGAATGTAAGACCTGAAACCATAAACTCCTTCAAAAATTACAGACAGTAAACTCTTGGACATCTTAGCACCATTTTTGGAAGGAGGAATCTGTCTTCTCATGCAAAGACAACACAAAGGAAAACTGAACAACTGAATAACTACATCGAACTGAAAAACTTTTGCACAGCAAAGGAAACCATTAACAAAACAGGGAACAAAAAAGGCAACCTTCTAGATGGAAGAAGATATTTGGAAATTATATATCCAATAAAGGGTTAATATCCAAAATATATAAAGAACTCCTACAACTCAACATGAAAACAGCAAACAATCTGATTTAAAAAATGAGTATCTGAATAGGTTGTTTGTTTTTTCACTTTTTTTTTTAATAGTAGCCATCCTAATGGGTGTGAGGTACACAATTATTTTTAATATAGGCAGTGGATACAATATTACTGGAAATTGTGTAGGAAAAACTAAAATTTTGGAATGGATAAATTTCATTCATTCCTTGAAATGAATGTAAGTTATTTTTTCCTTAGATTCATAGGGATAGATTATTGGCTATGAAATCTATTTTCATTAAGGAAATCACTCCTTATCTGTATCACTCCTACCTGATTTCAGTTACTCTGGAAGAGGCTACTATAATGGCAGCAGTGAAGCATGAGTGAGACATCTTCCCGGGATACGAGAATGGATCACCAAAAGATATTGTTCCCTGATACAGTCATCAAAAACTTTCAGCCTGGTATTTCTGACAACCCCAATGCAAAGCCCTTACCTAATGTCAGGGCCTGTGCTGAATTTGCTCAGAATTTAATACAAAAGCATCTTACACCTTCTGTTTCTGGTAATAAATTAATACTAGGTTTTTTTTTTTTTTAAATCTTCTGAGATGTGGCATTCTAATTTTGATAGGTTTGTTGTTTATCTCAAAAGGTACTGATTTCTTTCTTATATTTGGTTTTGAGTCAATTCAGAATTTAACTACTAAGGAACTCCTGGTCATCAACTGGGGCACACTTGACAATATGTGTCTCACCCCTTACAAAACACATAATCAGTTTGCTCGATATTTCACACCTAGAATTATCTTAATGAAAATGTGCAATAAATTAATACAAATGGAGATTCAAAAATGTTTAAGGACGCTCAAGAGTAGGGACTGGTTAAAAAATGCATCTGGGGGCACCTGGGTGGCTCAGTAGGTTAAGCTTCTGCCTTCAGCTCAGGTCATGATCTCAGGGTCCTGGGATCGAGCCTCCTATCAGGCTCTCTTCTCAGCAGGGGGCCTGCTTCTCCCTTCTCTCTGCCTGCCTCTCTGTCTACTTGTGATCTCTCTGTCAAATAAATAAATAAATAAAAATTAAAAATTTTTTTAAATGCATCTGAACATTAGAATCTATGCAGCCATTAAACATACTTCTGTAGCTTTATGTTTTATTTATACTATTTTATGGTTTTTATATACTTTTATACAAAATTTGTGGTATACATTTCATATACTTTTAGTACTTATGTGTTTAGTACTTATATGTTATTAACACCAAAAGGTTTTCATAAAATATCATTAAGAGGTAAAATCAAGGTGGAAAGTACAAGGTGAAAAAAGTGTGTGTGTGTGTGTGTATGAGGGTATGTGAACACCATCATTGAGGTATATTAAATAAAACTCATTACATGTTAAACTAAGCATATACCTACATGCAACTGCAATTACAGAAGAGAATCACAAATATACATCACTATTAATTTTTCTGGATTAACGTTGAAGTTATTTTTGCCTTCTAAATTTTCTATTAAAAAATGTATATACCTGCATTATATAAAATAATAAAAGGAGTGGATACCTGGGCTGCATGCAAGCCATTTCTCAGGTTGATCCAGACTGGTTTAGCCTTGGTCTCTGAGATGTGGGGCTGATCACTATTAAAGACCACAACCTTCCACTGCCAGAGGGAGCAATGGGCTGAGAGGCTGAGAAACCTGTATAGGAGGCATTTGTTCTCAACTGAGTGTTGACTGCTATCTCCTCACATCAGATAAGCGGCGAGATAGATCAATGTCACTAAAAAGTATTTCTGTGTCCTTGAGAGAGAAGCTTTTACACATTGAAAAGACCATTCATAGGTTTACTTTGTTTTTTTTTTTTTTTTTTAAGATTTATTTATTTATTTATTTGACAGAGAGACACCACAAGTAGGCAGAGAGGCAGGCAGAGAGAGAGGAGGAAGCAGGCTCCCCGCTGAGCAGAGAGCCCAATGCAGGACTCTATCCCAGGACCCTGAGATCATTACCCGAGCCGAAGGCAGCAGCTTAACCCACTGAGCCACCCAGGCACCCAGGTTTACTTTGGTTTTAAAGCTTAGTATTAAATTAATGAAGTTGCAAATTCAAGAAACCTAACCCAGCCTTAAGTTCTTATCACCAGTTTATAAATTATTAGTCTAGGGTATTTTAATAGTACCTTAGGGGGAGATTTTAACTGATCACTGGCCCAATTTAAAAATTCTTTATTTTAAAGGCAGTTCCTTGAAAAAATGCTTATCCAACAAACTGAATTATGTTGGGTAGGTAGGTAGAAAGATAATAGTAGATTGCTGATGCATGCATAAAATCTTAATGTTCCTGTATTATACACAACCTGGTAAGACTTTATCTTAAAGTAAATCAATCTAAAAATCTAAATTAATTACTCAATTATACATCTTAAGATGGAATTAAAAGGCCATCTTAATACTTGGTAGGACATATTCTCTTAGATATTAGAAATCCTTAAAATCCCAAGTATGCACAGATCCCTTAACACCAAAAGTATTACTACTAAACATTTAATTTTCTTAAACATTTTCACTGTAAATTATAAATCTCCCAAGGTTAAAAGATTTTTATCCATGAAGAGTTCAAAGATAGCCCTACAAACAGCTTTGATGTTCCCTTCTCAGGCAGTTGAAGTTATATAGGCTGATCAAGGATTTCAACCAAGTTGCTGACTGGATTTTTTTCGGTGCCACTAAGGGTAACCATAAGCCCTACTCATACTCTATAACAGAGACTTCATAACTTAATGAGGGTTGAATTCAAAACCTTTGAAAGTACATAGCCTATATTCCAAATTTATTTGTATCCTTACCTAATTTTTAAGTTGAGTAACTTTCATCCCACTACCTAGATCCCATAATGATAAATCCAACATGTTCAGTCACTGTTTCATTCAGTCCTGAATTTTTTTTTTTTTTTTACTTCCTTTCCTTCCATTAGGGCCACAATTCTTATTTATATTACACAACATTTGATTGAGTTTTGCGTCTCTCACAGCTAGTGGTGACAATGTCCGAAGTCTTTCTTCTGACAACTGTGTGTGAATGCACATGTGTCTTGGAGACACAAAGCAGGAATGAAAAGATGGTTAAATTATTGGTAAACCATTCAGTTCTGGGACACAGAGACGTCATCATCTTCTTGCAACTCTACCTTCTACCCCAGGCAAGTTGTTAATATAACATTTACTGATAAAACCTAGGAAATGAGTTCTACTTTAAGAATGTTATATTTATATATTTTTTCTTTCTTTTTTTTTAAATATTTTATTTATTTATTTGACAGAGAGAAATCACAAGTAGATGGAGAGGCAGGCAGAGAAAGAGAGAGAGGGAAGCAGGCTCCCTGCTGAGCAGAGAGCCCGATGCGGGACTCGATCCCAGGACCCTGAGATCATGACCCGAGCCGAAGGCAGCAGCTTAACCCACTGAGCCACCCAGGTGTCCCTATATTTTTTCTTTCTTTCTTTCTCTTTCTTTCTTTCTTTCCTTCCTTTTCTTTCTTTCTTTCCCTCTTTCTTTCTTCCCCTCCTCCTTCCCTTCCTTCCATTCTTTCATTCCTCCATTCATTCACCTTTTAGAATAAAATTAAGAGCGTGTATTTAAGCACAAGCTCAGTTGCTCAGTCTGCGACATGGTGTCATGGGCATCTGGGGTCAGTTCCATCAAAGCTGTGATGGTGCCCTTCACCTTGTCGCTTGCCTTGACGGCAGGGTCCCAACACTCAGAGAGTTGAGCACTTTCACAGAGCCTTTTTCATTTAAGTTATTGGAACTCTATTGATGAGAGAATATAATAGTGAAGGAGAAAAAAAAATGTTGCCTAATAATTAGCATGCCTTACTTTTCCCCATCCAAGAACAAAAAAAAGGTGAAATAGACTTAAATGTGGTCAAGGATTTATTTTAAAAACAAGTATTTACTGTTTCTCCATCCCAAAATAATGCTGAAAAATCTAAAAAGCAGTCCATCATCCTACCAAAGAGTTGCAGCTGGAGAGCATTCACATCATAGAGCTCTCATCGATCTAGGAGGGCTCTGGTTTTATCTGAGCCATGAATAACAAGACACTGGCATCCAGCACTGGGATTATCATCTACCCACTCAGAAGAATGATTAATTTAAGATGAATAGATGCTGACTTCAGAAGCACTATATGCATTTCCCAGATACTATTGCAGCAACACTCACTCACCTCAGATGTGATGAAGTATTCAGAGGGATCCCTCTGTTCTATTCATGTAACACAGAGCCTTCAAGATGTAGCCCAGCTCCCTGAACTGTTGTGTTGAATTTTATTCCACTTTACCGTCACCCTGCCAACAGAAATCTCTTCTTCCTTTACTTTTCATAAGATAAACTTCTTTTTGTTCCTTTCATTGCCTTCCTTTATATTTCATTAAATAGAAATGGCTTGGGGCACCTGGGTGGCTCAGTGGGTTAAGCCTCTGCCTTCAGCTCGGGTCAGGATCTCGGGGTCCTGGGATTGAGCCCTGCATCGGGCTCTCTCCTTGGCGGGGAGCCTGCTTCTCCCTCTCTCTCTCTACCTGCCTCTCTGCCTACTTGTGATCTCTCTCTCTCTCTCTGTGTCAAATAAATAAATAAATAAATAAAAATCTTTATAAAAAAATAAATGGCTTAACTGTAAAATATAATAGTAAATTTATGCCACTTAAGACAAATTAAGTAGTCAAAGAGTCTTGCAATCACAACCTGATAATTCTTTAAATGTTGTATAGCATGACTATGCTTTAGTTTTCCCTGAAAATATTTTATTCATTCTAGAGATCAGCTTTTTCAAGTACAGGTTATAAGTGTAAAGTTGTCTTCAAAAAAAACCTACAGATTTTTAATTTTCTAATGCACAAAGAAAACACTCATTGAAGGCAAAGAGGATATGCACTAAGCCAGAGACCAGCACTTGGGTTCTAATAACATCATGACCAAGAAGAATTTTCCTCCTTTAATGAGGCATAGGTCTTACAGAATGACCTTATAAAACATGTAAGACTAGCCTGGTTCTCAAATACATCACTGGAAGCAAATTTCTAACAACCAAAAATGAGTTATTGAGCCCAAGTCACACCATTGGCCTCCACCTCTGGTAAACCCCTGTGAGCCTGGACTCAAAATAAGTCTTTAATCAAGAGCTGAAGCTTCTAAGTATGCCCACCTCCCCTTTTTTTTTTAACTGCTGCATGTCTTATCATTGAAAAGTTACACATACATAGACACATGCACACAGGAACACAAATGAGAGATTCTGAATATGGGTACATGGTAGTTAAGTACAATATTTTGTGCAGTATATTAGAGATTTTAACCATCAAGCAATGATTAGGCCATGCCATTTCTCTATCTTATAAAAAGATTTCCTAAAATTTCTTTCCAAAAAAGATATGAAAGCTATATTATACTTTCTGCTCTGTTTATGATAAAAACAAGATTATCCTTCCCATCAAACCATAACTAAAAAAAGTGTGGCCTCTCTCAGTTTGTCCTTATAAAAAATTATAATAACAAATGAATGTATTACAACAAATATAATCAATACTCAAGTTGTTTGGCTAAAAGTTGATAATTCTAAGGAATGGGTGATCCAAATGACCTTAATTTTTGACCCCGAAGCTTTCTATTTGTGTTGGAGAATTTTGCCTTTATAGTTATGCTTTTATTCACCTTATCAGTAACTGAATTTTTCTGAGTATAACACAACTAAAGAATAGAAATGGTTTAGCCCATGGAAAAGTGAAAAGTTTTACATGAATATAAAATATTCACCCAGAAATCATAATTCTACTAACTAGATCATTGGGTTAGAAGTTAAGACCTTCTTTCTTCAGCTGTAATCTCATCAAATGTGATGCATAGAGCCTCTCAAGTTTTAAAGAGGGACAAAATGATCATTTATCCATATTTCAGCACATGAAGGCACAGAGTCCAAGATAGCTTTGCCTAGGAACTCTCCTGGAATAAGTATTCATGGCAAAAAGATTTTTCGATGAGGCTGACAGTAGTAGGTATGTAGCTGAGAGGTGCCTGTCAAAGAGACAAGCAACTAGGGTGATAGATGAGGCATGGACCAGAAAGGCATTCATGCATCTCCAGCAGATGCCAGCACTGAAGACTGATGCAGGAGGACCAGATGTCAACACTTCCCCACTGTGATGCTACTGTAGACCCTGGATATTTATCCTCCCAAATGACACAGGTACCCCAATATATGCTCATTCTCTATAATTCACTTCACAAAAAAGTGACATATATTCCAACAATGGTATTTAGAATCACATGTGCACAACTACTACTGTTAGTGGGTGTGGCTTCTGAAGACATATGGAATTGCCCTGAATGAAAATGGGCAAAGGGGCTTTAAATTTAATATAGTCTGAAAAGGTTGCAGGATAATAAAGACTTGGATAAATAAAGGAAAATCTGTTTTAGATACTTAGGACATAGCCAATCTTTAAAAAACTTCACTATCTTGTTCTTACCTATTGCGGCTCTGGATATATGAAGTAACAAAGATATAGTTACTTACACTTGGATTAACATTACTCTTGATTCAAAAAGAAATAAAAGTTCCAAAGTTTTAAATTCTAGCCTAAATCTTCATTGCATATATGGGATGCAACCATATTTTAGTCAGCACTTCTGACTCTAAAATTGTGCCTTCCCAAACGTCCTGAATATAGTTATTAAAACCACTCAACCTGGCACCCATCCTATTACTTCCCTGTGTAAAAATAGCTCAAGCATCCCCAAATTCAGGTTCCTGTAACTGCTTTTTGAATACCTCTAGCCCCACTTTACTTATTGAAACATCCAACAGCTTTCCTGAAAAGTAATCTCATAAGAAATATCATCTCATTGTTTCAGTATTTCATGGACGTGTTTTTATCAACCTTGATATCAGGTAAGCAACTTGAGGGCTGCAACAGAAACTGGCCTCTTGGTGCCAGGTTCTCCTTAACCGAAAAAGGAGCATGTTATGTTAGTCAGTAGCGTCCGGTTTCCTTCCAACTCTAAACTTCCTTGAGTTCAATTTTCTCCATTCCGTACAGTGCATTGATCAAAATTAAACCAAAAAAAAGCAAGCACTCAAATAGATCCTAGCTTACTGATGTGTTTTAGCACAACAGATTATGTGAACCAAAGCAGACGCCTGCACTGACATTAGGAAGTTACTACTCTAACCGTAATCACTGGTTTATGTGTAAGGCAACTTTGCTATTATAACTCAAAAACGTTTAAAGTCATGAAAAACTAAATTAAGATTGAGTTGTGTTTGTATCACATGACATAATGTGTAAGCAGGGCATTCGTAACTAATGTGTCTTTAGAGCTCCTCTGTGTGCCAAGGCAGCACAAAATACATCTGATACAAGAGGAAAAATAAACACAACTCAGACTTCAGTGTTATTTGTTGTCTCCAAAATCTCTGTTGAGAACTGACGATCTTAAAAATATTTTCAAAGCTTATAATAGAGCCTTCCATTTTCAGACTTCACCTTCCTGGTTAGACACAATGGCAGTTGAGAGAAAACAACAAAAACAACAACAAGAACGACCACAACAACAACATAGTATGCTAGTTTTTAATAGAGAAAAACCTAGGATCGCTATAGGATAATTGCCCTATAATCTTCCTCCTCTATAATTTACTATCAGAGTGCTTTCATTCTTCTTACTGCCAAATGTTTTGGAGGAGGGAGTCTACTCCTTAACCACTTATTCCATATTGACTCAACTCAATGAATGCTCCCTGGCTTCCCTTGATCATTTTCCTGAATCTTTTTTTTTTTTTTTTTAAGTCTCTGGGAAACTTGTAATTGCCAATACTAGAACGTCAGCTCTGTTCTCAAAGGGTTTTTTTGTTTGTTTGTTTGTTAGTTTAAGATTTATTTATTTGTTTTTTTATTTGACAGACAGGGTTCACGAGTAGGCAGAGAGGCAGGGAGAGAGAGAGAGAGAGAGAGAAGCAGGCTCCCTGCTGAGCAGAGACTCCAAAGTGGGGCTTGATCCCAGGATCCTGAGACCATGACCTGAGCCGAAGGCAGAGACTTAACCCACTGAGCCACCCATGCGCCCCTGTCTCGTTTTTCTTTCCAAATCTGGGCTTTTCCCGCCATCCTCCATCTATAGTTTAAAAATCTAAGTCCTCCCAGGTAGTGACATTCAAATCCATAAGTCATCTTTCAGTCTTTCCACAGCTCACCTCACACATCCAGTTAACCAAATTCTATCTACCTTCGTGATGATTCGCATATATTTCTTGGTCTTAGCAACTGCCAGACTCTTCAAAGACCCACCTTTTTCTCAATGGTAGGATTTAGGCTAGCCATGCAAAGAGGGTCTTAACATCATGAAGGGTTTTTCTGAACTGAAGCTCCTAAACCGTGTCTCCATAACAGTTCCATTTTCCAACTCTAGGTCTTCCTATTCTTGCTCTCAATCACTAAGCCTAGACATCCCTGATCCTCCTTTGTTCACCTTGGTCCAACAGCTGCCATTTTATAAGTTCTACCCATTGGGAGGCTCGCAAACTAGACTAGCCCAGACCACAAACAGAGCAACACATGTATTACCTTTTACCAAACCCAAAACCTATTGGGTTTTTTAATTTTATTTTTTTTCTGAATAGAAAAATAATGTAGACATGCTTAGAAATGGTTTAAAAAGGCAAAATGAGTATCAACACCAAATTCTACCATTTTTTTTTTTGAAAGAAAGAGAAAAAGAGAGCATTAGTGGGGTGGGGGGTGGTTGTGCAGGGTGGAGAAGATGGAGAGGGAGAGAATCTTAAGTAAGCTCCATGCCTGGCACAAAGCCTAATTTGGAGCTCAATCTCACAACCCTGAGGTCATGACCTGAGCAGAAACCAGGAGTCTAATGCTTAACTGACTGAACCACTCAAAGCACCCCCTAAATTCCACCAATTTTAACATTTGGCTAGATTTCTCTCTGGTTTGTATTATCGTTTTTAAAGTAAAATGGGAGCCACATATTATACATAACTTTGTTTATTATATTACTTACTTTGAGAATAACTGTTTTCTGTGCATTTAAAATATCCTTCAGAAATAATTTTAGGACATCACAGTATTCCATAATTAATATACCTATTCAATTTTTCCAAATTCTCCTTTAATCCCTATAATAACGATCTTTATAATAAAACATTCATCAATTATTTTGTTTCTTTATTTCTTCTTTTATTTCTTTCATTTCTAATACCCAGAAGAGGTATTGCTTATAGTATGAAATTTGTAAGCTCGTGATCCAGATCACCAAATTACTTTCTAGAAAAGCTGAATCAGTTTGCTCCTCGACCGGTGGAAGAAAAGAGCACTCATTCCCCAGTGGCAGAATTCTTCAAAGTGTTCTGGTTGCCTCCAGGATTGTCCATCCCTAACTCCTCTGCCCATCACAACAGGCAACTTTCGAAAACACAGTTATGATTACAGGCACTCAGACAATCCCAGTGATTCCCTACCACCCACAGAGTAAAACTCATACCTCTGAGCACAGCATCCAAGTCCTCCACAAACTAGCTCCAACTTCCTGTTTCTCCTTCCTCTTGTCTCTCCCTGGCTCACCCTCAGCCTGAGCCATCACTACTACTCTGGGCTATACTTATAATCACCTGGAGAAGCTTTCACAAACACATAGGCTAGAGTTCTTTTCTAATTAATTAAGAACCAGGGGCTGGCTTCATCTCCACCAGATGATCCTAATAGACAGCCAGCGTTTGAATCACCACCGCCAGCCTGTTCTTCCTTAAAATGAAATGGGTGGTGGGGCGCCTGGGTGTCTCGGTGGGTTAGGGCCTCTGCCTTTGGCTCAGGTCATGGTCTCCGGGTCCTGCGATCGAGCCCCATGTTGGGCTCTCTGCACAGCGGGGAGCCTGCTTCCTCCTCTCTGCCCGCCTGTCTGCCTACTTGTAGTCTCTGTCAAATAGATAAATAAAAATCTTAAAAAAAAAAATGGACATCTCAACTGGACCCATTCTAGAGAAATGAATTCAAGAAACATTCATAAAACCACTTCCTAGCTCTGTTCCCCTAAAGACCATGCCCAAATAAAAGCTCTTTCATTAAGCTTCCCCAAAAAGCCACCCTTTCCACCTCAGGGCTTCTAAAGCACTGATCATCATTCACATTATATTTATGAATTTTTCCCCTGCCCTGTAGTCTTTCATGGACATCTCAACACCCCTCACTGGACCCTAAACTCCTGAAATTAGAGACCATCTGTTTTTCATTTTGTGTTTCATACAATGCCCCTGATATTACCTGGCACACCAAAGGTGTAGATAAACCTGAGATGAATGAGGGAATAAAGACAGTAAATCAATTTTGTTGAATTATAGGTATGAGGTAAGACTTTTCAATTTCCTTTATCCAAACCACAAGGTAGCCTCTATTTCCAGAAAAATTGTCCTGTCATAGAGAAGCAAAGAATGGCCCTGTGGGCATGGATACTGAGAGGGAATAATTTATCTCTTCTTTACCCTAGGTAACCAGAGTAGGAAGGTTGCTGAGAGCATGTATGAACCGTGTAAAGCACTTATATACCTTGTGCCTTAGTTTCCCCTTCCATAATCATGCCCAAACCTCTGTCAACTTTATAGGGCTGTGGTGAATCTTAAATTAATTAATATGTGTATAAGCATCTAGTGTAGGGCACATGGTAAATAATCACTTAATGGTATTTAATCTTTTTAATCCTTTCTTTTTGCCTTACAAAGACAAAGGACACTAGGAGTTCGTTTTTTAGAAACACTTGATTCCAGAAAATCAAACCAGGGCAGGAAGTATGCGGTAAATATTAAGGTGCATGTTTGACACAAGTTCCAAATACATGTTGTGTACTTCCGTGAGATGAGTTAGATAATAAGAGCAGATAGGTCGAATATAGGGAAGAAGACTCATTAGCATTATAGGTTTCCACTTGGCTTCTGCCACTTGTCAGTTGTTGGAACTTAGATATCTACTCTAACGGATCACTCGCGGAGAACAAACCCCCGTCTTTTTATCCCGTTGGACTGATAGAGGAGGTCTGTTTGAGTTGACACCTGAAGATAAATAACTAGCCCATAATCAATGGAACACTGGACTGGGGCATCTGAGAACTCAAATGCCGAGTGTCCATGGAAAGGAGCTCGTGCAATTATAATTATATACATTAGCCAATAAAAAAAAATTGTCCAAACTCTGCATTGTTTATATTCCTATCTGCTTGAAACTTGACTCCTGACTTACGAGCCTGGTTGATAAAAGGCAAGAAAAAAAAGTAAGTTGTTTTTAAATGTGATGTGACAATGCAACGAAAATGTGGAAGCAAGAATCCAACAACAAAACATGCATCAAGAGATGGAAAGATAATGGGGAAGATAGAGGTCGAACTGTTATCTATGGTGGTAGAAACTACTGATTTTAGATGTAGCCAGTGGGACCACATGAAACTGAGAAACGTATAGAATTGTTGAATCATTATGTTACACACCCGAAACTAGTTTAACAGCGTAAATTATACTTGAATAAAAAAATTAAAACATAAAAATTCTCAATATCAGTTTTTAACTTACAGAAATAACAATTTCAAATCTTTCAAGGCAATGCCAATTAAGAGATCATTAAAAAAAAAGAGAGAGAATCACTCTTTTGAAAAAAGAAATGACTCAGTGATTTTTGCACAGTTATCATGGGGAATTACAATGATGAAAGACTGCCATTTTTCTATTAGGTTTATATTGGAGAAACCAAGATATATGAAAGAGAAGGGAAATAAGTGCACAAGCAGTGAAAAATCACAGCTGAGCTCCCTTTTGTAGGGGCAAAAACGTAGAAAAATTGTACTCTAGGTAAGAATGGTTTCATAAAGGAGAAAATCTTATCCCTGTATAAAAGGTTAATTTAATTTTGCATTAAAAAAAGACTTCTGGGGCTCCTGGGTGGCTCAGTGGGTTAAGCCGCTGCCTTCGGCTCAGGTCATGATCTCAGGGTCCTGGGATCGAGTCCCGCATCGGGCTCTCTGCTCAGCAGGGAGCCTGCTTCCCTCTCTCTCTCTCTGCCTGCCTCTCCATCTACTTGTGATTTCTCTCTGTCAAATAAATAAATAAAATCTTTAAAAAAATAAAAATAAAAATAAAAAAGACTTCTGGATATGCCCTATAAAGTCTTCCACTAACTTTGAGCAAAGCCCTTGTTAGGTTACCAAACCTTACAGCTGCATGTCCCCATTTTCTCTGTTACAATCCATCATTGTGCCCTGGAAGTAAGTTCCAGGAATCTTGTGGACTTGGGAAGGAAAGAAGAGCCTTCCCCTAGCATTCTATGGAGGGGAAGTAAACAGGAAAGACTTCATAAAATAAGTATCTCCTAAACTTTATGAAACAGACGCGTCACAGGTCCTACGGTTTCATGCTCTCAGCTGAATAGGTGAGGTGGAAAAACACTGAAGATAGAAGATTCTGATTATAATTCAAATAAAGAGCAAGGACTAAAATGAAATGAAGAACCTATGCTACATTTCAAAGGAAAAAGACTTAGTAACAGAATACAGTTGGCAGATAACATGAAAAGATAAGACCAAGGGTGTTGGCCTACAAGATGAGCAAAAAATGTGTAACTGAGATACAAACGGGGTATTTGTAAAGGGAAATATACAGAAAATAATAGTTAAAATGGTGGCATTTTAAATTGAAAAGGGTAGAGGTACATCAAAGGAGAAGAGTTATAAACAGGATTACAATTATAACAGGAAGTCTTCTGTACAGAAAAAATAATAAGCTGGAATGTTAATCTTTTTCTTCTTTGTCAACACCAACAAACTGATGGTATCACCTTGAGCCTTAGATTGAGAAGGAGTCCAAGTCCATGGCTGGCATCAACATGGAGGTCTCCATGGCCAATTGACACCAAGGACCAGCCACCTGCCCTCACAGAAGATGGCACTAAGCTACAGAGACAGAATGAGCAATCTGCACAATGAGCACAGAGCCTCAGCTTTGAGAGGGAACTGACCAAGGCCATCAGTAGAGATTTGGAAGAAATTCAGGCAGATCCAGAGTCACAGAAAGCAAGGAAGAAGAGAATGCCATCGAAGTATGGTCAACACTATCACGGTCTGCAAAGCAGTAAGGAGAATGAGGCCAAGAACAACCACTGGACTGGGCAGGGACAAGTTTCTGTGTGCCTTGGGAAGGACCATATCATTTCAGGGAGTGATGAAGTGAATCCCATGAGGAATTAGTCAGTTTTTATGTACCACAGAATTAAGGAATCATTAAGTCACCTCTCAGCCTCCACTTTTTGGGATAACTCATCAATGTATTTAATTAAAACCTCATCATAAGTTCGGATAACACAAACCTTGGTGGGGGGGAGGTACTGTAAGGTTTACTTTTTAAAAAATTGAATAACAGTGTTTTCTCATCTTGTTTTTAAGTGATGGTTACAACTTATATGAATGCAATTTTAAGATATGGTATTATTAATTTTTATTGTAAAAACTAACTTAAATTCACATTAAATTAGGAAAACCTTATAAAAGAATTTTTTAAAACAGTCATCATTACACAGAATCTGACATGTGTTCTTAAAGTATTTATTTATTTGACAGAGAGAGACACAGTGAGAAAGGGAACACTAGCAGGAGGAGTGGGAAAGGGAGAAGCAGGCTCCCCGCTGAGTAAGGAGCTAGACGGGGGACTCGATCCCAGGACCCTGGGACCATGACCTGAGCCAGAGGCAGACACCCAATGACTGAGCCACCCAGGCACCCCTTAAAGTATTTAATTAATGCATCAATACCCCTCTACCCTAGGTGGACAGCGTAGGGATTGCTGAAAGCATGTTTGAATTGTGTGCATGCTTTGGTTTCCTCTTCCATAAATTATAGACAAAAATATATAAATAAATAAAAGATGTCTAGGAAGATATCCAGGTCCATGGTCTGACTGACTTACAATGGCACCTGGCTAAGAAGAAGCCATTCCAGAAAAGAAACCCTCATTTCCTCTTCCAAGAGTTTGAGATGGCTATTGAGATATCCTCATTAAATGAAGAAATGACACTTGCCAGTGCACTCTGGCCCTTTAAGACCACAGACAGACTGATTCACTAGGCACCATGGAAACGAGAAGAGAATACTCAGGACAGCTGGCAGCACCCAAGACACTGGCAGTTGGAAAACTGATGGAGGACAAATGGGACTTCAAGGACAGGTAAAAAAGCAAGAAGCACTTGAAGAAGAAAAGAAAGGTTAAGATGACCTGGAGAAAAGAGAAAGAGATTCATAAGAAGAGTAAGTGCAAAGTAACAGAATTTATTATTTGATACCCACAATGACAACAAAAGGAAGGCAAAGGGTCATTTCTGACATTTGTTGATAGGAAAAAAACTCAAAGAATCAAAATTAGGTACTCCCAAAATCGACTGTTACTAGACAAGCCACAGTATTAACTTCTAGTATCCCGAGTAAAGATGAAGGAAGCCAATTAGGACGTAAGAATTCCCCAGATTTTTTTTTTTTTTTTTTTTTTTACTGACCAGTTAAATTAAAAAATAAATAAATTACCATAAAATATCACTTTTTTTAAATTGACAAATCAAGGACAATCTGTAATTACCATTACATATAGGAAAATACATTTTAATGTGAAACCAAAACTAGGGTACGTGACTGTGAGCGATTCACTCCTGTGTGCGTGTACACGTATGTGCATAAGAGCACATGTGTGATTCAGAAAAAGGGGGCTGAGAAAAAATTTTGCATAAGATGAAAGAGAAAATAATAATGCAAACAAAAACAGAGTTAACTTGCTCTAGAATACGTGCTTCCTTCTCCTCATCACCAGTGTATTAGTTTTTTCCTACAATGCGAATGTTATTTCATTGTAAACTTTTAAACAATCTCTATAATTTGCATCTGGTTTTAACGTTATCTTTTATTTCAAAGATGGTATTGTTGATAATACTGGGAAGGGATTCTGCTATTTGCTAGCATTTGACAAATAATAAGACTTTTTTTTTTTTTTTTTTTTTTTTGGTAAGAAGAAATAAAACAGTTCACCTCTTCACTGAAGAGGTATCCTGATAATGTAAACATCGTGGTAGGCTGAAACCTGGAATCATCTGGAAGAACAAATAGGGTCCATCATGACTTTCCCAGGCCATATCAGAAAGCCCAACAAAAGGGCTTTTCCAGTGGAATCTCCTCTAATGCCACAAATTCCACGTGGCAATTTCTTACATCTTCAGGAGGAGAAACAAAGACTACAGCTAAAGAAATTCCTTCTTCATAGGATGTTTCTAGTGGCCGAGCTAACAGCAAACACAGAAAAAAAAGATATCGCTGACTACTATGAACAAGTGTTTCAGTCAATTTTAAAACATCACCTAGGAGAAACAGTGACAGGGTTTTTGCTGGTATATCCTACTTCTATTCTGCATATCCTTGAGAGCTCCAGCGGTACACTTTATCGAATTCTTTTAGATTATCTGAGTCATCAAAAGAGTGAAACAGAATTCTTTATCCGAGGGATGAGAATTATCGTTGTGTCCCATAACATCCCAACCAGGCTCTTCATGCAATGGCATATTTCAGTAATAAAAGTTCCAGTCATGTATCTCGATGATGTGACACAGACACAATCCGTGGAAGAGGTCATCACAGAATTTCTCACTCAGACTCATAAACTGGCACTCCATCTTTTAAAGACAGTTAAAGTGGGTGCTAAAGGACCGGGAGATAATCTGCACCAACTTGCACCTGAACTGCTCATCCCAGAACAAATAATAAAGTACTTATACAAATCTGAAGAATTCATGGATCCAGAAATTTTCATAAACACATATAACAAACCCATACATGTCACTTTGGATTCCGAGGTGATATGGCCTGCTCCGACTTATTTCTAGGACTGAGAGAGGTGTGGTGGATGGGGTCTGATCTCTCAAGGAATTGATGCTACTCAAATAAAAGGAAGGAATTTCTAAAGTTACTCTCCTCTTAAAAAAGAAAGGACCAGAATGCCACAATATACACAAAAGTAATATATTAATCTTCGCAGAGCATGTTGAGCGGAACTTTAAAATTAATGTTTGTTCTGATATTAAGTTCAACATGTTATTTTAATAGGTGGAGAGTTTTAATAAGCTCATAATTTTTCAAATGTTAACATCATTTTGATGAAATGGCTTAATTTTTTTAAGAAAAGGGTAGATAATAAAGGGCAAATTCAGATTCTCATTCATTCTTTGAGATTTTACTAATTTATTTGACAGAGAGAGAGTGCACGCACAAGCAGGGGAGTAGGAGAGGGAGAAGCAGGCTCCCCTCTAAGCAGGGAGCCAATTCAGGGCTCCATCCCAGCACCCTGGGATCATGACCTGAGCTGAAGGCAGACACCTGACCGACTGAGCCACCCAGGGGCCCTCATTCATTCTTTCCACAGTAAATGATCATCAGCCACCACATAGAATCAAATTTCAGGAAAAACCATTTTGTTCTCAGAATATAAAATTTGGAGGGAAAATACCATCATTGAGTTGCTTGCAACCTAAGTTTAGAGGCAAGTATATGTAAAAGTAAATATGATATGGTATGATCATTATTATAGTTAGCAGTATGTAGGAAAGACTTGAAGGAATAATCTCTACGTGATTCCAGAATTCAGAACACAAAACCTAAACTTTGAAAAGAGAAAAGCCCATATATTCTGAGCTATATAATTAAGAATTTTGAGGCTAGTATAAAAGCTGAAGAACACAGTAGCTTTCTGAAACAGCCAGAAAATATGTTGTCAGAAGGCACCATATTCTTTTAATGCAAAATCATTTTTTGAGCACCCTTCACATGACAGATATTTGCCAGATGTTAGGGATACAGTAGGGTACCCAGAAAACGTGATTCTTGCTCACTTGTAAAATATTTATAAATGCTCCCGCATAAGATATACAGATTGGTTATTTTTTTTTCATTTTACTTCCTATAAAACAATGACCTGCAATTTCTGCATGACCTATTTTAAGTTGTTCTCTCCCTTCTTTCATGGGATCAATTACCTTTTGAATTATTTAGAATAATGTAATTTGTTTAAACTATTAAATGGTATTGAATGGTATTAATATCTTGATGACTTCAGTGATATTTATCCAAAATTATTTCAATATCTCATGAAACAGATTTCCTAGAAGAAACACTGTGTATCGTTTTACATTTTTTTATTATTATTATTTGATTTTCAGTCTCTTCGGGAGAAAAAAAAAAGCAATATCAGTATACAACTCAAATTTGTTACATGCAGATAATTTGTCATCACTTGTTCCATATCAGAATCAAATTTGGGGAAAGATTGCTTCTATTTTTAAATTTTGTAATATAGATTTAGAGACAGAACAGCATTTTTCACTCTTAGCTGCACTTGAAGTTCTGTTCATTTAAATTTAGTAACAGAAAGGGTACAATTTTAGATTAAACATGAAGTAATTCTTCTGGTTAAAAAAGAGTATATAACTTATAAATGTTTTTATCAATTTAGCAAACACTAAATACCTCATATTCATCAGCAATGTGCTATTTACTATTTACTCTGAAATGTGAAAAGACACAGGCATCCACCCATTAAGAATAAACGTTCAACAACAAAATGAGTAGAAGTAAAAGTAAATGCTTTCCAGGCCAAAGTAGGGGGTGGGGAAAGCCATAGAGAAAAGACTTGAGGAAATAAGCCCTGATCTAGGCTTGTGGATGTGAAGAGAGGCTGGGGAGGGCAGATGACCAAATTTAGGAGAACAAAGAACAAGCAGAAACAGGAAAAAGAAAATGAACCATAAATGGTCATTGAATCAGACAGAATCCCTTTAGCAAGGTAAATTTTGTTGTTTTGGAAGAGTATTTTCTAAAGTTAGCAAATGAAGAGAAGTGCAGTCTACAAATAAAATTGTACATTTTTTTTAAATTTTTTCAAAGATTATTTATTTGACAGACAGAGATCACAAGTAGGCAGAGAGGCAGACAGAGAGAGAGGAAGCAGGCCCCCTGCAGAGCAGAGAGCCTGATGCAGGGCTCGATCCCAGGACTCTGGGATCATGACCTGAGTTGAAGGCAGAGGTTTTAACCCACTGAGCCACCCAGGCGTCCCCAAAATTGTACATTTATCTATAAAAAAGTACTGCATATTTTCCAAAAATGGCCATGGCAATATAATGCATCCCACATGCTCTTCTTAAAATGTGGCCTTAATATTCCTACATGTCATGGTGGCTTCTAAATCCCCTCCCCTTGAAATCAAGCAGAACTTTGTAATTTCGTTAACCAAGAGAGTACAACAGAAGTGATCCCATGTGACCCCCCAAGGCTAGGTCATAATATATGATCATTTCAATGCTAGTTCTTGGAACCTAAAAATTCACTGTGAGCAATCTATCATGGTTTTCCAGAGGACATCCCCAACAGAGGTCCCAGCCAAGAGCCACAGTCACCACTAGACATGTGAGTGGGTGAACCTTCAGGTGTTTCCAGACTTTAGTCTTCCAGTCAACCCTGGATTTCAAGCCAGGACAACCAACACTGTGTGGAGTAGCAAAGATGGTGTGTTCCCCCTGAGCCCTGACAAACTGCATATCTGTGAATGAGATAAATGACTGTCATGGATTTAATCTCCTGTGTTTTGGATGAATGATTATGTAACAATCTGGAACAATAATATATATGTATTGGGAATAACTTTATATGCAGATATATAAAGTTATTATATATATTTATTATATAAAGTTTTATATATATATATATAACACATACATATATATGTGTGTGTGCATATAATTTCATATCATTTAGTTTTCATTCATCTATGCCAGTAATATTTACTAAATTTCTACCGGCAAATATTTACTAGGGGGCCAAGCATCATGCTTGCCACTGGAAATACAAGTAGCAGTAGAAAGGTATCTTCCTAACATAGACCTAGCACACTGCTTATGATCCATCTTTTATTGGTCTATAACACTTTTAGATATGAAAAGTACTGATTGAAAATTAATTCACTAAGCCAAAGAAAGAAAAACATTAAAAAATCAGATTCATTTTTGGAGGAAGATATAGAAACGATCTCAATGCTAATATTACTGATTTACATAGTATACTGTTAATTTACATTTGAAGCATTCTTGAAGTGTCCATTATGAAAATAACTGGAAGAGAAGCTCAAAGAGACTCTAAATAAATTAAACTACTTATATAGCTATTTATCTATTTTAGTGAGCACAGGAGAATGAGTTTATTCAAATGAAAGTTAGCCTTCCTAGAAGTCATGTTGGGCAGGTTTGTACTTATTTTTCAGATACACCATCACTGCTGAAAACATTTTGTGACTTTTATGACAGATGAATGAAGGTTTATAAATCAAAAGGAGTTTAAATATTTTGGCCACATCTAGTTTTTTGATTCCCAGATAATATATACTCCAACTTGATTGGTGACCTTGATATTCACTCTACATTCATAAAAACATCTGTTGTTATTTTTTTTCCTATTGCAGTCACTCTCAAAGGAGTATCTGCTGTCAACAAACATATTAAAAGAATGTGACACTGTCTCTAAGGGGGAACAGCAATATGTTTTCAGTAGTGGTTGCATTATTGAGGTTCCTATAAAGCTCACTAATATCATGTCTTTAAAAAGTAAGACATGTGGTATATGTTTAGGTATATTTGATAAAATACAGAAGTGTTATATATAGACCTTACAAGTGTAATTTAATTTGATTAAGTCAAAAACTGTGACTTCTTAAACCTCAGGTAGTTCTCAACCCAATGAGAGTTAGTTTCCTTACAGTAAAACTTTCTATTAAGCTAAAGTATAGACGTTAACCCAAGCAGAAAATGAGTATTTTAATACTGAACATGTAACATTCAATGTTTGAACATGGAACATATAACACATACAAATCCAATGAACATGTAACATTTAAACAGGTGAGGCCAGTGCCGTGTTCTTTTATTTCGATATGGATATCTTCGCAGTAGACTGACATGCCAAGGCTCTTCTGTTCATTTCAGAGTAACCAAGGGCTTTCAGGAAGGTTATAGTTTTCATGAAGGTTAACTAAAATAATGTTATCTGGAGGGAAAAATCCTCCCATGGTGAATTTAAAATCTTTACTGTCTTCATTTTAATTAAAGAGGCATCTGGATTCCTTCATGGAGAATTACTACTTAATACAAATAGATTTTTACATTCAGTGACTTTATCACAACTTTAGCGACACAAAACCACATTTCAATTCAGTTAAACCTATCTCTAGCAGTAGAATTCCCCCAGCTTCCACGAGGAAGTAGGAATGAGACAGCCTATCACCAACTTTGAGACTATTTCATACTGTAGAAAATGATTTAATGTAGAATTAGAGTTCTCCCCCTTGTGGTCAATTATGTAAATTTCTAGATTACCTGCTGATAGGACCTACACAGTAAGCACAGTGCATAGTTTTTAAGAGAATATAAAGAGAACCCCCAAAGGTACTTTTCAAATGTCTGCTCTAATCTCCCTGTTTGGCAGATAAAGATTCTGAGACCCAAAGACCTGAAATGTTTTTGCCAACAATGAAAGCAGGAATTGATAACGGAAGTTTCCTATTGCAACCTATTTTACATAATTAGTTGTGGTCATGGGTAAGAGGTCTGGATATAATTCTGAGTGGTCTCTTCACTGTGGCACTATATCCCTCCCGCGCTCCAGCCCTCCATCAGTGCCTTCTCCTGAAGTCCCCCTGCATTTCCACAGGCATCTCCCTAGGCTTGAGAGAATGCGTCCTGTACCAGTTGACACTCTTCCATTGATCTGCTCCCCGACCTGCACTCCCTGGTGCTAGAAAACAGACCACTCTCCACCCAGTTGCCAAGTCAGAAATCTGAATATTGCCCCAGTTTCCCTTCTTCCTTGCTATCACTGACAGCCAATCGGTCCAAGCTCCACCCATTTTGGGCAGACAGGATTTCTAGTTGTCTGGCTTTGTTTTAGTGGTCTCTTTAGGGATCTCCCTCACTCCAATCTCCTCTTCCTCCTGCTAATCTATATGGTATTTCTATAGTGTTAAAAGTACTGCAGCACAAGAGTTAAGAGCTCCGCCTCTGGGGACCCCCTGGGTGGTACAGTGAATTAAGCTGCTGCCTAGTGGTTTCCACTCAGGTCTTGATCTCAGGGTCTTGAGATCAATCCCAGCCCTGGGCTCTGTGTGCTCCGCTGGAGCCCACTTGGGACTCTCTCTCCTCTCCCTTTGCAACCTCCCTCACTTGCTCTGTCTCTCAAATAAATAAATCTTTAATTTAAAAAGAGAATCACCTCTGGTATCCAACACAAGAGTTCTTGGCTCAAGAACCTGGAGAGCCGTATTTCATTTCTTCACCTCTCCACACCCCGGACTCCTCACCTACAAAGGGAGTGTGATAATAGTATCTACATTATAAGTTTGATTAGGGGTGTGCTGCATGAAATAATGGTATAATAATCCTGGCATATAATAAGAACTCAATAAATGTCATTCCTCCCATCAAAATTCTTTAATGGCTTCCATTCCACCTCCAGGATAAAAAAAAAAAAGAAAAATCTATCATGATCTGCAAAGCTTTGATTCCCAATATTCCTCCTCTCTATCTCTATTCTCTTTCCTCACTTCTCTTACCAAAATTCTGCTTATCAATCAAATCCTATTTCCTCTTTGAAGCCTGGCAAACTCGAGAAACCCACACTGTACATGGTACTCAACCACATTCTAGCAATTCTCCTGTCGCAGGGATGTTGTCTATTTTCACACTCTTCTCCCCACCAGTGACTTGTAAGCTATTACCCTGGGATTTGGGAGTATTCAGATCTTTGGTGTATCGTGTTTAAAAAGAGGCTATTAAAATATCTGTAAGAATTTTCCCATAAAGTTAACTTTACTTTCACCAAAATGATTATGAAATATCAATATATTAAAATGTTCCTATGTAATTAATCGGGTTTTGTCATTGTCCAGGAAGCTTTTTAAAATAGCAAGTGAAAAATATAGTAGTTGTGCCTTATCTGAAGTTTTCAGTTTTACCCACATATTAATTTCTTCCACTTTAATTTGGAAGGATACTAAGAATACCTTCTGGAAGTGATTCAGCAGAACTTTAGTATTTATGTATTACTATTCACTGAGCCAAGTATAGAAACTCATTCCAAATTCACTGGATTAAAAATAAAAATCCCCTTTCCTATTGGAGCGTCTGAGCAAGCTACTAGCAAAGTATACAACCTTTATTCCATATTTTAAAGATGTATCCTTTTTTTCCTTTGAATCTTTTTTTTACCGGCCACACTTACCTGTTCTTTGAGAGATATGTGCTCAATAAGGCTAATATTATGTATCTTTTCTTAGGTTATTATAAAAGTGAAAATTTGTTTCCATTTTAATTTGCAGTTCATACTTCTAATCTCGTTCTAAAATACTAAGCCATTTTTAAAAATACTATTTATAAAAGAGAGCATTAAATGTAAAGCCTTGATTTATTGAGGAAGAAATAAATGTCTGAATACCGAACACATTTACATTTTACCAAAATGCGTTCCTCCTCAGGGATCTCTCTCACTCACATCTCACCTTCCTCCTCTCTCTATTGTTTTTACTAAACTCAGTTTATACTAGACTTCACTTTTTGAAAAGACAAATCATAAACTACTCTACAACAAGGTTTATTTCATCATAGATAAAACTACACACCTTGTACTATTTTGATTCATCAATTCCTCACTTTCAGTCCTCTATAGGGACAATTCCTGAGCACATACTCTGTTCCAGCCAAAATCAAAATGACAAAATGAAGACCACGGAAGTGAGATGACTGACTTTTGTTATGTACTCCATTACCAACTCATTATGTGGCCCAAAGCAAGTAATTTTTTTCTTTTGGAGTCTCCATCTACATCATAGAACCTCTGAGCATTATAAAGTCCACGAAGCTCTTGAACTGTATCCAAAAATGTGTCTCAAAAGAATGACTTGTCTGGGGCGCCTGGGTGGCTCAGTGGTTTGGGCTGCTGCCTTCGGCTCGGGTCATGATCTCAGGGTCCTGGGATCGAGCCCCGCATCGGGCTCTCTGCTCCGCAGGAAGCCTGCTTCTCTCTCTCTCTCTCTCTGCCTGCCTCTCTGCCTACTTGTGATCTCTGTCTGTCAAATAAATAAAATCTTTAAAAAAAAAATAGAATGACTTGTCTTAGAATCAGGCAGGAGGATAGGATTCAGATGTATGTATTAAAATGTTGAGAGGTGCCTCAGGTGAGTCAGTAGCTTGAGTGTCTGCCTTCGGCTCAGGTCATGATTCCAGGGTTCTGGGATCAATCCTCACATTGGGCTCTCTGCTCAGTGGCAAGCCTGCTTCTCCCTCTCCCTATGCCTGCCACTCTGCCTACTTGTGCTCTCTCTCTCTCTCTCCTCCCCTACCAAATACATAAATAAAATCTTTTAAAACAAATAAAATGTTGAAGCCTGATGTCTGAATGAATGAATGTCTGAATTCATCCACCCTATCTGTGGGCAATATCAATATTTCCCTTTAAAAAGTCCACCATGGATGCATTCATTTTAGTGCAAAGATGAATGGGAAACTGAAAAGCCAGAAATCTGTATATTAGATTATGACATCTAAATAGCATGTTTGGGGGCGCCTGGGTGGCTCAGTGGGTTAAGCCGCTGCCTTCGGCTCAGGTCATGATCTCAGGGTCCTGGGATCGAGTCCCACATCGGGCTCTCTGCTCAGCAGGGAGCCTGCTTCCTCCTCTCTCTCTCTGCCTGCCTCTCTGCCTACTTGTGATCTCTCTCTGTCGAATAAATAAATAAAATCTTTAAAATAAATAAATAAATAAATAAATAAATAAATAAATAGTATGTTTGGTAGCCATGTAAAGTCAGGGGAAACAGAGAAGAGAGGGACATTTTTCTTTAAGGCTGATGGGAAGCTGTTGACAATATTAAGTAGGGCATAATCAGACTGGTTTGCTACTGAGTGTAGAATGGACTGGCAGGGGACATGTTGGTGCAGATAGGCTCCTTAGGAAGTTGTTACAAGTCTCCTGGCAAAGGATGATAATGGATAGAACCAGATTAAAGACTGCAGAAATGGATCTAAGGGGACTGATCTGAAAGATAATCAGGAGGTAAATAAACATAGGTTCTGAAGGAGAGAAAAGTGTCAAATATTTTAAATTTCTCGTTTTTACAACAAGAGGTTACCATTCCTGAGGTAGGGAATATATAAGGAGTATAGAGTTTGTAAAGGAAACTGGGCTTTTAATTACAGACATATGACAGCTACATCAGTTTGGAATAATTATTTATACTTCTGTTACTAACATCTTTTGATGAGATAGAGAGAACATGCATCATATTAAATCTCATACTTTGTTGAAGTGGCTAAGTACTAATATGCATTTTCTTCCTTTATTTAAAAAAAGATTTTATTTATTCATTTGACAGACAGAGATCACAAGAAGGCAGAGAGGCAGGCAGAGAGAGAGGAAGGGAAGCAGGCTCCCTGCAGAGCAGAGAGCCCAATGCGGGGCTCGATCCCAGAACCCTGGGATCATGACCTGAGCTGAAGGCAGAGGCTTTAACCCACTGAGCCACCCAGGCACCTCCTAATATGCATTTTCTGATATAAGTAAGTAACTTCCAAGAAAGTCAAAACACTGTGATAAGTTAAAATAAATTAAGCTAAAGGAAAAATTGTCCCAACAATAGTCGAGTCTGATACTCACCATCACAGCTATCCTTATTATTGTATCTGCATTCAGTGGAGCCAAATATAATACCAGTAGCACTTATTGAGCTCCATTCCTTCCCTTAGCCAAATAAAAGTCATTCAAAACATTACTAATTGTTTATTGATTGCCACATACATTTATTGAAGGCCATGCCATTGTCATTTATTGATTCATAGTTATGTGTAAAGGGCACAAACACATAAAAGCCTCCATAGAGTCTTTCCCAAATTAATTGGTATAGTATTTATTTCATTTGCAAGAAAAATTGAGGTCAAAAGGAGTCCTTTGGCATTCTATGAAAATGTTTTGCCCTCTTTCTCTCAGTTGGTTGTAGGACAACATGACACACACCAAATTTTATTCTCTCTCTGAATTCAATCATTCAGCAGGTGTGAACTGAAAAACTGTGGCCAACACTTTTTCGGGCATGGGGGTTTGGAGGTGTAAGGCAATCATGAGCAAATAAGCATAATTTCTACCTTAGAGAGTATGCAGTCTCTATCTCCCTCTGCCCTAGACACACACAAAACTAAACAGTTATAACTATAGTAATTATATTAATTAATATATAATAATATATATTTATAATTACTGTTATCATCTTGGCAATGGTTTCTTAACTTTCCCTAGTGTAGAGGATTAGGGGATGCCTCTGAAGGAAGAAAGATACAAGGATTTCTGGAAGTTGCATAGAAGTGAGCCAAATAAAAGGCAGGGAGTAGGAGGGAGTGTTCCTGGTGGAGGATAAATTTATGTACACTTGATCAGAGGGATGTGCTAGCACCCAAAGACAAGAAGAACCATACTGTGCTGAGAGATGTGAGAGAATATCAATAAGGCAGGACTTGAAATACAAATGGAATCATGAGAGATGAGATTGGATAGCGAGGCATGGGACCAGATTACGTGGACACTTAGAGCTACATAAGTACCATGACTTCATCTCAAGTGAATTGGGACACAGCGTTGTTTTAATCAGAGAAATGCCATGATTAGCTATGCACTATAGAAGAAAAAGTAGATCGAATGACAGAAAGATCATTGGTGACTTGGAAAGACTGACCTATGTAATATAATGGAGACAGAGCAGGATATAGTATGTTGAGGAGTGAGGGCTGAGTGAGGAAAGAGAACACAGTATAAACACTCTGAATTGAGAGAAGAGATGAGAAGTATACTTGGTAACAAGACCGGATAGACACACCAGTTAGGAAGTTATTACAATAATCAGGGAATGAGATGATAGGATGTCCGTACAAAGATAATAAGCAGAATAGGCATGTGCCATTCCTGAAGACTGGCAGTACTGGAAGAACAGTAGCTTGGGGATGTGCAGGGAGTAAGAGGTAGTTTTCCATTTTGAACATGAGGAATCTGAGGTGTCTTCAAAGCATCAATGTGAAACCATCCAGTAGAGTTTTGGACATATTCTCTGAAGCACTGGAGATGGGTCTGGTAGAGATAGAGACTGGGCATCATCAGAGATGATGACCGAGGATCATCTGATGACAGGAGTAATCCTGTCACCCAGCACAGGACAATAGTGAAGAGAGAAGATAGTCTACTACCCTGAGAGATGCTTAGGGAAGAACAGGGGCCCTCAAAGCAGTCAAAGAAGACATTATTTAAATTGCCCAGAAGCAGAGAAGGAGAAACAGATCAGGCAGTGACATGAAAGCCAAAGGAAAGGAAAATTTTTAAAATTTTTTTAAAGATTTTATTTATTTATTCAATAGACAGAGATCACAAGTAGGCAGAGAGGCAGACAGAAAGGAGGAAGCAGGCACCCTGCTGAGCAGAGAGCCCGATGTGGGGCTTGATCCCTGGACCATGGGATCATAACCCGAGCCGAAGGCAGAGGCTTAACCCACTGAGCCACCCAGGTGCCCCAGAACATTTGTTTTAAAAGAGAGTACTCAACGGTATCAATTGTTGTCTCAAAGTCAGGTAAGAAGAAGAATAAAAAGTAAACCGAATGACAAAAAGATCATTGGTGACTTGGAAAGAGGGACCTATGTAACATACTGGAGAAAGAAGCAGGATACAGTAGATTGAAGAGAAAGGGCTGAGTGAGGAAAGAGAACATAGTATAAACTTTTTTCAACAAGCTCGGCTGAGTTATTTGTTAGTGAATTTTCAGACTGTTTGAGAATGCAAAGGGCCCTCTGGAGATGTTAGAATTTTTACTAAGAGGAAGACCAGTAGTTTCTTCTGATTTCAAGAAAGGAATTTATTCTCTTATGTGAGATTAACATCCAATGACAGCCCAAGGGGAAAAGAGCTCTACCCAGTTTTGAATGGCAAAGATCTGGTCTTGGACCTGAAAGGTCCTCAAGTGACAATTTGTACCGTTCTGGAAAAGAATGATTGCTCAATAAACATTTGTTTAGATAAATGTACTAATCTCTGGGAGAAACCTAGCTTTGCAGAAAGTAACTTTAGAATATCCATGAGCTCTGGGGCACCTGGGTGGCTCAGCTGGCGGAGAGGCTGGCTCTTGATTTCAGCTCAGGTCATGATCTCGGGGTCCTGGCATTGAGCCCTGCATTAGGCTCCAACCTCAGTGGGGAGTCTGCTTCAAGAGTCTCTCTCCATCTCTTCACCCTGCACATGCTCTCTCTCCCTCCCTCCCTAAAAATCCTTAAAAATATTTATTTATTTATTTATCTATCTATTTATTTATTTATTTGACAGAGAGATAGAGAGCAGAAGTAGGCAGAGAGGCAGGCAGAGGGGGAAGGAGAAGCAGACTTCCCGGTGAGCAGAGAGGCTGATGCGGGGCTCAATCCCAGGACCCTGAGATCATGACCTGAGCTGAAGGCTTACTCTTAACCATCTGACTCGGAGCCACCCAAATCTTTAAAAGAATATCTAGGAACTCTGATGTTACACCTCAAACTTTGGGTTATTCCATTGGTATTTCCCATGATCAAACTTTTATAGTTGATTGCAAATTATGCTGTGTCTTTTATCTACTTTATGGATCAACCCCATCACATTTGTAAATTTTGCTCTGGCCGTTATCCAGACAGACTGCTTCCTCCTTTGCCCAGTCAGGGCACGCTAGGAAATTGCAAATTGGAATCAAATCTCTATTTTCCAAAGTAATGATTTTAAAGAGCAATAATGCATAATCCAAAATGATGGTGAATTCATGAACCATTTATCTCTGTAATGTATATTCATTAAATTTGACTATAAGTACATCTTATATGTCATTCATACCAAAATAATAAAGCACTTCAACTGAAATGGCTCAAGAGAACTTGCAAGCTTTTCTAGTTCCTCTAGTCCTGCTTCCTACTACAGCCTGTTGTTTCTATCACCTTTCATGTTTAGATGACTCATTAAAATAATCTAACATACCATTTTTTTTTTTAGATTGGAGGAGATAATCTAGTAGCAGCATTTCCTTATTGTTGCGATCATTCTTTTTTTTTAAGATTTTATTTATTTATTTGGCAGAGAGAGAGAGAGATCACAAGTAGGCAGAGAGGTGGGCAGTGGGGGAAAGAGCAGGCTCCCCACTGAGCAGAGAGCCCGATGCGGGGCTCAATCCCAAGACCTGAGACACGATCTGAGCCACTTAACCCACTGAGCCACCCAGGCACCCAGTTGCCATCATTCTGTATAGCTATATTTCTCTGTTTCTGTCTCTCTGAAAAGTTTCACTCACAAAAATAAAGAGACTAGCATAATGAACCTGGATATCCAACACCTAACCTATAACAAAGATTAGCATCTCTTTTTAAAGTTTGTTCTTTGTTAAGTGACATGACTATGATCTCTCTGAGATATTACAGATCAAGAAAGAACACAAATATGAAACTAGAAGGAGTTTCAGACATTGTCTACTGCAGTCTTGTCCCTTGGACAAGTTGAGGCTCAAAGCACAGCACTGAATGATGGTTAGGCAAGAACTAGACATCATCCATGTCTTGCTTATCCCCTCAGATGAAATCAAGACTACATCTCTACTGCCGGATTCTTGGTACAGAATATTTCCAAAAATCCACATGTTACTAAATCCTATTTTCCACCATCCTACAGTACACAAACTATAAGCAAGAACTTAAAGTGTTTTAAAGTCTGGCGTATTAGGCACATGGTTATTGGGTTTTTTGTAGGGCTAAACAGATGACTGATGGGTTGTAAGAAGCAAAGAAAGTTCTCACCTTGGTTGTTTTTCAACCAGGACGTCATCTGTGAATGTGCTCCATATTTATCTTTTTTAAGAGATGATTTCAGGAATTCCTGTATTCCTTTCACTACACACAAGGGGAGGTAATTACCAGTTTGACATTTTCACTTTTGATCTTCTTGCACAAGCAGCAAATGTTTTTGGAGACCGAAAGATGTTCAGGGCTTTCAGATAATATTAAGTGGAAATGTGTGTAATGTTTTCCTGAAGAGTTTTCTTGCCTGTGAAAACTGCTTTGTGGGATCATTCTTCTGAGGGCCGCTAACTCGTGTCTGCTGCTAAAGATGTTGGCTCAGGGTAGTGTACCATGTCAGAGAAATTAGAAACCCATAGCTTCTGGGCAGGCACATTCTACTAAGAGAACTGCCATTTCTTCTCTCTGGCACTACCTGGTTCTTTTTGCTAATATTAATCAAATGATAGTTGTGTAAGCACAAACAACTGGTTTACAAATGACAAGAAGACAACGTTTCCCCTTTCTTATCATAGGAGAGATAATAAAATACCTCTTTGATGACAATAACTTCCAGATGGTTAACAGGAACAAAGTGCTTGCATAAATAGAACTACATGTGCATATCTAGAATAGAATTATAGGCTAGACATATTAGTATCCACACACACAAACACACGTACATGAGTACATAAACAACTCTCTTAACCCAAATTAGAGAAACCAGTTAAAATTCATAAAACTGGGGCACCTGGGTGGCTCAGTGGGTTAAGCCTCTGCCTTCGGCTCAGGTCGTGAACTCAGGGTCCTGAGATGGAGCCCTGCATCGGGCTCTCTGCTCAACAGGGAGCCTGCCTCCCCCTCTCTCTCTGCCTGCCTCTCTGCCTACTTGTGATCTCTGTCAAATAAATAAATAAATATAATCTTTTAAAAATAAATAAATAAATAAAATTCATAAAACTGCTTCCAGTCAAGTGGGAGAACCAGGGATTTAACTATCAAGGTTTAGCAGTGCAATACAAGGAAATCCTTCTGTATAAATTAGATCATTTTTCTACCAGTTATGTCCTCCCCACCTCCTCTTTTGACTCCCATCTGAGAAGCTGCCCATGAATCTCTCCCAGAGTGTCTCCTCCCATAGCTTTTGGTGTGGGCCACAGACTGAGTGGTCCTATTGCCCTCTCTCCTACCCAATCTCTCTCTCTCCACCCATTCCATTACATGTGTGCACATGTGTGCATACACACACACACACACACACACACACACATTGGGTGGACTAGTCATTATCACTACCCAGAGGCATGAGAGCCCATGTGTAAGGCAGCAAATATTCAGTGAAGCTGAAATAAGAAACAGAGATAACTATCTGGAAATACAAGAGATAGTCACCTCAACGCCAGATTGCATTTCTCAGCCCTGACTGAGGTCCTAACGTTTTCCATGCATGAATCCTTCCGCTAACCAATGTTTCTCTTTTGCTTAAGTCAGTGAGAGTGCTTTTGGGTTTTTTGTTTTGTTTTGTTTCCCTTGACGCAAACAATTTCTTAGCAGCCTGAAAACTGGTTTTCAAAGTTACCTACTCACACGTAGTACAGAGTTCTAGATTTCTATTAGAAGAGTCATGTTCCAATCTCTTACTTTCTGCTAGCTGTGACATTAGTGAAGTTATAAACCTCTCTGAGCCCCAGTTTCGTTGCCTGTAAACTGAAGGAACATCCAATACGAAATGAAAATAACCAGTAACTCAGTAAGCGCTTACTGAATTCCTCAGAGTTTAGAGTATGCGCTGCAAGTTTGCAGTTGTCATAATGCAGTTATGACAAGAAGCTTTGCAACAAGGACATAAGATGGTTTGAATTCTGACCAGCAGCCTAGGGAGACCTCAGGGATGTCAGGCCAATTAGTCAAGCTGCTGATATTCTATAGCAAGGATCCAGCAGTCCAGAGATCTTCTAGAAAATCCCCCAGCAGGATACAATATGGGGAAAGTCCTTTAGCTGGCTCTTGCTCCTGCTCTTAATATTCTCTGGAAGAATCTGAGCTATACTTTGATAAATACTTAAACGCTGATTCAGACAACTGGACTCCAATCACTTAATTAACTTTTATTAATATGTGTTATGAATACCCTGCTTATATTCCTCAATAATAATGTGAACATTAGAAAATCACTCACCACTGTAATTAAATGGTTTAATATACTTATGAAGGGATTTATTATTATTATTTTTAAAAACTCCAATTCTAATAAGATGAAAATGGACTATGCCGGTTTTATGAGTTTTCTTTCGATTATATGTTTCTAAGAAGAAGTTGGTTGCTTAATCACACGTACCTGAAGGAATAAAGTAATAACACCATTATGCCTTGTCACCTGACATACATAAATTGATTTTTAATATTCATACTTATGAACAGAATTAGTGTAAGATAAAATAAGAAAAAGTACATAATAATAAAGGAAGCAAATAAACATTTTTATTTCCTCCTATGAAGAGAGATAATTTGGGGTTTTCACCTTGAAGAATTACATTATTTACCATTTGCATGAAATAAAAAAAATATTTAAATTACCTGCTTCACTTTGGAGGTGTTATGCATTTGTAGCATCTTTGGGCTCTTGGAAAAATCCCTTTACAGTTTTGCATAATTGCCAATAACAAGAGTTTTCACCATTAGTTTTTTACTAAAATCTGAACATTGATTGTACCTATACATCGGCTGCTGTACACATGAATATTTTGCCAAACTTCTACCTGTTAATCACATCGTGTGTGCAGAAACACACATTTTATGTTTACTTGAACTTTATATTTTTGTTTTGACCCATGTAAGTAACTAAGATTCAGTGAATGAATAAAAGAATGACCAAGGGGACTGAGTTTGAGTGTCTACCACACTACAGACCCAGACAGCACCCAGGTGCTATCGTTTACCTGGATGAAGAAGACACAGAGCCTATGGCCAGGAGACTCAAAGAAGGAGAAACAGATATGTGAACCAACAAATGAAATGCCATTAGGTTGTAATAAAGGAATGTGATCATCTTGGTGGCACAGAGAGAGTATCATCAATTCTCTATGAAGTGGTCTCACACCTGAGCCCTAGAATCTGAAGGTCCTGGATCCAAGCCCAAGGATCCAAGGATCTAAGGATCCTTGGTCTAAGGATCCAAGCCCATCTCTGCAACTCACTGGTTGTGAAATGGGGAGCCTCATCCCACCTGCAAAGTGAAAGACAGCAGTGCCTACTCTTACAATTGTTCTAAAGATTAAATAAGACAATGTATGAAAGGCTTGTTTCGGCCTAGGATGTCTGACATAAAATGAGTGCTTTTAACCTGTTACTATGACTGCGAATTAGGGGGGTATTTAGAACAGCAGGGAAGCATCATGGAAGGTAGCTACAGCAGTGATCAGGGGAAAAAGGAGAGGACAGCGTGCAAATCACAAAACCTTCCTCAGCCTCTGGCCTCTGAGGGACAAATCAAGGCAGTATTGGTGAGTGGCCATTGGTTCAACAATTTCACACCGTTAATGTGTACAACACACTCACGGGCACCATGTTCAATTAAAGGGCATCCCCGCCTTCCCACCCCACCAGCCAGCATTCTGATTCCATCAAGTCTAGTCCGGGGACCTCAAAATCTGTAGCGTAACCCTATTTAGAAATAACTGATGAAGATGAGCTCTCCGGGCCATTCTAGTTCAATTTTACTACACGTAAGTGAATTGCCATATTTGACTTAGAATTTCACAGTCTTACTGTTCATCTTTATATTCTGGAATCAAGAGAAAGTGACACATACACACACACAAAAGTACTTTGTACTGATTGCTTTGAAATGAGCCACGTTGATGGCCTTTTCTAATACACTCACAATTCTGAACCCCAATTTTTTAAAAAAATGAACCATAATCACAAAGATCTGAACTGTCCTCTTCTAGGACATTTGTCATGCACGTTTATTTGTATAGTGTGTGTCTCCATTCTAGACAACAAGGGCCCCTTATTTGTATCGGTAGCTTCACCAGCTCCAACACCAGACACAGTTAATCAAGAAGCATTTTGTTTTCAGAAAAATGGAAAATACTTGCCTTCCTGGGCAAAAGGCAGAGGTGGTGAAAGAGGTGTAGCACAGGGGTAAGACTGGAGAAATATTTAGGAAGTAAAATGAGCGGAAGTACCAGTCTGTTGAGGGATTAATGGAAAACACTCAAGTTTGAAGCCTCCAGGGTTGGATGAAGATGATGTCCTTAACCAAGGAAGAACCCCCTGGATGGAAGATTAGTTTAGTTTTACAGATTATGGGTTTGAGAGGTCTATGAGAGAGAAGAACCAGTGAGTAACTACCGGTGTGTGAGAACATAACATTCCAGAAGCAGAATAATGGCTCCCGTGGATGCCTGTGAGCAAATTCTCAGAACCTAAACTCTATCTTACATGACAAAAGGGTCTTATCAGATATGATTAAAATTAAGAACCTTGAGGGGCGGAAAGGATAAGGGATAGATAGGCCCAATCTAACCATAGGAATCCTTTAAAACAAAGAGTTTTTTCCCATCTCTGGAGAGTCAGAGAATGAGTGAGAGGAGAAGAGCTTGCTGGCTTTAGAAATGAAAATGGGTAGCCTCAAGCCAAGGAACACAGGCAAATTGTAAAAGGTGGAGGAGGCAAGGAAGTGGATTTTGCCTTAAAGCCTCCAGATAGGAAGGTGGCCCTGCCCATACCTTGATTTTAGTCCAGTGAGATCCCTATGGGACTTACAGAACTGAAGATTAATAAATGTATTATTTTAAACCATTAAGTTTATGGTAATTTGTTAGGGTGATAGGAAACTATATACCTGAGATTTCGGTGGAACACAACATTTGGACCCATTCTTTGGATTTCTGTATAACAGATATAAAATAATTTCCTTCACGAGTTAATGCTCCTCCCTCCTAGTTTCTTCAGTCTCAGGGCATGTGGTGTAAATGCAGTGCTGGGTATTTCTCTGTTGTTGATCAGTTCTACTCTCACCACTCCTCCTCTTTTCTGGGACTGGAAGCTGAGAGCTACAGTGGACCGAGATGCCCTTCAACAGATGAACGATAGAGACGATGTGGTAATGTGGTACATAAATACAATGGAACATTATTCAGCCATCAGAAACAGTGAATACCCAACATTTGCATTGACATGACATGGATGGAACTGGAGGGGATTATGTTAAGTGAAGTTAGCCAAGCAGAGAAAGACCAGTTATTATATGGTTTCACTCATCTGTGGAACATAATAGCAAGAGCATGGAGGGCAATAGGGGAAGGGACAGAAATGAAAAGGCGGAGAAATCAGAGAGGGAGATGAACCATGAATGACTATGCACCTGAGAAACAATCTGGGGGTTTCAGAGGGGAGTGGGGGGAAGAGGTGATAACGGGGTGATGGGATTAAGTAGGGCACACATGTGATGAGCACTGGGTGTTACATTTAACTAATAAATCCTTGAACACACATCAAAAACTAATTATGTACTATACAGTGGCTAACTGAACATAATAAATAAATAAAGAGAAAATCTATATAACTTTTGACTCCCTCAAACCATAATGACTCTTAATCTACTGTTGAGCAGAAGCCTTACTGATAACAGAAAGTCAATTAACACATATTTTGTATACATATTATATACTGTATTCTCACAATAAAGTAATCCAGAGAGAAGAAAATATTAGGAAAATCATGAGGAAGAGAATGGACATTTATAGCACTGTACTGCACTTAGCAAAGCAAATCCGTGTATACATGGACCAGGCAATTCAAACCCGTGCTCTCTGAGGGTCACTAGTACTCTCTGGAGATGTGTCAATGGCATATCCACAGAGTTCCTCGCCGGCCAGTTTCTGCTTCAGTCTGCCAAGGGAAAGCACTGGCAGCAAAATGGAAGTTAGAATAAGGAAAGAAGCTATGATTCTCTTTCTTCTGCTTCTGCCTGAAGCCACATGGGCATCTTGGCACTCCTAGGTTCCGGTGGCAGTGGCAACAGGCACCAGTCAGCTGCTGGCCAGGGCAGGCACCGGCCACATGGGCAGGGAGGCCTGCAGAGAGAGGGCCTGCAAACTCTTAGATGACCACAGTGTAGACCCCTCCGACGCCTTCAGAAGCAGCAGTGGTGTCAGGAGCAGCAGAGTAAGGTCTCCAGGTTTAGGGAATACCATTTCCCCTTTGCTCCTCTAGCCCCAGAGGCAAAAGCGACTTCCTACAATTACTAATCTCTAGGTAAACAGCACCTTCCCCTATTCTCTTCCATAGGCTATTCAACACATTTGTAAAGAATTCCTTGCATTGTGCACCCTCTGAAAAGCTACAAATGGTTTCTGTTATCCTGACTAGACACTGACACAAATGCTTTTTGTAACAATGATATACATGGACTGAATATTTTCTATGTGTGCCAAAAGCAGAATGTATGTGTATAAGAATTTGTTCTACACACGAGCCTTAATATTTGCCCATAATGTGAATCTACATATACTACATGCCATCCTTAGTCACACAGTATTTCCTCTTTCAGACATTTCACTGTAGTAGGTGTTTATTGGAAAGAGAAGGTGATGGACGAAAAAACACCTGATTGGTTCATTAGAATTTCCAAAGTCAGAGACAGATATTTAAACTCAATAATGAGGCTGGATGCTAATCAGCACAGAGACAGCAGCTTTAGATTAAATACCTGTCCCTAACAGAAAAGAGGAGAAAAAAATTCCTTCCACAAGGCAGCAAGATCATAACAACAAGTCATCTACTTAACTCGATTTGCTTTGACAAAAACAACAGGAAAATGTATCATTGTCATGAATTAAAGTCGCATCAGGAAAGTAGGACACACTGAGCATTTTCATTACGGAAGTTGTGAAAACATGGGGCTGCTACTTGCAATGGCTTTGTTAACCACAAAGCTATCTGGCCTCCATGCCCATGCTTCCTTTCCCACAAAGACACAACTTGAGTAAAGAGCCATCTGACAGAGTCATCCAAAAGGACAACAGTTTCGACAAGGTGGTATGAAAGTGCCAAGTTCCCAGTCAGTGTGGAGACATGCTAAGAGGTCAAGGACACCTGTCTATGACAGAACAAGCCAACGGCTCGAGGAGTAACCATCAGCTGCCTTTCACCATGCATCTGCTAAGTGTCACACACTGTGCTAAGCAGGTAATATTCCTTGGCTCACTCACATCTTACAATGGCCCTAGAAGACCAGTAATATCCCCAGTGAGCAAGCTGAGCATCGAAGTGGCAGAGCAGTCACGCAGCTAGTTAAAGCCAGAGAGGAAGGTCAAACCAATGTGGCTTAGCTACTCCTCTACACTGAATACAAGAAGGGGAAAATGTCCTTAAAACTGCAAGAGTGGGAGGGTTAAATGCATAAAATAAGACAAAATACATACATAAAGAACACAACAAAACCCTATACACAACACAGTTTCTATCTTAAAATGTGAAATAAATAAAAACACGCAACTTTTGTCACCAACCAGCACTGGGAGGGACTTATCCTCTAGCGAGCACAGATGCATTTCAGAGATCTAAAGTGATCATCATTGCATTGGGTCTTCAAAGTTATCATATGAATTGTCTCTAATACCTTTGACCAAACTTCCTTGACAGGAGTTTCTACAATTGGTTCAAAATATTCTGTTTTTTTTTAATAATTTTTTTAAATGTTTTATTTATTTATTTGACAGAAAGAGGGATCACAGTAGGCATAGCAGCAAGCAGAGGGAGAGGGAAAAGCAGGCTCCTATCTGAGGAGAGCCCGATGTGGGGCTCAATCTCAGGACCCTGGGTTCAGGACCTGAGCCAAAGGCAGATACTCAACCAACTGAGCCATCCAGGTGCCCCTGATTCAAAACATTCTTTAAAACTTCCATTTTCTTTGTTTTCTCGATGGAACTGTTATGTACCCTTAAAGCTCTCATTTGGCCAGACTACCCCAAATTACCCTAAGAGAGCAAAGAGGAATATTTGGGGTGAACTTTAAATCGTATCATTCCTGTCCATACATCTATGAAGTTAATTCTCAGTTCTTCTCTCCATATAAGAAAGGGCCTAATTATAATGCATTTACTCCACAAGTAACTGAATTAATGATGACTCAAATTTGGTACTCTTATTTTCTTGTTTATAAACCATTTCTGGTTTTGTGTGTAACAAAAACAACAAAAGCAATGGTCACCTATCTCGTCTGGCACAACCCATAGAAGAAAGTAGGTATAAGTTCTCAGGACAGAAACTACTCCAGAGGATTTAATTTTGTAGTGAGATTAAAAGTCACATTCTTACCTCAGATGTTTTCGTTATTACATGGCGCATGGGATCCTACCTGGTTGGCCCTTATCTGCATCATCTTACACCCCCACCAGCTCCTCTGCCCAGATCCAGAGGAAAAGGCAGGGACTTTAACCATCCAACACTCACTCCCCACCTTCCCAGAAGCAGTTGTGTGGATTGTGCCTTGCTCCTACGATTTTGTTTGAACAGAGCATATACATCAGCACTTAAAACAAACAAACAAACAAACAAACAAACAAACAAAAACCACCTGAAAGCCTCTGGTCAAACATTAATGAGTTGTTTCCAACAGGCAAGATATTTGGAGGTTGCAGCTTCTTTCCCCGTTTCACCCAGCATGGCCCTCATCGAGATCAGAAACGGAATCCTAGGGTTGGCCCTGTATTCACAACTGAGGGAAGAATTTAAAACTTTACATGTCTAAATTTGTGTCGCGGAAGCCAATCACACACTATATTCGAGTTAGTGTGTACTGAGTCTAATTCTAAGATTTTCAGATTAAGTGATGCTTATCTACTACATAAATTCACCCAAGGCCTCTCTAAGTATCTTTGTACCAATTATGATTTCTCAGTAGTTATACCTTCTCGCCTCCCAGGAAACAGAAGTTCCCTGGGAAGAACTGGTTTCCTCTATCACTTTCAGGGGTAGAGTCCACCCTGATGATCCCAGAGTATGGAACTGAGTATGACTTTAAAAAAAAAAAAAAATCACAGCAAAGTGATGTACAATTGGAAGGAACACATAAGGAAGGCTTATCACTCTTTACAACTTTTCCTTTATAACACAGTCCACAGATCTCCCTTCTTTGATGATAAACAAATCATCAGTGGCTATCACCAAAGATTTTCTAGCAACATCAGACAACTCTTGATCTCATACCATATAGCATAGGGGTATTGGAGGAGGAATATAAATTTTATTGAAAATATATGGTCAGTTCTTTAAATATATTTAAATCCACTTAAATTAGGATTGATTAATATAAATAAGCGTTGTTTGGGTATTATCTGTAATCCTCTTGGCAATAATCCTGTTTCCATGGTAACACAAACTTATATTTTATCCTCATGCATGCATGTGAAATTATAACAACTTTTGTAATAAAGTTTACACATCATTTGCACATAAATTTCATTTTTTATGAGAAGTCCAAGCTAGAGGTTTCTTTCCTTGAATCATTTATTATTATCTTGCCACTAAATACATAATTCACGTCTCCTCTCAAATAATGAAAACTCAACAGAGCCATTCCTAACCATTTGCAAGAGATTACTAAATCTATATGATGGTCGGATCTTTGAATTCCAACATGTAATATTAAGGAAAAGATAATGAAATGCTTCACAGATGTCACCCTGGATATAATCCATGTGTTTTATTAGCATAAATCCATTCATTCTTACCTAATCAGGATTCTTTTGTTCACTTGTTTCAAGTAGTTAACAAGTTTGCTTCCATCACTTGTAGTAGACAAATGAAGTAGCTGAAATACTCTGCCGTTACCTACCCCGACCCAAAAAGTGGGACTTCATTCAACACTTGCTCGCAGCTGAGCTGCAAACATATGCATTCTTTACTAAAGCTCACTTTGCCATCATTTCAAAAAATAAGGCAGTTTATAATCTGATATAAGGACATTTCACTGCCTTTGGGGTAGGTGATACTTGGTAAGGGGCATATCTGGGGCTCCTAGGGAACTGTAGTGTTCTCTATCCATATCTGAGGCATTAAAAATCTGTATGCTTTTAATCTGTAACAATTTACAATCTATGTTACTTGTCAACACTAAAGTTAAAAAATAACTTTCCCTTTAACTACCACTACTTCTAGCATAGAAAATGTTGGCGACTTCATGAAATTATAATCATTAGTTTAATTGGTCCCATCACTTTTTATTTAAAAGTAATGCTTCCCCTCCCCCAGAAATTTGCAAATGTCTAAATAAAAGACTAAAGAAATGAAGAAAGAGAGCCTTAAGATGTGCCTTTGAAATGATATGATTTTTTTGTTCTTAAATTCATCTTTCATAAAGATGATGGATATAGTTCCCTATCTGGGGGAAGTAGTTGAAAGTGTGGATAGTATTTTTCTAAATGTATGATAACATTTTACTGAGTTTACCATCTTTCAAGAATATAAAAACTACAAGTATCTTTCAAAACTTGATTTACATAAAAAGTGTAATAAATAAGCCACTTTGAGTTGCAGAAAATTCAATTAATGTATAAGAAAACAATGCAAGTGTTGTACAGAGAAGATGAGTTCTCACAAATTTTTCAGTTCTTCACATGATTTAACAATGAAAATCCATCCACCAGCTGTCTCTGAATAGTTGAAGGGGTGTCATGTCCTAGGGGTAGATCTATCCTCTTTTTCTAAAGGGCAGAATGAGGAACAGTGAGTAGAAGCTAGAGGGAGGCAGAGACATCTGGGCAGGGGCAGGAGACTCAGCCTTAATTACATTATTTTCTCAAGAGGATCAGTCACTTTGGGGAACAGAGGCTTCCCACCCCTGGGAATGTTCACACAGATTAAGAGTGGTCGTATTCATTTCCTCTGGCTGCTCTAACAAATTAACACAAATAGACTGGCTTCCAGGGACACAAACGTGTCATCTTTCAATCCATTAAGTCAAATCAAGGTACTAACAGGGCTATGATCTTTTGGGATGCTTCATGGGAGAATACATTTACTTGCCTTATTAAACTTCAAGAGGTTGCCAGCACTCCTTGACTTGTGGCCACTTCCTCTGTCTTTGACACCGGCAGCATAGCATTTTCAAAGCTCTCTCTCTGACTCTGACACTTCTGTCTCCCTCTTACAGGGCCCTTGTGATTATACTTGACCCACCTGCATAATCCAGGACAATCTTCTCAACATTCTTAATTTAGTCACATCTGCAAAGCCCCTTTACCATGTGTGTAAAGATTAGAAGGTTTTGAGGATTATAACATGAACATCTTTGAGGAGTTGTTATTGTCTATCATAGTGATATATTTTAAAAATAGATAGTAGGAACCTGAACTAGATTGCTAAGCACTCTTTCAATATTTATATCCTATGAATAAGGCAAAGTAATCAAGTATCTGTTAGCAATTGTTTAAAAAAGTTTATTTGGGGGTGCCTGGG